>NW_018164552.1:349-1212 GCF_001263595.1 Phalaenopsis equestris | reverse complement strand
AGGAATGCCCTCTTAGCCCTTTCATCTTCAGAATATCATCAATAGGTAGCAAATATTGTCATAGCCT
Source organism: Phalaenopsis equestris (assembly GCF_001263595.1). Classification (NCBI taxonomy): domain Eukaryota; kingdom Viridiplantae; phylum Streptophyta; class Magnoliopsida; order Asparagales; family Orchidaceae; genus Phalaenopsis; species Phalaenopsis equestris. The sequence continues at coordinate 1,145 of NW_018164552.1, read as the reverse complement.
CCAGTAGAAAAAAGACATAGAAGGTGTTAACCACTTTTCCCATATAGCTTTCCCCTATAAGACAGGTTGCCACTGGTAGAATTTCCGAAAAATGTAAGCTGAAAGTTTCTGTGAGGGAGCTTGTTTAGTAATGATTTTATATTTTTGATCAAGATTGATGGAGGTATTCTTTACCCAATGCATATGTTCTTCATTTAAGATGGTATTCATCATGTTCCAATTCCATTGATTATCATACCAATACTTCTTCACCTTAGTCAGATAGTTGGGGTTAGAGTTTGAACAAGACTGTTTCTCCCCATTCCATGTCCATTTATCTAACCAAAAACTGATTTTCCCTTCTTCTAGCTCCCAAATAAATAGATCTTGAGCATGAGATCTCACCTCCAGCAAATTAGTCCATAGCCTGGAATCCCCAAGTTTTTTTCTAGCCAGGTTAGGATGAAAGGACCTACAAAACTTCCCTTTCATAAAAAGCGCCTGTTGACCTCACTTTTGGTTGAGGTCTAGAAAACTTCTTTAGTAGCCTAGGTCTAGCCATAGGACTTTCCTATTGACTAGTCTTAGAAAATTAGAAAAGGTGCCCCCACCATTAGAAATTCAAAACTCTTCTTTTTACTCAACTTGAAATTCCACATAATGATCTTAACCTCTAGCATTTAGTAGGTAAGATCATTATAAGAGAATTCAAGAAGAGTCCCTATAGGATTACTTGGCTTTAGGATTGACCCTGGGTGTTGACTTGAAACTAGGGTACACCATATATTCACAATACATTAATCCATGGTTCATTTAG
>NW_018164552.1:0-249 GCF_001263595.1 Phalaenopsis equestris | reverse complement strand
AAAAATTCCTAAAAAATCCCAATAAATCTAAAATATTCTCAATTTCATTTTGTCCAACTACACCTTGGTCTAATTTGGTCAATTTGACCATCTTTGACAAAACCCCCAAATTAGCCCCCACATTGGCTAACACATCAAATCTCAACAATTGAATGTCTTAGACCTCAAATTGGCATCCAATTTTTGTTAAAAATCCTTTATAAGGTCCTTTTTTACGAAACACAACAATCAATTTGAGCTTAGCCCAAA
>NW_018164551.1:105793-144076 GCF_001263595.1 Phalaenopsis equestris | reverse complement strand
GAATGTGTGTATTGAGGTCCTTACCCACCTTGTTTCATTAAGATCTGTGGGCCTAAACACCCAACCCACACGGTACAACACACATAAAAAAATATAAAAGATGGGTACATATAGAAATATAAAGAAACCCAGAAACCACCCAGGCGCTGAAAAAGTGTGGGTCATCCCAATTTAGTCTTGCCTCTGGCTCTAGTTCTCGGTAGTGATCCAGCTAGCAAATTGGTAAGTTGTTGACCATTACCCGTAGTAACCAAAGTATCATCCATAAGACTCCTGAGCTCTAGTAGATCTCCATTCTTCTTCTTTCTCCTGGAAGTGTAAACATGTCATTCCTCCTCCGAAGAATTCGCCTGATGGGGTGGAGCTGAACCAGAAGGAACAGTAGTACCCACAATAGGTTCTACAATATGAGAAGTGTGAGTTGCCGCTACACTGGTTACTTCTTGAAGAAGTGGAGCTGCGAGGTTCTCTTGATTATCAGTCTGAACTCTATCATTTATAGGCAATAGTCCATCAAAATTGTTTTGTATGGAGTTTGTAGGTGCCAACATCGCATCACTCGCAGTAACAGTAACAACAGTGTTATGGGGGCTCCTCAGGTGCAGCAGATACCTCCTGTCTGGTAGTATCATCCTCAGGTGAAAAAAAATGTCCATAGTAGTGGGGTTAAATCCATCCTTATTCACTTGACCATTAGATTTCAAATTATGATTAAATTTATGACATTTAGCAAGGATATGACCAAACATCTTACAGTGGGTACAATATGGGGGTTTGTGTTCCATGACGATTTGTTGCCAATAACCATTATGGGTTGTGCTCTGCCAGACTTCAGTAACATCTAGCAAATAATATCCCCTTTCCACAAGTATTCTGGCCACCGAGGGTCTGGTCAGGTTGAAAGTAGGCAGATCTAGTTTCAAATGATCCCCAAGGATGACCACAATAGAGTTGAGAACCTGATGGTGAAAAAAATGTAACTTGAGACCACGTAAACTAAATCATACCGGTACAGTGGGAGTTTCATGATTTGGGTCGAAATTGGGAGACCACTTGAGTAACTTCATTGATTTGTCTTCGATATTAAGATATTTTTTGGAGAAAATTCTGGTGAAAATTCTGCTGTAGTCTCCAGAATAATATCTTACGGGTTGGTGTTCTACCATGAATTTTAACATTTGAATGAGGACTAAAAAAGAAAAATGAAAGAAAGAAAAATGAAAGGGTGGTTGATTTGTAAACAGTAAACTTGGAATTACTTCTTTGGAGAATAATCATCCTTTTTCTTTTCTTAATGTGTTTGTATAACTTGAAAACCTGCTGGTTTGCAAAAGCTTGAAATTCCTTTTAGTCCTTGATCCATAGAGATTTGGAATCTTGAGAATGAAGCTCAAACATGGAGGATTATTTAAAATTCCATCTCTTTCAGCCTTATGGCGTAGAATACGTAAATCATTGGAAAATGTATATGGATTATCCAAGTGGCTTCTAGTTTGGCAATTACGGGGTAAAGACGATGATGCAAAAGTTATTCTCAGCTTTTTTTTATAGCTGAAATCTTTTAACCAATAATCAATTAAAGATGCTATGAAATTTGTGATTCTATTCCTGCCGCTATGAAATTTGTGAACTAACAACCTATACTACATACAAATACTGCATTTTTAAAAGTTCAGATTGTAACAGGTTCACTCCCCGATTAAGTGGCTGGGATTAGAATTGTTCGATTCTAAAATGATTTGTTGGTGGCTTTTAATTAATATTGATACACACAGACTTTGACTCTTTGGTTGCCTTTGAGATTATCGAGAATATAAAGTCCACAGTTGAGCCTATCCCCAAATTGAATTCTTATTTCCCCACTTTGATTTTCATATGCTTTCTGCTTATTCTTCTATACTAAAATTTATTTTTTATGATCTATACGCTTGTAATATGCTAATTGCTATTTGCTTTGAAGCATTAACAGAATCAGCCATGTACACAACTATTTCTTTTTTTTTACCGTAGTTTACTACACAACTGTTTCCTTTCTTTATTTTACTATATTGTATACATCCACCGGTCCTCATGCTTTTAATTACCACTTTTCTGGTAATTTTATACAGTACCCTAGGGTAGCAACTGTATAATACATGCTTTTGATTGAATCATACAGTATATAACAAAAGTATCATTTTTAATTTCAATACTTTCAAAATTCCATAATACACATATATGACCACAAAATAATATTTTAAATTTCATTGAACCCATGACAACAACAAGAATCAGTAATAAGTTACTTAACATATTTTCTCTCTTTTATCTCTCCTTTTCTCGGAACGAGACGACATGGTCGAGTGAGGATTTATTTTCAGGCAGCGGACAAGGCGACAACAAAAGGCAGGAGCTTCAACTGAACTTTCATAGATGTAAATAACATACACTCATAGGACGTCGAGGTTGTTCGGCTAGTACGACGTAAATTCTCACATTATTTTTTAGGACTACTTCTGATTGTATATTGTACGATATAAGTCCTAAACTCTGTTTAAGATTATGAGGTCGTCGTTCGTACAACATAAATCCTCATATTTTTTTTCGTGTTATTTGCATATGACATTCAGACGTAAGTCTGGAATGTCTAATTAATTGGCGGGACTGAAACATTAAATATAATTTCCCTTTCAAAGATGTAAAGCCAAACCATAAGATAGCTTGGGAAGTCATTGAGGTTCTCCTCAGGTTCTGGACAACCCCTAGTTTTCCCCTTTTGCATTACGTAACAATGTTCTAAATTTGAGCATTTCCCATTTGATACTCGTTGGTCCGATCTTTGAAAAGTCATTCCCTTTGAAATTCTTGAAGACAATACTTTCTGATCTAAATCGAGAGTTTTTTTTAGGTGACCTCGGTCATTTAAGTTGTAATTAATTATAGGGGTCTGTCTTTATATGAAATTTTAGAATCCAGCTTTTTATAAACGCTTTCTAATCTTTTATATTAGATAAGGAAATTTGTCGGTTAACAGAAATGTTCGCAGACTAAATTTGATGTCATAATCTTTTTAGTTTATTTTTTCGAGCCTTATTAGCAAGTGATGTCTCTATTCCTCAAGTTAGATATATCATTTACGGTGTTGTGCTCGTTAACTTGCATAAAAAATTTTAACGAAAAAAAAAACATAAAATATATAAATTCTTACTAAAAAATTACTATTTCTAAAAAGGTTATTGTGTTAAGAAATATTATAGCCTATTGTTTAGTCTTTTATTGAATAGTAGAAAAAAAATTTAGCATAGAAATACAAAATGGCTTACCTTTATACTTAATTTTAAATACAAAATGAAAAAAAAAATTCATTTTTTAATATTGCTTATGCTATGAGTTGTGCAGATAAAATTGATTTGGGGTTTGATAGTATTTCAAGTGTTATTTGAGTGAAAATAGAAGTTTATGGTTTGTGAAATGTTAAGAAAATCAAAAGGGTTTAAATATATAAGTGGTTGAAATTAATTTTAATTAAAGTATTGGATCTATGAATAATGGTAAGCCATGTTGTATTTCTATGCTAATTTATTCTTCAACTATCCAATAAAAGACTAAACCATAGGCTTTAGCTTTTCTTAACACAATAACCTTTTTACAATATTATTTTTTTTAGTATGAATTTATATTTTATGTTTTTTTCTTCATTAAAATTGTTTATACATGTTAGAAAATTAGTTTCTTATATTAATTATTTATTCAACCTTTAGCTCAAACAAAATTATTGAAGAGTGAACAACTCTCATTCAAATTCTTTGAGATTGAGTAGGTAGATTTAGATGCATGATATTTTGGTTATGTTAAGAAGTTTCTAATCATAGAGGTACAATAACCAACATAAGATTCTCACATGAGAGATTAGGAATGCATGTGACATTATTAGTCTATCTCATATTCAATGATTTAAAAATACATTAGTGTAAAAAATATATATAGTTAATTCTCATTTATAGACTAAAAATAATAAAAAAACTAATTATTTATAATATAAGAAAGTTAAAATTTGAACCCATTGAACCCACACCACCTTAGAGAACCATGTTAGAAAGAGCAATCCAGCACAAATACAATATTACTACAAGAGGTAAAAGAACACTGCAATGACTACATGCATACTATTAGAACTTTGCAGTACTTCAACAATAAGCCCTTATCCCACTGTGTGGTTGGCTATATGAATCATTTTTTTTTCTATTGTTTCTTATTGAGTGTTATAATTTCATTTAATTCTAATAAAATTAAGATCATTTCTATACATCATTCCCAAGTATTTTTAGGTCTAACTCAACCTTTCCTAACATAAATAAAATCTTAAACATCTACTCTCCTAACTTGCATCCAATGGTCGACGTTTAATGTGACAATCCAACTAAGGCGGCTCTCTCCAATCTTATCTATCATTTGAGCTACTCCAATCCTTTCACGAATATATTTGTTTCACATTTTATCTCTGAATGTAAAGAAAGTTATCCACCATAGCATTCTTATCACATTAACACCTAACTTTGTGTTTCTCTTTTTCAAGCCAACATTCTGCACTATAAAACAATGTAACTCTCACAACATTCTCATAAAATTTTCCTGTAAGTCTAAGCAGTATTTTCTATCACAGAATAATCCTAATGCATTCCCCCACTTCAACAATCAAACTTAAATTCTACAAATAACATTTTCATTTATATCATCATTGCTTTGAACAATAGACGCAAGATATCTAAAATATTCACTCATGTTATTGACTTTCTGATTCATTATTATAACCCCGCCACTAGAACTAATATTATTAAAATTATATTCCACGTATTAGATGTTAGATCTACTCAAATGAAAGCCTTTAGACTCGAAAGTTAATCTCAATATATCAAGGTTTTCTTGAACGAAAAGATAATCTTATCAACAATAAGTATATCATCATTGAAAACCATACACCTAGATACATCATCCTATAAGTGTCTGGTAAGAACTTTCATATCTAAAACAAAATGATATGGGCTTAAAGTCAATTCCTGATGTAATCCAATTGAAATAAGAAAATACTTTGTCAATCCTCTCTTTTTTTTTTTTCTTGAGAACATTGCGCTAGCAAAATAATAAAAATAATAATAATAACAAAAAAAAAACGGTAACTTGAAAAAATTTTGTCGCACTTTCATAAAAACGCTTGGATTAAAAATTAAAAAAAGATATATCAAGTGTAAATAATTGACTATGTAATGCATTGCAATTTATCTTTTGTCCTCTAAATAGCGTACAAACTATAAACTCCTTCAAGAAATGTAAATCTCTTAATTAACATAAGTACTTTAACCTGAGGGAATTAAAAAAAAAAGTTGAAAAACTAAAAAAAAGTTGAAAAACTAAAAGTGCTAATAACATTTAGCTAATTAACTCTTTCCACGCCAAGTCTTAAAAGGGTGTTAGATAAAGCAGCCTCCTCAAATGTTGCATCATTATCATAAAATAATTTGGGAGAGTTGGGAACTATGAAATGGAAACTCTGAGATTCTTCTTCCTCCAGCAAAGTTGAACAGAAAGACCATAACAACTGCATAAAAATAAAAAGCATAAATTTATAAATGAAAAACATTATTATTATTATGAGAAATTTATATACGTAGCATGCAGTTCTTATGTGTTTACATTTCTCACACCAAAACATTCATAGTTTCATACATAACTCTAATGGTGCCAAAAATTGACCCGATACGGCAATTAGACCCGACTCGACTCAAATAATCCGAGTTTGAGTTGAATTTAATAATTTTTAGGCCAGGTTCAGTATAAAAAATCTAACCTATTTATTTTTTCGAGTAAATTTAAGATTAGCCCGCCAACCTGAAATTGACTCGAATGACCCAATTTTATCATGAATAGTTGCTATTATTATGTTAAACATGTTAAAAAGATCAGATACGGGTTGACAAGTTGATGGAGAGTCAGGTTCAGGTTGGGATTTTCAACACAAAATATTCAGGTCATCGGGTCAATTTCGGGTAAACCCAAACCCGCCCCCTATAGGACTTTGGTACTTTCCTATGCATGAAAATGTGTATTTCACTTTTAATAAGTGATAGTAGTTTTATTTTCATGTGATATTAACGATTAGAGTGCTATGTGTTTAAATATGAAACTTTTGGCGTGAGAGAAGTAAATGCATAAGAATTGTGTGCTATGTTTGTAAATGCCTTTATTATTAATTATTTGATGGGAGACTTTACCTTTGTTGGATCAGTTTTAAGGAAGCTCCTCCGTACTCTCTGGCTATTAGGAAGGCATATTCCTACTCGGCAAATGAGCTTTTCGTCTGTAGGCTCTTCAGGAAGAGGGGGATAACCTGGTTTTGTTATCACTGCAGAACTGTTTTCCTTAGGTTGTGCTACTTCATTTTCTACTGAAAAAAAAAATCATCAAAATGCTTATTATAAAGTAAATTTCCTTCAAAATAAATTTATGTTAGCCAACTAAAATAAAAAAATAATAACAAAAAATTGCAGTATAATATGTCAAAAATTGATCCTGACAAGTCAACTCGACCTGAACTAAACTTGAAAAATTAAGGTTCATGTAGGGCAAATAATTTTTGATATATGTTCTGGTTATGAATCCTAATACTTCTATTTTTTGGGTTGGATTTGGGTTGAACAACAGCCCGAAAATAACCTAAAACTGTGAGCTAGCTTGAACTTGACTCAAAATCAATATGCCAACCCGAAATTGACTCGAAATCAACCCAAATTTGATATGAATAACAATTGTGTGCTATGTTTAATAGGTTATACGGGCGGGTTAGAGTCGGTGGGTTGAATGCAGATTCATTTTAAACATTCTGACTCGTTTAATTTGTGATTGGGTTAGGGTGGGGTTAAGGTCAAATAGTTTTGGGTCGATTCAAGAATTTTTGGATTAGAATAGAACCCAATGCGCAAACTTAATTTGACACTCCCAGTTCTTAGCTAAATTTTACTAGATAGTTGTGGAACTTTAGCTAGTTAAAAAATTTGGCAGCACTCACGAAAAAAAAATTAAGGATAAAAATTAATTCTATTGAGTTAAAATTGGCAATGAGAAAAAACAAGCTAGAAATAAAATAAATTGAGATATTACGAATTGTCACATAAAACTTCATTAAAAGAAACAATAGCATGCATATTTTTAGCAAACCTATTTGGTGAGATGAAGCATGATCATTTTTTCTTTGTAAGCTCTCAGCAAGATGTTGTTTTGGACTTCTATCATAAAACCTCATCAAATCCTGAATAAAAGAAGGTGATTATTTTTTAATACAAATGATATGCTTTGAAACACTTTTTCATGCAAATAAGATTTGAGGATTTATAAATATAAATTTTCAAATAATCTAACAATTCAATTTAATTAAGTTAAAACAGATGGAGTAAAATCTAGTTAATTTTAAAATAGTTGTAAATAACTGAGAATTACATCAAATACTATAAAAAAACAAACAAATGAACTAATTTAGATAAAATCTTATTTATTATATATAATTTTTTAAGGTGAAAATCCGCTAAAATTTAACAAAATCATCAAAAATTTAACTTTACCTCTAATAAGTTCTCTGGTTGCTTCATTTCATGGCAAACATACATTTTTGCACCTGTTATGGGATCAATGACCATAATTACAGGCAATGTCGTCACCTTGTAAAAACAACATACTTTTTGTCCCTCTATATCTTCGTGAGAAGTCTAAATAGTAACATTATGCAAATAAAAGAATTAGTATAATATATTTTAGACCAAAAATGTTAATATTATAATAAATAACTTTTAAAAAACTTTTTTGTCTAAAACTTATGGTAGCTTGCTACGAAAACAATATAATTACATACCTCCCAAAATACAAAATGTGAACTCAATTGCTCTTGAACGGTGGCATTTGACCATGGTTCTCTCTTTAGCTGCACAATGCGACAGTTAAAATAATGCATATTTGTAAAGAAAAATTAACATATACATACCACACAATTTTAATAATCTAAACTTCTATATTTACATTCAACACACCGTGCATCAGTGTCGTCAATCTATGCATGCAAAAATACATCTCACTTTTAGAAAGTTAGCAATGACAATATTTTGGATTTTATGTGACAGATTCAAGTATTATGCGTGTAAATATGAAGTGTTAGAAATGAAAATACATAAAATTATTTAGTAACATTGAAAAATTTAAAAAGAGATATCACTAATTTTTATGATGCCTACCAGATGCGAGTTAAACTGCTCTCTTTGTTGCACATGCACTAATAACCATTTATCATGACTGGAAGTCAGTACTTTTGCCTGCATATAAAACAATGCATGTTATTATTTGAAAAATATAATATTTGTGTAATAGTTTATTTACCTCATAAAAGTAACCATAAAACACTAAGTGTATTGCAGGTAAATTTGTTTCATGAAATTCTTCTTCTTCTTTCCAATCAGAATCTTCATCAGTTCCAGCATTATATTCTAATCTGCAATCACTTAAGGTAAACAAAAATTTTAAAAAGAATAAAAGAAATTTAATTAATAATTTCATGCATTAATTGCTTAAGTGGCTGAACGTAAATAAATAGAATATCTGATTGCTTCAAATCTAATTTTGAGATAAAATCCACTCATTTTCTAGAATTAATTACTAATTTTAAAATTCAACTTATCATTTATAACTATTATTTTGAGATAAAAAATCAGATGCCACTTGCAAGCAAGTAAAATGAGTTCCTAAGCGACTGCAGAGGGAAAAAAAACTACAATTAATCATTAACTAAACATTTCATAATTGTCCAAATTAATAAATTATTAAGCAAAACGAGATGATGGAGAGAATAATGCAAGCAATCATATTAACTAAAAGAAAAACTCAATTACCAGAGAGACACACACCTTATGATAGATTAAATTAAAAATAATGTACAAATTATTTAATAAAACTGTAAATTAGAAACTCTTCATTTATGAAAAAATTCAAACCTATACATTCAACATTTAATTTTCATTTATGCAAAAATTCAAACCTATACATTCAACATTTAATAGGCTACATGACCAACAAACAATAATTCAAATTTTTACTTCATAGCCATAATCAAATAATTTGTTTACATTCACGCCCAAAAATAAGAAAGAAATCAACAAAGTGAGTAAACTAAACCTAAGATATAATTTTCATACATCTCAACAAAGATATAGAATTAAAAGAGAATCTTACAAAATAATCTTCATTAAATCTGAGAGAAATAAACTAAATAAAACATTAAAACATTGAAAAATATCAACATGCGTATAAAATTCGCAACCATCATTATAATTATAAATTTAAAAGAAAAAAAATGTTCTCTTACTAAAACATTAAATGGTTGATCATCGCTTTCATTAATTTAGTTTCAATAGAATACCTATCCTCGTTGTCATCATGTTCCTGAAATTCACCGACCTCATTTTCATCCTCTGAGCCCCAACCCCTGAATATACTTTAAGAACCACACAAAAAGAAAGAAAAAAAGGAAGAGGGATTTATATGTCAATTGCTCAAAATATTAAATATGAAATAATAACAAGCTAAATGTAAAAATTTACATTTAAGCCACCCAAAATCTTCAATGAATGGGTGATGGAGAGTAGTTGCAATAAAAAAAAAGAAAGTTTTGGGTGTTTGAATGTTAATTTTTAAAATTGGGCAGTTAAAATGTTATACTTAATATATTGTATGGTTGGTAAATAAAAATATAAAAGTATTGTAATGAATTAAGCCTGGAATCCTCTTACGTTTCTGGAATTGCGGAATTAAAATTTGAACCTTCTTCACCTTCTTCAACTTCATATTCATCCTCAAGGGGTCTTTTTCAAAATAAAAATGATCAAAGAACCACAAAAGAAATCAATAATATATATCTTATCAATGTCATTTTCATCCTCTGAGCTCCAACCACTACAAATAAAATTTATAAAAATATATTTAAATATTTCAGAGCTTACCAAAGAAATACTAAAATAATTCGAAGATAAAATCAAAATAACTTACGTTGGTGTAATGTCAGGAAATAATAAATTGAAATGAGGATTAGATTGTGATGTTGTTGCTTCTCCAAGAGAACCATCACGCTCAAAAAATAATTCAATAGCAGCATGAATATTCCATCTTGCATCCTACAGAAGATAATTATATAACATATTTATCACTATTCATTGCATGATAATAATAACTTTTTTAATAATATAAATTTGCATTAGTACAAATAATCTATGAACCTTGAGGATGTTCGCAGCAGAATCCCTACAATTGCTCATTGTGATTTCAAGAAATGTGGAGACAAGTTCCTGCTTGTTGCCCATAATAAACTGCATCCAAAAAGTAAATATGAAATATAAAAAAAATTTTATGATATCTGACAATATTTAAATGAGTAAAAATATATTTATTAAGTGTATTTTTCATATGTTTTTTTTGTTGCTATAAATGAATTAATGTTTTTTGAAATCTCTCAAAATAATTTTTATGTATTTTGAGTATTTTAAAAACCAATTATATCCTAATCAAATATGTCAAATATGTATATTTTTTTGGAGTTCAAAACAAAAATAAAAAAAAATATATATCAAAAATAAAAATGATCCCCAAGGGCCCCTGATATAATATCTGGTTGTATCTAATCTCATTATGGATTTCTATCAAGATTTTGTCTCTAATTCAATCTTAGGCGGTGTTTGGCTTTAGAACCATCTCTCATTTAGATTTATTAAATCTGTGTTAATTGTCTGCCTCTGAAGCGTATCAAAATAAGACAAACCCTAAACCCTAAATACAATACAAATTACTCTACTTTGCAGGATTTTAAACTACAAATCATGAATAAAATCACGTAAGACTTACCTGCTCCTCCATTGAGTAAACGCTGATCAGAGCAGAGGCCAAGGAAGATTAAGATCAAAGAACTCTCTCTAGCCAACCCAAGGTTCAGGTTTGTTTGAACTTCGCGAAAGCAGAGCGTTGAATGGAAGGCGTGTTGAGTGCTTTTATAACCGCACCGGCCGCAAGCATGAAAGGATATGAGAGTTTTCGAGCAAAAACCGTGCGGGTCTGCTTTTTCAGCCACGATCCATCCCGCGTTTCCCTCTGCTTCTCCGCTTCCTTGAGAGCAAAGCACGTTGCCGCTTTCCCGCTGCTTCCGCGGGGCAACTTCCAGCAGCCGTCTGTTAATTCTATTGCTGGACTCTTGTGGACATGAGCATAAATAATGAATTATATGCCTATATATAGCAGCACAAAAAAAAAAAAAAACAATTACATAGAGACCACCGGATACTTGCTATTTACAGATCAACCATCCTCCTCCATCCATTTTTTAAATTTCTCAACTCAGATATTAAAATTCATGGTAAAACCTCAACCTATATTTTACATTTTATTCAAAAAAATTACCTATGGTCTGTATATAATTCTCCCAATATATATATACATATACATATATATAAAGTATTTTCTTTCTATAAAATTCATGGTAAAATCTTTCTATATATATAGAGAGAAAGATTACGTGGCATAAATAAGGAAATATCTGTATATATATAAATGCACAATATATATATATATATATATAGAAAGAAGTAATCCAACTTATATTTTATTCTTTTCTATATATGGAATTATATAGAAAGAAACCAACAAAAAGCTTAAATAATAGGTTTGCACTGTAAAATACTATAGATCTTAGAAATTGTCATAAATAAGTTAATGAGTGAAGTTTTCATAAAAAGGAACGAATTGGTCTGCATTTCAGAAATTAAAATATTTTTTTTTTTTAAATAAAACAGATCTTGCAATAATTTTTATAAATCACTCAACTTTTTAAAACTCATCACTCTTCTCAACATTAATAAAATGTCACAGGCAGAGCAATGCAGAATATAGTGTTGTAAATAGACCAGTGGAAACAAATTTGCATGATACAACGAAGGAAAAAAAATCATAACATGATTAAAATAAGTTTATGAATTTTGATTTAGCACGGACTTAGGACCACCCAAATGAGTCTTCAAAACAGTAAAGAGGTAGTTGTGGACCTCAAGGAGGGAGATGGCTCAATTTGAGTGAATTGATGGTTTTGGGTGTGTTAGGGAACTTATGGTGAGTTCAAGTGTGTATGTGCAAGACCAAGCCACCCGGGGTTGCCCTAAGGCCAGTTGATCCTATAGAAACTCATTCTTGAGTCTTCACATATTGGTCTTAGCCATCTCAAGTGACAAATGAAAGCATGTGATCACCAATGTGGGACTTCACAAGATAAGTTGGGAAGTATTGAGAATTTTAATGTGGGTGGGTTTTACACTAGTCCTCTAGAATAGTCGAAAGAAAAGTCTTAAGGCTAGATCCTAGGCTTCTAAAGAAAAGAATTAGACCTCATAAAAAATGAGGTCAACACAAACATTGAAAAAAAGATTTCGTAGATAACAACAATATTGACTAGCCACCATAATATATTTATTTGTTGAAATGTTTTAAGTTTTCTAAATCACTACAACATCAAATGCACATTACTCATCACAAAACATTGTTTTCATTGTGCGCAAAACTCTAAAACTCCAAATACTCATGATATTAATTTATCAACCAAAGCTTTTACAAAAGAACCCAAGAGCTATAAAACTCGATACAAATGAAATCATCTAAACTTCATCTAGCCAATCTTATTCTTGTTGAATGTGTAAACCTGTTAACAAATAAAATATCACATTATTATAAGAAAAGTAGTCTACATAAATCTTTTTAAAATATTAAATTTAGTAGCTAACGAATAATCTTTTATTACTTGGCCCTTATGTTGACACAGTAATTATTGATACTATTTGTGAACCACAATGTTCATCAATATCACTTACCTAAGCATATAAGAAAAAATTATACAAAAAATGGAGCATTTTTTCTTACTTAAATAAATTTAAGATACGAGTTCATTATACTTACCATTGTACTCTTGTCATTCGATTTTGTAGCATTCAAATGATATTGTAGGATTTCCTCACCTTATAGTTTTTGAGCAAATTGAGTTTTTTTTTTTTTTTCTTTGATCTTACCACTTCTGGTAGTATGTCCGCTTTGCTTGCATTTGCCGCAATGTAAAACTATTATTGACTTACTTTTTTATGTTTTTTTGTCAGCTATTTTGATGTCAACTAAATCTTTTGTTCTTAACATTGGTGGCCGACCCTTCCTAGGATCTTATATCTTAGGAGTAAGAGATATTCTTTATTACTTTTAGGCCATTCATCGAGACCATTGATCGTCATAATGTTGTGCTCATAAGTTTCTATACATATCATCGGAGTAATAACTATGAATAAAATGTTCATAATCAAACTCACTCATATTAATTGTAGCACATACATGAAGACAAGACAAACCAATTAGTTCTTATCTTCTACAACTACAAGACATATCATTTTTGTTGACAAAATATTAAGCCCTTTATAATGCTCTGATTTGATAAGTGTCATCATCTGCCTGCACACCAATACAACTTCTTGATTTATATAAGTTTCCTACAAATAGCTTTGCACATTCTTCTATAATTTTTTAAGAACGATGCTTTTCCCCCTACTAATTGACACGACTTCCTTAAATTCATTTTTATTACTAATAAACATTCTCACTTAAAGATCAAATTTTTGAAACTCTGGCATAAGATTGAATACTAACCACTTAATGTTATCATCTTCGTTGCTATTATGAACACTGATTGCATCATTGGAATTCACAGTCACTTTCATAAAATTTTTTTTCAATATTTTCTTAGAAATTTAAATTTATTTTTCAATCTTCATCTTATCTTTATTTTTTATACTTGTGAATTCAATAGATATATCAACGCTACCTTCAAATTTCTTAAGATCACGTGAAAAAGAAGTAGCTCACGAGTGGATAAGCATTAAATGCTTATGATCAGTGGAGATGAAGATCCCTCTATCGGGTGGAGGAGCAGCGAAGGGAGGTGTCTTCAGTCAATGCATGTGTCATCGACAGTAAAGCAAGAGGAACACCAAATGTTTAGAACACTACTGGTTTTCGCAGAATGTATATAATGGAACAATGAAATGTTTAATTTGGTAAGAATATACAACAAGATCATTTACCGTTAAAATTGTGAAACTCACCATTAAATTAAACAAAATATTTGATTTATGACCAACTGAGAATAATTTTTAATAGTTCAGGTCTAAATTAAAATATTTTAAAGGTTTTGGACTATATTATTCATTTTTTTTTCACATCAAATATAGGAAATTATAGGTTAGTATATTTATTTTACACCGAATTCTAAAATATTTTATTTTTGCAGAACAACCAAGCGGCCCCTTGCTCATCACCGACCGACCTGAACCGGAGCGGCAGCCCTCAGTCTCTCCCCGTCGCTCTTTCAGCTCCAAGCTCGCAGGAAATCTGAAATTGAAGATGTCCGCGAGCAGTAGAGGGAGATGAGATCGCCCTCCTCCTTGCACCTTGTTGCTTCTCCTGTTACCTCTGCTTGGATGAGAAAGTATGAATCGCGCTCTTAAGCCAGCTTACGCTGCTTCTCTGCCATTTTTCAAAGCTGTTTCCTTCTTCCATTCTTCTCCAGTGCTGGAAAGAAAAAGGAGATCCCCTTGGAATTATGTATGTCCTTTTGCCCCTTCTCTTTCTCTTTTTCTTCTTCTCGTTCTTATTAGAATGCGATTTCCTTGTGATTATTCATTATTTGTTGTTCATTTTTCTCTCACAAAATTCAGAATCTGGTTTGATGTCTCTCTTTAGATTTTTGTTTCCTGTTCAAAACTTAGTTTGATGCACATGTATACCTCTGCAGCCTGCTTGGACCTTTTAAATGATGCGTTTTGAAACCTCTAGTTATTATATTTTCCACGCAAATATCTAGGAGATTGACTTGCACTTTTTTTTTTTTGGGAAATTGGGCTTTAGTGGCAACTATGTTAGGTTAAAAGTTATTGGTTTGAGTTTGATTCGAACCTGGATTCTTAATCAGAGCACAAGTTTTTTAATTGCAGTTTCATGAAACTTCTGTTTTATTTTGTTCCATTTTACATTTTGTGCTTATAAATTTGTTTTTTTTATAATTATAGAAGATTTTCTTTTTTCCTTGGTTGAATTTGATATCGGATAAACTTACTTTGCATGCAATCAGGCACTGCCCTCTTGTACATAGGACTTGCTTAAAAGTTATGATGATAATTTTTATGCCTTGGACCAAGAAATTTTTTAGCCTAGAGTTATCTATCCGCAGAGATGCAATATTTCTGAAAAAAGAAAACGAAGGATGGAGTCAAGAAGGACTTTGCTGCGGGATATCTCAGAATATGCCGAATACCTTTTTCAGGTATAATCATTGAGTTTTGTTAATTTTGTAAGGGGCATTTACATAGCTAACACTCAATTTTAGTATATTTATTTATATTATACACTGAAACTTTCATACCCACATACATACTAATCAAAGCCTTGAAAACACAATAAAAATAACATTGTCACTAACTTCTTAAAACTGAAATATACCTTTATATGCATATGTTCTTAATATCAAAGTGTTATAAATGTAATTATTGCTTTTGGTTTTAGACATGAAATATCATAAGAATTGTATGTTTGTAAGTAAATTTCCCCTTTTTTTAAATATGTGCAAATTAAATTTTGTCAAATCTTTTTTCCTTCAATTATCTAGATTATATGGCCTACATAGTTATGCATTTGTGCATTGTTATCATGCTCCATATTTTGTTTAGTTTATGATTGATAATCATGTTTGAAACCCAAATCTCTCTCTAATTTTAATCAACTCGAAATCGGTTCCATATATGATGTATGCATGTATTTATGTGTGATAACACAAAGATACATATAAATTTGTATATATTCACAAATTTATGACATGAAATTGTATATATATACGTATATGCATCATTATTTGATGTTTTATGATACATTTTTATAAATAAATTTGAATGCTTTTAAATGGATGATAATCATGATTAATTAACAAAAAAATTATAAAATCAATAAAATTTGCTCGAATTAACTCAAAATCTAACACTATTAACTCAAAATCTAATTTGACTTCAATTTGGCTTGAGTCAAAATGAAATCCTCAATTTCAAGTTTAGGTTGGCTTGCTTGAACTTAATTTGATATCAACCCTACTAATAATTGACTATTTTTGGTTGTAATTTCCATTATTTTTTGTGTGTAATTTTAGTAATGGGCTTGCTTTGCAACATTTTTTTTCCCAACGATGATCTTGATCTATCTAGAGTGACTTGCTTTATATCTTCACAAGGGGCACTTGGTTTCTTGTTGCATGTGACTAAGGTTCTGGTTTTCTTACTCACTGAGGAATTTGGGGGCTTTGGCCTTAAAAAGATTGGAAGGCTTTCCCTAAACTTCTAGGATTGCTCACTTTCTAAGAAACTTTGTCTTCTTTCTTCCTTTTTCTTTCCAATTGTTCTTCAACTTTCCCATTTAGAATGTATGTGGAAACCTACAAAGGCAGTGGATGCTGAAAATAAAAAATTGCTTGATCATGAACTTCATTTATCTTCCTTTATAGACAAATTCAACTTGTCGGCCTTTTGAGGGGAGACTCTTAATTGCTTAGCCGTAAGATTACTAAGTGAGATTGGAGAGGCTAATAACCAAGAAATGAGAGAAAAATTGGAGAAGTTTCAATCTCTAGTATGCGAGGATTGGGGAGACTAATAATCAAGAAAGGAGAGGAAATTGGAGAACTATCAATCTCCTACATGAATTGTATTCCAGCTGTAGGGTCCCTTATTTATAGATGAAAGATCCACAATGTATAGAATACTAGACCTTTGATTATTTGCTGAAATGTTGCAAGAAAAATCAAGGATGATCATGATTACATTTCATAAGATGTTATGAAGTTTTTTACATCTTTAGGTTTCTCATTACTGAGTGAACTTCCATCTTGTGAACCCTATCGGCCACCATTAATCATCTAGAAGCATGGGGTGGAGAAGCAAGGGATTCCTCTTCCTGGTTATGACTTACACATAACAAGACAAGATGTTTTAGTTTGATTAAGTTTGGCTTATTTAGTTTATGCTCATCAACTTTGTTCACCCAACTTAAATTCAAATTCATCTAGCTTAGACAAATTTTCTATGCCTGGGCAAATCTAGGAACCTTTTTTAGAGGTGTCATTGTAATAAAATTGAGATTTATTATCATAAAATTCATTATAGATTGCAGTAATTGCAGGTTAGTGAAAAATCAACAGTGAGTCTGCAACACTGATGGTCTTTCTAAGAATTTGATACTTAATGTGTTTGTAATTACCCATTCACATTCTGGCACTTTGCCCATTTATTATTTTTTTGATCTAAAGTCATAAAATAAATTGAGGTTATGGAGTAGATTGAGCCAATAATCAAACAACTCCGTAGAGGTGAACTCTAGCAAGTGGGGGCACTTTCCCTAGGTCTCCCACTCTAGAATCACCCAGGCTCATATGCTTGTGCTTGAATCACGGCTTGTGAAATCCTTAATAGTTTGATTCTTTGATTATGTTCTCACATTTTCTAATGTTGATATAGTTTTTTGGTTCTATTTTAAGTTGGCTATTTCAGTTTGATGTTGTTTCAAATTACTTGTTAATCCATAAGTTGCATTCTATATTTGTTTCATTTTTGTGTATAGTAGATTATGTTTTTTTTTATGCTCAAGTTTCATGTATATGTTTATTTTACTTTTTAAGTTTTCTAATACATGTTGGGATCTTAGTTATTCTTCATTTTTATGAGAATCAAGAAGGGCTTGGTTTGATCCATTTTCTCTCGCATGTTTTGTTTTCTATTTTAAAAAACAAGTACCAAGTTAAAGCCATGATATTTTTTATTTTTTTTTTAAAACTGTTTTTTGAAATTATGAAGACATCTTTAGGTTGACCTCACATTTTTTGAAATCTTTTCACCCTAAAAAGTGTCATTTTCTGACACTTAGTACATGCTTAGGCACATTATTTCAGTTGTTGACATTGAGATGGTCCTAGCAAAGGTCAAGGCTATTGTTGATTGACTTAGCTTGCATCGTTTATTCAATCACGTTAATTTCACAGATTGACATCTTTTTATAGGAGATTTATTAAGAATTTCTGCTCTGTACTGCACCTTGGACAAAAATTTTCAAGTAGGAGAGATCTACATGTTCAAATGAAGCACAAGTCAACTTTTAAGCTTTGAAGAGATATATTAATTAGGTTCTGGTCCCAACTCTTCCAGATTTTAATTAGGAGTGTGAAGTGGAGTATGACACTTTCAACTTGAGAATTGAATTTGTGTTGAGTTGAGTACATCATATTGATTTTTTAATAAAAAAATAAATGATTCTAGGAGAAAATACTCAATTTACAAGGCGTTTTATGCCATTATGACAGTTGCCAATCATTGGAATCACTAGTATTGGCAAGTGAGTTCACCTTTTATGTTGATCATAAAACCTTTAAGTTCTTGAATAATCTGAGCAAGCTAAAGGATAGACATGCTTCATGGGTGCAGTTATTATTTTCCTTCCATTTTATGCTCAAGCACAAGCTGGAAGCTAGAATAAGTTAGTTGATGCATTGAGCCGTTGTTACTTTTTGCTCATTACTATGCAGTTGAAACTAGTTAGCTTTGAATTGTTAAAAGATTCATATGTAGCTGATAAGATTTTTCGGGAGATTTGGGCCCACTGCAAGGACATACCATATGAATAGTATCACAGGTTATGTTTATTTTTTCTTCTAAAGATTGTGCATTCATAGGAGTTCACTAAGGGAGGTTATCTCATAGGAATTTCATGATGGAGGGATGATGAAGCACGTGGTTAGAGACAAGATTCTTAGTAAAAGAGAATTATATTAGCTCTAATTTGTAGAAGATTTGGAGAGATATAATAGACAGTGCAAGGTTTGTCACTTAGCTTAGACCTGAGGGCAGAATACAGATCTACGCACCCCCATCCTTTTTGGAATCACCTTGGTTGGGTGTGATCATGGACTTTATTGTGGGTCTCCCTCGTACCTATTAAAGCAATGATTCAATTATGGCAGTAGTCGATTGCTTCTCCAAAATGACGCACTTTGTATATTGCTATAAAATAATGGGCGCTTCACATATTGTAGATTTATACATTAGAGAGATAGTTCACCCATATGGTGTGCTTAAGACTATTACGTCTGATTGAGGTGTGAAGTTTTTGAACCATTTATGGAGAACTCAATGAGGTAAGCTGGGTACTAAGCTACAATTTAGTTCAACAACATATTCATAGACTGATCGATTGATAGAGATTGTAAACTGTAGTTTAGGGAATCTTCTTAGGTGTATTGTTGGAAAAATATTAGGCAATAGGATTTTTTTTTTTTTTCAGGTTGAGCTTGCTTACAACAGGTCCACTACTCACTATATAGGTTACAACACTTTTGAGCTAGTTTATGAGCAAAATTCCTTCACCCCATTGGAATTTTAATAGTTAATAAATAAATAAATTTAATTCGATCTGTTCAAAGGGAAGCAACCTTTTTAACAGTTTCATTTTAGGAGTCGAATGTCACTTTTGAATAGGATGAAGCTGAGGAGGTAGAGAGCGAGAGTGAGAGACAGAGAATAAAAAGTGATGACGCCATGTGACATCACATTCTAGAGAGAGAAGGGAAGATGGCACCTCAAAGACGAAAGAGTAACCCTAGCCAAAGGAAGAACTCTAGTCGTGTGCGTGCAGGAAAAGCGGTGCTCGCTCTTGGGAAGGAAACATAGGGGACGTCGTTTGAGAGTGTCATATATGATGAAGGAAGAGAACCAAGGGGAAGGGAGGAAATGTCAAAGCCATTAGTGGTGAGTTCGACGCGTTCGATCACAAGTTCTGACGCTGCGTGCGTTATTTCTTGCAGGAGGGGTGCTCTATCACTTAGAGCGTAACCTTGCGTGCGAGGCGGTGCAGCCGTGTGGAGTCGAAGGAGGAGAGTTACATGAGAGAGATAGAGGAGCCCCGCATATGAGAAGAAGGCTTTGTGTCTAAGGTGAGAAGAGTTCAAGCAGTACAAGAGGAAGGAGGGAGAAAGTGGCTCGTACGAGAAAAATCGAGCCTGTGAAGGTGACTTAGGGTTGTTTGAATTGGATTTTTATTATTTCTTATTTAATTTTAAGGTTAATATATGTCTTATACTAATTGAAATAAAAAATCAGAAATCAAAAATCATAGAAGAAATATTTGGATTAGAACTGGAAAAGTTGGTGAATGCTAATGTAAGAATTTGACGTTTTATTTCTTTTAATTATTTTCTTTATTTAATATTATTAAGTTAATAATTAAATTTATGAATCAAAACTGTGAATAAAATTCGACAAGCAATCAAATTAAAAGTTAAGGGAGATCGAGATCGGATTATGCAAATGAGGCAAGTTTTAAATTATTTTTTTAATTTGAGATTTTATGTATTAATTATTATTTTAATTATTACGGTTAGAAGTAAATGAGTAATTATTAACTTTGCAATAAGAGGAATTGAGGTAAACTCTTATTTGTTAATTAAGCCGCTTTATGTAGTGGCTTTTTAATTCGTATTTGGATTTTAAACTGTTAGAGATAAAAAACTATAAATTTCATCATCCAACAGTTCATTCTCGTTATGAGTTATTATTACTCCAACTGAAATTAGGGTGTTTTTTTCAATCAGGATTATCATAATTTGAATAAGGATTATTAGTTCGGTTGTTTATCACACTTAAAGTTTCATATGAAGATTGAGAATTTATCATTTGTCCCAATGAATTTTTCTCAAACAAAGGAGGTGTCTGAGAATAATTCATTCCATATTGATCTATCTTCTTTGATATTGCAGCAATTTGAACAGTCAAAATATATAATGCATCAGAATCATTAATACTAGCTACTCTTTTGGACTTACCCTTTCAGAGGGTCATTGAAAATTATTAGCAATCATCTCTTCAATTAAAGAATATGCTTCATCAAATGGTTTTGAAATTAATGATCCACCAGTAGCAGCGTCAATTATAGATCTAAGAGATCAAATCAATCAATTATAAAAAGTTTGAATTAATAACGAATCTGGTAAAACATGGTGTGGACACTTCTCAAGGAGATATTTAAATTGTTCCCAAGCTTTATAAATTTATTTTACTTCAAACTGATAAAACGATGAGATATCATTTCTAAGCTTAGTAGTTTTTTTATGGTGGAAAATATTTAGATAAAAATTTTTGTGATAAGTCTCTCCAAGTTCTGATAGATCCATGTGCTAATGAGTTTAATCACATGTTAGTTTTATCTTTTAGTGAAAAAGGGAAAAGTCTCATCATTCGACACTCCATCATATTTAAATGTAGCACACAATTCTAGAAAACTAGCAAGATGTAAGTTAGGATCTTCAATCGGTATTTCCCCAAACAGATTATTTTGTACAATTTGGATAATAGCAGGTTTAAGCTCAAATGAATTAGCAGCTACCGCAGGGTTTTCTATACTCAAATGAATTTTATCTGTTGTAGGATTAGCATAATCTCTTAAACGTCTCTGATGATGTTCATTTTCAATTCCATGATTATTTAAGTTTGTAGTCATTTTATACATATTATCTAACTTTTTTTATTATTTTTGAATTTTTCTAATAGTTCTTTCTAACTCCGAATTAGAAGGTACTAAACTTCAGATTTTAAATTATGCATACACAAACACAATAAACAATTAAAATAAGCAAACACATTAAAATATAAAAATATTAATTAAACTACAATAAGTTTTACAGTTCAAATAAAATCTTCTAAATTATAAAGTAATTTATCGTTACTCTCCTACAACGACGCCAAAAACTTAATTCAGTATTTTTATGTATGTTATGCATTGTAAATATCTTTCAATGCTACAACACACCCATGACAGCACAATTATTAATTATGCAGATCAATAACAATAAAAATCACTTCAGTATAAATAGTTTTATATTTTAAAATCATTAAGCTGCCAAACCTTAATAATTAATAATAACGCAAGTGTGCGTCTCGTTCAAGTAATAAATGACTCTAATGAAATCCTAAGTATCGATCCCAAAGGGATTTGAAAATTCTTATGGTTATAATTTAAAACACAGTATTCAAACTACAAAAACTTAAATAAGAAAAATAAATTTAAAGTAAATTCGATGTATGCTAAATGAAATGCAGTTAAAAGAACTAAGTTAACTAAACTATATTCTAAACTTCAAAATTAAACTTACTAAAACTAAACAAAGTTCTGTAATGAAGAGTTCAAATTTAAGAAAACATCATTCCCCTTTACAAATAGATTGTGAAGTAATTTAAATCATTTAAAATTATATATAAAATTATATTGTGTCAAATATGAGCAATCTTATTCTTTACCCTCTTAGAGTGCATAAAGAATATTGATTTATTATTTACCCTCTTAGAGTGCATAAAGAATATTGATTAATTCAGTATTTGGTCCCTAAATCTGTGGTTAGGTTAAAAGGATACTGGCTCCCACTCCAGAACTCCCACTTCTCCCTTTCTTAAGGGCTAACAATCTCGCTTTAGTTTTTTAGCAACCGGACCAAATTGAGGATTTTAGTCTGTTACCCTAAAATCTCCAATTCTTTATACTTTCAGTTATTTGGCTTAGCATTGATGCAAAGGTGCAAAGGTCAGAGTAAAAGAAATTCAAGTTTTTTTTAATGGGTAGAGATAATTGCTAAGAAAATATAGTATCAAAAGCAGGTAAACATGTTTAGGAAAACCTAGGTCTTTAAGAAAGGTGACTTGTTGTGGATCGTGAGAGGTTTATTGCATGGTCATTTGGAAAAATCAAGCTTAGAGTTGATTGCCCATTTAGGATTATTAAGATCAATAATAATGTGTACAAGATAGATATGTTGGGAGACTACACTATTTTTGTTACCTTTAGTATGGCTGATTTGCTGCCATACTACAAGGATTTAGAAGTTTCTAGAAAAGAAGACAAAATCTCTACTATTTGGAGTGATGCATGAGCATCCTATTAGGTAGGACGGATGAAAGATGACATAATTCCGTCCTTTGAGAATTGAAGCGGGAAAATTCCCACTTGCTACTAGACCACCCTCCTTGTGGGCCCTTGTTTACTTTATTTTGTTTTATGTTGAGTTTAATTTGTTTCTTAGTATAACTTGGAACTTAATGTGAGACTTTTGAGTTTTGATATGTGCAATAAAGATTATTTTCTCTACTTTTTTTGTCGGATTGTTTTATCATTGATCTTTCTCAGATGATGTGCTTGAACCTGAGTAAATCTATGTGGTGATTTCCTCTGGACATCCAAAGACATCCTATGCTGCTAGTTTTGTAGCAGTCCCATATTTTTTCTATTCTGGTTTGCTTTGCAGCCATCGAGTGCATCGATTTCTCAATCATCATCCTTTTTTCAGCCACCTTTCTTGTCCAATAACTTTCATAACCTCTCTTCATATCATGTCACACAATCTAGCAACCCTAGATCTATGTCAATTAACCTCTTGCTTATTTGTGCTTTCTTGACCTTTCGATTATTATCAATAAGGATATTGGTTCTTTTCCCTAAATTGATTAACATGGAAAAGAAACTAATTCAATTTTCTTGGTATTTTCTAATGGTGAGTGGAGTAGTTTGGAGTGGTTTCAACTTCGAGTGAGTGAGTAGAAAGCATGGGAGTCACATGCGGTGGAAGTTGTTGTCACGAGCCAGCCCAAAAATTTGTACTACCGAGGTGGGAACACCTTTGAGAGACATACAACATACTATAGACTTTGTGCTTATGTCTCAGCTTCCTAATCTTCCTCATTACAAAAAAAGAACCTTATTGAGCTATAGACAAATAAATATAATTACATCATCTAGCATGGAAATATTGGACGCATTATTTTCCACACATGGAATTTGTCTTGCACGCTGATCATCATTCCTTGAAGATTATGAACATTTGGAATAAATTAAATCATAAGCATACTAAGTGAGTAAAACTCCTATAATTTTTTTCCATTTGTCCAACATAAGCTTGGGAAAGGTAATGAACCTACAGTCGACCGTCTAGAGTGACATTAAAATTATCTTTCATAATTTGAAGTCTGGGATTTTGATAGACTTGAGGAAGATTATCATATATACTCATATTTCAAGCCATTTGCCTTGAATACCTAGACTGTGATCGTTACTTCTATACGGGAAACACTATGTGTCTCCATATCATCTATTAGGAAGTTTTCAATTGCTAAGCTTTATTCTAAAGCCATTTTGAAAAAAATAATAAAATAAAATAGGTTTGATGGAGTGTTAAGTTTAATTGTCATTAATTAAAGAAGGGTATTCAGATGTTAGTGCCTTATTGTTACACTTGTAAACAACCAAAAGTCTTAAATTGCATTGTCGATGTTTTATAGACATTGGGAGGAATCCTTAAAAACTTTTATCATAGGACTACCCAGGACTGTATTATAGCATTTTTGGGACAGACTCGCTCTTTTTTATATTGCACAATGACACATAATGCATCACACAAGATTTTTTTATAGAGAATAATATTGCACGGCTTATCCTCCACTACAGTGTTAGATAGGGATGTGAAGTCAGTTTCTCATTAACTGGAGAATGTTATGAAAAATGCATGGTACAAGGTTAAAATTTTTCCCTGCTTTCCACTTTTAGGCTAATAGTCAGATGGAAGTTATTAATAGTGCCTTTGGGAATTTATTAAGCTTAATAGGAAAGAGTTTAGGAAATTGAAATATTTTTATACCCACCACTCAGTTTGCCTATAATACTGCCATCATTACCATCACAAAGAAATCATCATTTGAGATAGCCTATGAGCAAAATTCAAAGAGACCCATTGATATGGCTGCGATGCCAAATAATGTATTTTTCATTTTTATTTCCACATTCATAAGCGATTTTTGAATCATTAATTTTGAGATGGGGAAACACATCAATGTGAAGTATATTAAAAAAGAAAATCATAATATTTTAAAGAATATGAAAAATCTGATTATGTATTGGTTCATTTTAACTTAAGAAATATCCATCCATAAATTTTAAGAAATTGTAAGCCTTGACTTGTGACCATTTAAATTAATTTAGAGTCTTGCACCTAATGCAAATCATCATAATTCACTATATGACATGATAATCAATTCAATTTTTAATATTGTGGATATTATTTTGTTTAACAGAACTAACCAACCACTAAATGATGCAATTAACCCTTCGGCAGGAGTTCTTTTTAACCACAATTGCAAGTACCTTCACCATCAAACCTCTTTAAAGTTGACTCTGTTTTTATAGAAGCAGTGTCTACAATCCAAGCTAAGGATCATAGTAACTTGATCTGATGCAAGAATAAATCATCTATTGAGGGCATATGGGCCACATAAAGAAACTTGGAGAAGCTAGCACTAGGACATTCTGAAGAATATTTGAATTCATTTTTTGCATAGAAGAGATCAAATGAGTTCAAAGGAGTTAATTTGAACAACATGCAGTTGGTTGTCATGGTTCCATTGCTAGAGAAAGATCAAGAATTCAAAATGAGATTAAGAGCCTTGACGGTCTCATCACAACATCATGATCAAGGACTAAGAGAGCTTCATTAATCACGCATAATTAAAGAAAGATTGCTTTGAAATATTTAAAATGAATTCAAAATTATGTTGAAACTCATTTATTTTTAATTTTAAAATTTGATTTTTTATGCTTCAAAATATTTTCACCTTGTGGGAGGCATTTTATTGTTGATTTTTTGATATTTTAATATTTGGGGATCCTCTGCATGGATTTTCCAACAGGGGTGGGTTTAGCGCATAATGTTATGTTAAGATCCCACTAGATTTTTTGATGAAGATATTTTTGAGTTGCCCACACTTCAACTTTCTTCTTCATTTAAAAACCTTCTTATCCTTACTAGCTTCCTCATTTACCTAAAATTAGGGAAATTTACAATTCTTATGCATTTACACATCTCATATCTAAACATTAAAGTGTTAATAGTGCTATTGTTTATGTGATACTAAAGATATGAGTGCTATGTGTGTAATATGAAATTTTAGGTGTGAGATATGTGAACACATAAGAATTGGGTGCCATGTATGTAATGCCCCTAAAATTATTATTTATCGTCATTAAGCCACTGGTCAATGCATGAAATAAAGTGGTAAAACTTCTTTGTGTTCCCATTTTCAGTAGCTTGTCATGCATGGATGAATTCATTCTTGCATATTTACTGCCCGGAGTTTCTTATGTCATATACATAACTGATGCATGTATAAATGATTTTTTCTCTATCCTACCTATGTTTTATGTGTCTTTAACCGATCCGAATAAAGTATACTAAGACGACAAGCTTGTCAACAATTGTTTATTCAAACTTAATACTTTTTTATAATGTATTGCTATAGATTATAAAAATTTCTTCTTTTAATGACTTCTATTATAGTGATAAATGCATCATATTTCCCCCTTTATCATATTGCACGGTAGAACCAGACCAAAGTTTCAGTACAACGAGAAATATATATTCAGAAATCACCTTAATTGATATTTAAGATTTGATTTCAGAGTTGGAAAGATGACAACAACACTTTATGGTTCCGTAAGCCATATTGGTCAAAGGGATCGAAGTTAAACGGTTTTAACCCACATGAGTCACCATCTGGAAGGTCTAAGAACAAAGGTAAGGAATTACTTCATAATCAAGATCCTCTTTTTCTCTGACACCGGTGTTAATGGCATGATTTTTTGTACTTTTTTCTTCTTTTCAACATTTCTTTATTGTCGGTCATTTATCTTTAAAATGGGCTTGATATAAACTTTAAACTGAAACTGGTTGGGATTTTTACTTGACATTATTAAACTATCCATGCTCAGGAAAAGATGGATTTATTTTCTGCGCAAGTGATGATGATGATGTTGAGAACATATTCCACTCTGCTTTTGGTAGGGAAGGATTCTATTATTCGGCCTCCAGTAGAGATGGAAGTTTTCAGTGGCGTTGCTCCTCAGGCAATTATCAAAAATGCTCCTCAGATTGGAGATATGAAACAGATGAGGAAACGGATGAAGATAGTGGTGCTGATACTTGCCCACAACCTAATTTAACTTCTGAAAGACTAACTCTTGGTTTGAGTGCTTCAGGTCCACTTAAGCTTAATGAAATAAAGAGCGCGTAAGTCGTCATTATCTTGATAAAACTATTTATTTTTTACTGTATGAAATTATAAAATTTTCCTCGTTGCCTCGGCAGCAAAATCATCCAACTCCTCCCTCTATGACAAGGCTTTTCCCAAAAGCTTAAAGAGCTGGATTAGGTTGAAGTTTTTATGATTGAAAATGGCTCCAATGTATTATTAAGACCTCAAAATGTTTTTCAAATTTTGATCTCAAGTGTCCGCAAATAATTCAAATAAGCGTGAACTTCAGCAGTTGTCGATGAATCCAAGTATTCTATTTCAATGTGAAGTTAAACTTTTGAATCTCCTTTTTGTTTACAGATATAGAGCTTGTGCTTTACAGTGGCATCCAGATCGTCATCAGGGCGCATCAAAGGCAAGTTTGAACCACCCACATTCCTATCATGAATCACGACCATGGACGGCCGGATTTGTGCTTAGACGCAATTGTGCATAGCGATTATACTCCGTCCAATTCTTTATCTGTTCTCACACCTTGCACGAACTTAGGGGATGATGAGATAGTTCATTAAACTCTAAGCTGCCACCACCTTCTGCCAATTTATTGCTGGATTGCTCTTCATGATCCCCCTTCTTATTTTTCTTCCTTGTTCTCAGTTTTCCTTTGACTATTAATTGTTTTTTGGTCAACACAAATCTTATTAGATATTCAGCTTAGTAGAGCTTTGCTTGCAATAGGATATACCTAACCAAATGTTTTACTCTATTAGAGTTATGATCCTTGTTGAGTAGGGTTTTTTGGGTTTAAGTGACTCAACTTTAAGTTAAATCTTTGGGCCATTTACATGCATACCACACAATTCTCTTATATTTACATATCTAACATCTAGACATTCATCTTTAGATTCGTACCATCATCATTGTCTTCTTAAAAGTGAAGCACACCTTTTCATGCATAGATTTAAGTTGTCAAGTTATTATAAATGTAAATATCAAACTTTGGGAGTTAGATATTTAAATACATAAAAATTGTGTCGTGAATGAAAATTCCCCCAAGTTTTATTGTACCACTCAACAAAAATTGTATTTGAAATTAAAATTAATTCGAGTCAAGCCAATTCAAAGTGAAATGATTCACTTTTGATTTTTCTCTTCCTTAATTTTGAGTTGTCCCAATAATAATTTTTACTTAATTTTTGTACATCTTCCTTTCTATCAAAGTTTAGATCTTGTTGCATTTTCAGGTAATAGCGGAGGAAAAATTCAAAATTTGCAGTACAGCATACAAGTCATTGTGTGACAGATTAGCTACAAGCTGAGTTTCCTGCGCTCTTCAATTCCTCCAATATGATGGCCTGCAGCCATGCTGCAGTTGCTTGGTTCAGACAAATAGTGTTTTCTAGCTTTTTTAATTGAATATTATCAGCATAAATCCAAATAATTAAGACCTCAAATTTGTGAGACATTCTTTTCCTTAGGTTATATTAGAAGACATGCAGAATGAATATCTTATTCATTGTAACCATAAAATAATAACTTTTGCATCTCATTTACTGTACTATCCAACAATTTATATTTGCTTTTGCCTTTTTTTTAGTTGGGACATGTCCATACCACACAATTCCTATACATTTATATATCTAACACCAAAAACTTAATATTTACATGCATGCCACTCAAATCTTTAATATCACATGAAAATAACCGTCATCATTATCTTTTTTAAAGTGAAATATAACTTTTTATACATAGATTTCTGACATTAAGCTGTTATAAGTGTAAATATCAAACTTGAGATGTTAAGATATATAAATGCATATGTAACTTTTCCTTTTTTGTTTGATTTCAACTGTTAAGAGTTAAATGTACTGGTTTCTTCACATATCAATTGATTGGTCCATCTTCTACTGTAGATCCATTTGGTTTCTTCCAGCTTAAAATATTAAAAGAAAATATTTCATTTGTGTTTATTTTGTGTTCGGATAATTTCATAGTTCTCCCTTCAAATTCGAGCCTGTGATTTAGGTGGCCTGCACTGAATAAGACGAATTCATACATCACTATCCTATCCCCATATGCTCTTTGTGGTTCGTGTGCACTATTTATATATTTCATCTACTTTTTATAAATTGCTCGGTTGACTGAAAAGGATGGTAGCTAAGGCCAAGAAGATGTTTCTCCATCTTATTGTAGTAAAAGAAGAGGGTAGTGGAAATTTCAAGGGAAAGATTCAAGAGGTGATTGTGGTATGTTTATGTCAAGCCACTAAATACATCCCTTTTACTTTGAAATTTTTTTATTAGCACACTTTGTTATATGTTTAGAATGGTTTATGATGTTGTAATTGTTATTTTTGACATAGAATCTAAAATCAATATCTGAAAAAAAAAAATTCAAGGAACTTGTTGCCTTGAACCATCAAAAGAAAAGTTTCTTACTTCTATGATAAAAGCATACCAATTTACCCTCATCTCAGGTTTGTCATACCCTTTAATATTGTTCAAGTCATATGTAGAGTTTGGAATGTTTTGGAAGAAAAATTATTACAAAATTTAGAGGCTATGATTTATTTGAGAAATCTAAGTAATCTCCTTTTAAGTAGATTTGTAATGCTTCTACCATGTACTTAGTTATCTAAGGAAAGGGGACCCAGACTTATCAAACTTCACCCAAGGAAGGCCTATGATACAAAGAATAATGATCATATTAATACCCTTTCTTGCGAGTGTTTCTCTTATGACATATTTGTTCTCAATTGGTCACTCTAAGAGTTGTACTTCATATTTGTCAATTATTATGTTCTCTTTTAATAAGGACTTCCTATAGTATATAGTCATCGAATTACTCTAGCATTAATTTATCTCCGTCTCTGTCTTATCTTAAATTTTTTTGATCGCCGGGGCTTCAACACATACATTCAAGTTATTTTCTACCTTATTTTCTTGTCTCCCTATGACCTACATTTTTTGACACTCTTATTGACTAGAATAGATGTATATCATTATAGTTTGAATGTAAGCACTACCTTTGAGAAGCTCAATGACCTTGTGCTCATAATCTTTTCTTAATCGCAGATGACACCTTATTACATCTTCAACATAAATCTTTTATTTCTACTCTAATTCGACTCATGTTTCAAATGGTTCTCTCTTGAAACTCTTGCACATGCACTTGAGTATGATCCACATGGCAAATGAAAATGGCAAACGTGAATTCCTAAATGCATGCATACAGACATTTGATTAGACGCATGTGTAAGTATCAAAAATGAAAACTGGCAGCAAAGACAAAATCGATTATAGGCACTCACCAAATCCTTATAGGATGGATAAGTTTGTTATGCTCATCATCAAGAATGTTCTGTTTACTCATATAAATATTATGTATTTTTTTAATCAAAATTATGGGGGTCATACCTACAGTATTTTGATTCCCACTTTATCTCTTGCATTCTAGTTTTTCATGGTGTTAGAGCAAGGTTTATAAACCATGGCATTATGCTCTTCCCTGCTACCTGGGAATGCCACCAGAAGAAAGCGGTCATACAACTTATGTTTTATTTTTTGTGTCTTTGTGGGTAAGATCCTTCCTCTTATTTTATCATGGCTAACTCCCAAATATTTGAAACACAAATCTATTCCTCTATTGATTCAATTCATACACAGAAATACGACCAACCCTCAAATTTCTCATGAGTAACATCAACAGCCGATCCCGAAACCCTTTATCATGAGATAATCATCCCTTATTGAAGGCCCAAATCACCTCAGTATTCACAACAAATGGATTCCTTAGGTTTCTCGACGGAAGAAACTCTTCCCCTTCTAAATTACATTCCTCCACAGTTGCCTCATCAACCTTGAATCCACAATATTACCATGTGTTTGTTGGTTGACCAAAACGTCTATATGGATCTCAATTCAACCATATCTTTGCCCATCCTCCCCTGTGTGTTCAATCTCACCACTTCCTTAGAAATTTGGTCCACCCTTGCCAAGAGATTAAAACCTACCAATAGGTAATGACTCATCTAGTTGAAGAATGAGCTACACTCTGTAACTATGAAATCCCAATTTATGACACAATATTTATCTAATGCAAAAGCTTTGGTAGAAAATATTTTTGCAGAAGGATGTCATCTTAATTAAGAGGATATCATTCCTATACCCTCAATGGTCTGCCCGCACAATATCAAGCATTCAAGAATACAATAATGACTTAAAACCAACTCATTGAGTTGGACGATTTCTATTCTCTCCTATGCATTGAGGAAATTAATGTAGCTAATGATAATCTGAAAATTGAAACTATAATCAATGGCATAGTAGCACCTCAAGAATATAGGCAAAGCTATGGCAACTCTACTAAAGGTCATGGAAGAGGATCTCATCCCAAACACGCAAGGGATGAGTAGGTCTCAACGATAACCGATCGACAGTCACGTGTCAGACCTTTAACAAAGTTAGACATTCCTCTACTATCTACTGATTGTACTACACACCTTCCCCAAATTAAGCCCTATGCGCCTCAAATCCTAGCTGGATCCCTATTTTGGAGCTGCAACTCACACGACATTGAATCTAAACCATCTCCAAAATGTAATTCCAACTCAAGGATCTTAATAAGTCATTCCAGGTAACGATACCAGCGCACCATACCAGAGATGACATCCTTTCAACACCTACTTGCAAGCTAAACTTAACTAAAATTTGACGTGCTCCATCTCTCTCTCTCACAACCTACTCTCGGTTCAAAAGATAACACGAGATAATCAAGTATCTATTATTTTCGATGATATCAGATTTACCATTTCTTATCTAAAGACACAAGCTCTTCTTTTTGTCACAGCTCTAAGGGGCTCTATCCTCTCAACACTACTTCATCAAAGACATCACCTCCCTTCTCCCATCTTCAACATGGCATCAACATGTTGGACTTCCGCATCAAGTAGTTATATGTGTCTTAGCAAACTATATCCTACTTTAGGCATTCAAACCATTCTACAATCATGTAATAGTTGCAATGTTAGTAAAAAGTCACAAACAACCCTTTCATAGTACCTCTTTGCATACGTACGATTGCTTCCAACTTTTACGTACTAACATATGTGGTCCATCTCCTCGTATATCTCATGAATGACTTTGCTACTATTCTATTTTCATTGACAACTTCTCAAAATTATGTTGTGTTTTTTCTATTGTTGCAAAATCAGAGATGACAACTAAATGCATTATATTTATAAACATGATTAAAAACCAATTCAAGATCATCATAATATATGTAGTTCATATGACGAAGGAGAATTTACGGGTGCTAACCTTGCCAATTTCTTAAACAATCACTTATCAACTATCATGACGTTACACCCAATAACAAAAATAAAATTATGAAACGTAAACATTATCACTTAATTGTAATGACCTGAGTTCTTCTAGCTATTGCATCTCTTTCATATTAATTTTGAGTTGACACACTTCTTACAACAACTTACCTAATTAATTGAATGTTTTCTAGAAACACCCATAACATATTTCCATATGAGCTATTGTATCAATGCAAACCTAAATATACATATCTCAAAGTATATGGTTGTGATTCGTGGATGAAACCGCAAGTAGAACAAGAATTGACTCCACGGTCAACTTGTTGCATTTTCATGGGTACTCACCACACTATAATGACTACAATTTTTTTCACCAATAAATAGGTTATATCATTATCTCCCGACATGTCACCTTTGCTGAACAGTCATACCCATTTGCTTCTCAACCGACTATCATCTCTCCTACAAACACAACCACCAATACCAATCCTTTACTTCTCATATCTCTCCTTCCTACCTACTCTTCAACACACACAACTAGAACAAAATTTGTATCCATTTCACCACTACTAACTCCTTACACAAGCAAACTAAAACATCTCACACCTCATTTCCTCTTTTTGTACACCAATAAGCCACTCAGAAACCCATTCCTTCCTCCCACTTCAAAATCTGATGTTGCCATCTCATAAGTGCAAATAAGGGCCAAAGAAGATAATCTGAAATATATCCTCTGTTTGAACTTATCCTACCAGCTAGCCAACCCCTAGTCCCATATGCTACTCCCAAGCAATGAAATGTTCCAACTAAAGACAAGCCATGAATGTTGAGTGCCATGCCATGCAAGCTCAAGCCACTTGGAA
Source organism: Phalaenopsis equestris (assembly GCF_001263595.1). Lineage (NCBI taxonomy): Eukaryota > Viridiplantae > Streptophyta > Magnoliopsida > Asparagales > Orchidaceae > Phalaenopsis > Phalaenopsis equestris. Next base: position 110,660 of record NW_018164551.1, on the reverse strand, counting down.
ATTGGTGCCCTTACCTGCAAATCATTCAATATTAAGATGTTAGTCAATTTATTGCACTAAATTTAACTTTGAAGGCTTGGAGGTAGTCTACAAGGATCGGTTTGTTCCTCATGGATACAAAAAAGAGTTGAGAGTCCATTACCATGATATCTTTAGCATGGTTGTAAAAGTGGCTACTTTTAGAAGGTTAACTACTATAACATTTCAGAAATAATGGCCTACCTTTTAGCCTATATTGAATGTGTTTATATATAGGGCTTTAAGTGAAATCATTTATATGTAGCCATCATTTGGATTCATTTATGCGAACTTCCAAAACATGTGTGCTTACTCAAAAAGGCAATCTACGACCTTAAGCAATCTCTCGGCAATGGTTTGCCACCATCTCAAGATTCTTCATAGACCTAGGATTTGAATTCAACAAAGTCGATTCATACTTGCTCCTTTCTGAATATTCTACTCACAACATATATGTTCTCTAATATGTTGATGACATTCTAATTACAAAAGACTGTAAATCCATTATTATCGAGCTGAAAAAACAAACTTCACTCTAAATTTCAGATTAAAGATTAGGGACATGTCTCAAAATATTTGGGAATTGAAATCAATCAAACTGATTCATTTCCCTTCATGGGCCAACAAAGGTTTCTCCAACAATCTATACACAAAGCAAGCTTGCAGGCATGGAAAGTTGTGTCTACGCCGCTTACCTAGAAATAATCCAACAACCAAAAAATATATATCAAGTGCACGAACCAACAATTTACAATCTACTAGTCGAGTCGCTGCAATATCTCATAATAACCAGAACTACATCACGTTTGTCGTCAATCAACTCTGTCAACATGGGCAAAATAAGTATCACCATCAATTGCTTAAACGTGTATTCCATCATCCATAGCGTACAACTAATTATGACATCCTTTCTACATCTGTTGATCCCATATTAAAAACCTTCTTGGACTCTGATTGAGCGTCTGATTCCATAAGCCACCAGACCAGCACTGGTCATTGCTCAAACTTGGGTAATGCACCGATCTTGTGAACTGTTAAGAAAAAACATACGGTTGCTCGGTCATTAACAGAAGCCTAATATCATGCTCTTGCAACTACTATAATCACATTCATATGGTTAAGGCATCTTCTACAAGATTTTGGTATTCCTCAATTACTGCTTACCAAAATCTTTTGTGATAATCTCTCCACCATGGCTATAGTTAATAATCCAGTGTTCCACGCTCACACGAAAAATATTAAAATTGACTATCATTTCATAAGGGATCACATTCAAGCAGGCAAGTTACCAACTCACCATATTCATACTCAGAACCAACCGGTTGACATCTTCACCAAACCTTTGTCAAAACAAAGGTTCAACTAGTTAAAATCCAACCTGATGGTTCGTAGTCGACCCATCACCTTGCTGGGGGAAGAAAGCATCAACATTACAACAGACATAAAATACACAATTTGTTAGAGGCATTCACCAGTAGAAAATATTAGTTTATTATGCTCTTTATCTTGAATGTTTTGTTTACCCTAATAAATATTTTGTATCTTTTTATCCAAATTGAGATGAAAAAAACTATAGTATTTTAGTTCTCTCTTTGTCTCTTGCATTCTAAATTTTTCAACATGTTTTAGTCAATACTAAGTAATGCATTATATGATATAAAATGTAGAAGTTCTAGATATATAACAAATGTACTTGGGCATTTTGGGTAACCATTTTTTTTGTGTTACATGGACTCATAAGCAAATTGATACCTCTCTTTGTTAAAATATACTCAAAAGTTTATCAACCCCATATTAAAATTTGGAAAGATGACCAATCTTTATAATGTAACATCCTTTGACACATCAATAATCATAACTATTGTTATAATATTATTTTGGGGATTTTAGATACATACTACCCAATTCCTATGTATTTACTTATCTAACACTTGAATTTTGCTTTTTACATCCATACAACTCAAATATTTATGTATCAAGTCAACAATATTATCATTTTAACTTTTAAAAAGTGAAATACATATTTTCATGCATATGTAGAGTGGTTATATGCCTCTAAATCCTCCCCATTATTTAATTAAAAAAAGTATGAACTTCTTAAATATTTTCTTTTAGCAAACCTAATATCCTATCCTCTTCAACTATTCAAAAACAATAATTTTAGTTTCATGCTTAACTGCCTGAAAAAAGCTTAATGAACTCGTATGTATATGTGCATGTATGTGTTTGTATGTGTGCCTGTGTGTATTAAAAAAAATTGAATGATCTATAATCACGTGTAAAAATTAAATTTATTCGTTTTTTCTTTTTCCTAATTTTCTCTTTTTCCCATCTCATAAAAAAGTTAGTAGGTTGTGTGTACTGTTGAGAATTTAGCTTGAATATCATTAATCGCTCGAAAATTGAAATTTTGGCTAGAATCATGATCAAATTGAAATAAGCGAGCCGGGCTATGAGTCAAAATTTTAAATCATTTTTTTAGTAGATTTTGAAATCGAATCGTTAACATCCCTAGTAACATTAGGGCTGTGAATTTAGTAAATTTAACTCAAAGATCATTAATTACTCGAAAATTTATTCAAATTTTGGCACAGACCGAGATCAGATCAAAATAAATAAGTCGAGCTATGAGCCAAAGATTTGGACTCATTTTTTTCGAACTAATTTTGAGCCAATCCCTACTCAGCTCAAAATCATATCATTAACAACTCTAATTATCAGTCTCGTAAATTTCATTTATTATAATAAAATGTGTGTGTATATTTTTCTAGAAATTTAGAGGTCATAATGCATTCTCATAGGAATTATTTTATCCTTAAAGTTAGGTTGTGGCATGCTCCGCACACATCCACAAATCCAACATTAACAACTACTCTCCATAAATGCCACCTAATAAATGTATGATATAATATCTTGCTTTTTTCGCTTTAATGATCTCATTAGCCTATCGGGATGTGAAAGCTCCTGGCCATACAATGTCCCACTTGACAAATAATGCCGGCCAGCCACTACATGCGCTACACGTGGCAGTTTCTTAGTGGTTGAAAAGCAGTAAGACGTAGCGTGGGCCCGGGCAGCTCTTTGCTGTCTCTGTCGAGCTTTTCTTATTTTGGAACTATCCAAATCGGGTAAGATTTCTGAGCTAGCGGAGTTGAAAGTTGTAATCAAATTTAATTAAAAAAAAAAAAAAACTAATTTTGAGCTTTTTTAAGCTGATTTGAGTAAATAAATTTTTTTATTAAATGTTTAAATATTAATAATAAATATATATGTCATCTGATATATTTATAAATAGATATGATTAGAAATATTTTATATTCAGAGTGTTTCAAGTTAATTAAATATATTTATGCCAATCATATCAGAGCTATTAAAAATATTCATTAATTTAATTTTCTAGTGGGATATTAACACACCAAAGAAGTTTTATGTATTTATATATCTAACACCAATAGGCAGTTTGAGCCATAAATTTTCTAAGAAAAAGGCAAAAATTCTTCTAAGAAAATTCTGTCAATATTTGAAATCAAGGCTTAAGATCAATATTGATCATTAAAAAAAAAAAAAAACGTTACAACAGGTTAATATGAGAAAATAAAATGTACGATGGTAAAAAAATTACAATTTATTGTTGTAAATTAAAAATATTCCCGCACGAATCTCGAGAGAATCCAATGGGACTCGGTGGCAACCACCAAAGAATAGTGTATTGGATAGTCAAAAGACGAAAATATCAAGCGTCATTTTCTTTGGTCAAAATTCTGAGCCGACCAAACGGAAGTACAACCGAATGAAGAGATAGTATGAGCCAAATTCTAAGGAAAGTCATTCATGACCAAATCCCTTAGTCAATTCAGAAACTCATCATAAGAAAACCAAATGCCCCGCACAAAACTCTTCTCTGAACTTGTGAGAAGGCTCCATGTTCAAGAAAAACTGTCTATCGAATTACAATGGTACAACCTATTCATGGCACAAAAGTTTCCTTTCACTCGAGCAATTTATCCTAACGACATGAATGTCTCCTCTCAGAATTCTCCTTTGACTAGACCGACCAAAGAATTTTCAGTCGACCAAACATCTTCCAGCTGACCGAAAGCTTTCAGCCGACTGAGTCATAAATGTCACTATTCAAGCGACATTGAAAGCGAAGGTGCTCAAAAGTAGTTTTGAATACTAAAAAGTCCCCAAAAGCGGTTATGAATACATAAAGGTGCCATAATAACTTGTAACGTCCTTATGAATTAGGGCAAACACGTAATTATACACACAACTCCTCAAAAATTTATATACAGGGGGTTATTTCTACAATAAAGGACTCTTGAATAACTCTATAAAAACTTGTGTTACTTGCACTCTCTCTCTTTATCTCTCGCTTTCTCTGTTTCCCTCGTCCATCCTATGCTCTATTCGTTGGTGTGATTCACAGGGCATATATGGATTCAACATTCTAAAAAATGCGATGAGCGTGACCTATGACATCAACAAGAAGAGGAGCATGCCATGGGGAAGAAACTCATATGGGATACACCACAAAAATGGAGTGCACGAAGAAATTTATGCAAGAATAATTGTCGGCACTATTTTTGGTGTGGGGTTTGCCCGTAAGAAGCTGTCGGTCATCGGAATTGAAATCCCGTTGCCTGCTTCGGAAGGACATTTTTTTTTAAAAAATTTAGTTTTGAAAAAGATGAAGTCAAATTGACCCCATAATTTTCATAGTTTAGATGAAAGAGCGCTTTATCTCAAATCATGTATCTATCCCGAAGGATGAACGCAAGAATTGAGAGTGAGGCTCGATCAAATAAACTAAAGAAAGTTATGACATCCGGGTGGGCGGCGAAACCAA
>NW_018164551.1:104494-105251 GCF_001263595.1 Phalaenopsis equestris | reverse complement strand
GTATGGATGTGTAGAGCTAGGTCAGATCTACGATTTAAAAAAATTTCATGTAAATCCGTTGAGAATCGAGGGAGATATTGACGTTTGAAGTTGGACGGTTCTCGGGATGAACCAGATGGGGACGATGAACGGATGCCGTCCATTCGCGCGTGTATCGATCGTACGGTCCTGATCGCGTCGGACAAAAATCCTGTATATGCCCAGCGCGCTGAGTCAGCGCTGACGCTGAGGGCGGCGGCAAACCAGAGCGCGACACGTGGCATTTTTGGAACCGCCCATGATCCAGTCAGCGCGTGGGTTTAAGTAGAAAATTATGGGATTTAAAAAATTCAGAAAATACCCCTAAACTTCAAAAATTCATAACTTTTCATAGAAAACTCATAAAAATAAAATAAAAATACCCTCTTGCTCAGTGAACAGGGAGAATCGTGTGGAATTATTTTCACATTAATTTAACGTATAAATTATTTTTAAAAAATAAATTAGTGTTAGAGGTTTTTCAATTCTCCATCCATATTGAATTATCATCTTGACCCCAAAATCTTGACCCCAAATTTTTATATGTTGTAGCCTCTGTCTAGGTGCACAATTTGAGTATTTTTTCAAAGACATAAGAGATCTCTAAACAGAGATCTTAATTTTCTAAATTTTTATGTATTTTCTATTCCAATACTTATACAAAATTTTATGAGGTTAGAAAATTCTCCAAAAATTCATGTAAATTTTTTATGGCCAGAGTAGTCTTAGGAAATAATTT
>NW_018164551.1:98519-104394 GCF_001263595.1 Phalaenopsis equestris | reverse complement strand
GCAAACCAGAGCGCGACACATGGCATTTTCGAAACTGTCCATGATCCAGTCAATCTCATATCTCTCCTTCCTACCTACTCTTCAACACACACAACTAGAACAAAATTTGTATCCATTTCACCACTACTAACTCCTTACACAAGCAAACTAAAACATCTCACACCTCATTTCCTCTTTTTGTACACCAATAAGCCACTCAGAAACCCATTCCTTCCTCCCACTTCAAAATCTGATGTTGCCATCTCATAAGTGCAAATAAGGGCCAAAGAAGATAATCTGAAATATATCCTCTGTTTGAACTTATCCTACCAGCTAGCTAACCCCTAGTCCCACATGCTACTCCCAAGCAATGAAATGTTCCAACTAAAGACAAGCCATGAATGTTGAGTGCCATGCCATGCAAGCTCAAGCCACTTGGAAATTGGTGCCCTTACCTGCAAATCATTCAATATTAAGATGTTAGTCAATTTATTGCACTAAATTTAACTTTGAAGGCTTGGAGGTAGTCTACAAGGATCGGTTTGTTCCTCATGGATACAAAAAAGAGTTGAGAGTCCATTACCATGATATCTTTAGCATGGTTGTAAAAGTGGCTACTTTTAGAAGGTTAACTACTATAACATTTCAGAAATAATGGCCTACCTTTTAGCCTATATTGAATGTGTTTATATATTGGGCTTTAAGTGAAATCATTTATATGCAGCCATCGTTTGGATTCATTTATGCGAACTTCCAAAACATGTGTGCTTACTCAAAAAGGCAATCTACGACCTTAAGCAATCTCTCGGCAATGGTTTGCCACCATCTCAAGATTCTTCATAGACCTAGGATTTGAATTCAACAAAGTCGATTCATACTTGCTCCTTTCTGAATATTCTACTCACAACATATATGTTCTCTAATATGTTGATGACATTCTAATTACAAAAGACTGTAAATCCATTATTATCGAGCTGAAAAAACAAACTTCACTCTAAATTTCAGATTAAAGATTAGGGACATGTCTCAAAATATTTGGGAATTGAAATCAATCAAACTGATTCATTTCCCTTCATGGGCCAACAAAGGTTTCTCCAACAATCTATACACAAAGCAAGCTTGCAGGCATGGAAAGTTGTGTCTACGCCGCTTACCTAGAAATAATCCAACAACCAAAAAATATATATCAAGTGCACGAACCAACAATTTACAATCTACTAGTCGAGTCGCTGCAATATCTCATAATAACCAGAACTACATCACGTTTGTCGTCAATCAACTCTGTCAACATGGGCAAAATAAGTATCACCATCAATTGCTTAAACGTGTATTCCATCATCCATAGCGTACAACTAATTATGACATCCTTTCTACATCTGTTGATCCCATATTAAAAACCTTCTTGGACTCTGATTGAGCGTCTGATTCCATAAGCCACCAGACCAGCACTGGTCATTGCTCAAACTTGGGTAATGCACCGATCTTGTGAACTGTTAAGAAAAAACATACGGTTGCTCGGTCATTAACAGAAGCCTAATATCATGCTCTTGCAACTACTATAATCACATTCATATGGTTAAGGCATCTTCTACAAGATTTTGGTATTCCTCAATTACTGCTTACCAAAATCTTTTGTGATAATCTCTCCACCATGGCTATAGTTAATAATCCAGTGTTCCACGCTCACACGAAAAATATTAAAATTGACTATCATTTCATAAGGGATCACATTCAAGCAGGCAAGTTACCAACTCACCATATTCATACTCAGGACCAACCGGTTGACATCTTCACCAAACCTTTGTCAAAACAAAGGTTCAACTAGTTAAAATCCAACCTGATGGTTCGTAGTCGACCCATCACCTTGCTGGGGGAAGAAAGCATCAACATTACAACAGACATAAAATACACAATTTGTTAGAGGCATTCACCAATAGAAAAGATTAGTTTATTATGCTCTTTATCTTGAATGTTTTGCTTACCCTAATAAATATTTTGTATCTTTTTATCCAAATTGAGATGGTAAAAACTATAGTATTTTAGTTCTCTCTTTGTCTCTTGCGTTCTAAATTTTTCAACATGTTTTAGTCAATACTAAGTAATGCATTATATGATATAAAATGTAGAAGTTCTAGATATATAACAAATGTACTTGGGCATTTTGGGTAACCATTTTTTTTGTGTTACATGGACTCATAAGCAAATTGATACCTCTCTTTGTTAAAATATACTCAAAAGTTTATCAACCCCATATTAAAATTTGGAAAGATGACCAATCTTTATAATGTAACATCCTTTGACACATCAATAATCATAACTATTGTTATAATATTATTTTGGGGATTTTAGATACATACTACCCAATTCCTATGTATTTACTTATCTAACACTTGAATTTTGCTTTTTACATCCATACAACTCAAATATTTATGTATCAAGTCAACAATATTATCAGTTTAACTTTTAAAAAGTGAAATACATATTTTCATGCATATGTAGAGTGGTTATATGAAAAAAGTATGAACTTCTTAAATATTTTCTTTTAGCAAACCTAATATCCTATCCTCTTCAACTATTCAAAAACAATAATTTTAGTTTCATGCTTAACTGCCTGAAAAAAGCTTAATGAACTCGTATGTATATGTGCATGTATGTGTTTGTATGTGTGCCTGTGTGTATTAAAAAAAATTGAATGATCTATAATCACGTGTAAAAAATTAAATTTATTCGTTTTTTCTTTTTCCTAATTTTCTCTTTTTCCCATCTCATAAAAAAGTTAGTAGGTTGTGTGTACTGTTGAGAATTTAGCTTGAATATCATTAATCGCTCGAAAATTGAAATTTTGGCTAGAATCATGATCAAATTGAAATAAGCGAGCCGGGCTATGAGTCAAAATTTTAAATCATTTTTTTAGTAGATTTTGAAATCGAATCGTTAACATCCCTAGTAACATTAGGGCTGTGAATTTAGTAAATTTAACTCAAAGATCATTAATTACTCGAAAATTTATTCAAATTTTGGCACAGACCGAGATCAGATCAAAATAAATAAGTCGAGCTATGAGCCAAAGATTTGGACTCATTTTTTTCGAACTAATTTTGAGCCAATCCCTACTCAGCTCAAAATCATATCATTAACAACTCTAATTATCAGTCTCGTAAATTTCATTTATTATAATAAAATGTGTGTGTATATTTTTCTAGAAATTTAGAGGTCATAATGCATTCTCATAGGAATTATTTTATCCTTAAAGTTAGGTTGTGGCATGCTCCGCACACATCCACAAATCCAACATTAACAACTACTCTCCATAAATGCCACCTAATAAATGTATGATATAATATCTTGCTTTTTTCGCTTTAATGATCTCATTAGCCTATCGGGATGTGAAAGCTCCTGGCCATACAATGTCCCACTTGACAAATAATGCCGGCCAGCCACTACATGCGCTACACGTGGCAGTTTCTTAGTGGTTGAAAAGCAGTAAGACGTAGCGTGGGCCCGGGCAGCTCTTTGCTGTCTCTGTCGAGCTTTTCTTATTTTGGAACTATCCAAATCGGGTAAGATTTCTGAGCTAGCGGAGTTGAAAGTTGTAATCAAATTTAATTAAAAAAAAAAAAAAACTAATTTTGAGCTTTTTTAAGCTGATTTGAGTAAATAAATTTTTTAATTAAATGTTTAAATATTAATAATAAATATATATGTCATCTGATATATTTATAAATAGATATGATTAGAAATATTTTATATTCAGAGTGTTTCAAGTTAATTAAATATATTTATGTCAATCATATCAGAGCTATTAACAATATTCATTACTTCATAGATATAATAATTTTCTATTGGGATATTTACACACCATAGAAGTTTTATGTATTTATATATCTAACACCAATAGGCAGTTTGAGCCATAAATTTTCTAAGAAAAAGGCAAAAATTCTTCTAAGAAAATTCTGTCAATATTTGAAATCAAGGCTTAGGAACAATATTGATCATTAAAAAAAAAAAAAAACGTTACAACAGGTTAATATGAGAAAATAAAATGTACGATGGTAAAAAAATTACAATTTATTGTTGTAAATTAAAAATATTCCCGCACGAATCTCGAGAGAATCCAATGGGACTCGGTGGCAACCACCAAAGAATAGTGTATTGGATAGTCAAAAGACGAAAATATCAAGCGTCATTTTCTTTGGTCAAAATTCTGAGCCGACCAAACGGAAGTACAACCGAATGAAGAGATAGTATGAGCCAAATTCTAAGGAAAGTCATTCATGACCAAATCCCTTAGTCAATTCAGAAACTCATCATAAGAAAACCAAATGCCCCGCACAAAACTCTTCTCTGAACTTGTGAGAAGGCTCCATGTTCAAGAAAAACTGTCTATCATATTACAATGGTACAACCTATTCCTAACACAAAAGTTTTCTTTCACTTGGGCAATTTATCCTAACGACATGAATGGCTCCTCTCAGAATTCTCCTTTGACTAGACCAACCAAAGAATTTTAAGTCGACCAAACGTCTTCCAGCTGATTGAAAGCTTTCAGCCGATTGAGTCATAAGGTTGACAGGTCATCAAATGTCACTATTCAAGCGACATTGAAAGCGAAAAGGCACTCAAAAGTAGTTTTGAATACTATAAAGTCCCCAAAAGCAGTTATGAATATATAAAGGTGCCATAATAACTTGTAACTTCCCTATGAATTAGGGCAAACATGTAATTATACACACCTCAAAAATTTATATACAAGGGGTCATTTCTCCAAAAAAGACTCTTGAATAACTCTATAAAAACTTGTGTTACTTGCACTCTCTCTCTTTATCTCTCGCTTTTTCTGTTTCTCTCATCCATCCTATGCTCTATTCGTTGGTGTGATTCAAAGGGCATATATGGATTCAACATTCTAAAAAATGTGATGAGCGTGACCTATGACTTCAACAAGAAGAGAAGCATACCATGGGGAAGAAACTCATATGGGGGACACCACAAACATGGAGTGCACGAAGAAATTTATGCAAGAATAATCTAAGAACTCAGAGACATAATTGTGGGTCAAATGATGGAATTGACTTGCATGTTACTCGAGGGAAGTGAGCAGGCTCGTTTAGAGCATAATCCTTAAGAAGAAAAACTAGAACCCAAAGGCTATTGAGCGGCTCAAAAGGCAGAAAGGGTTAATGGCGACACTAAGAAGTTGGAAGTTGCTAGGTTGTCGGCTGCTAGGATGGATATCCCGTTTTAATTTAATTTAATATATATAATTTGGAAAAGGTAGTGTTTTAAATTTTGAAAATACAAGACCGGGCCGATTGACAACGACTTTATATATGCTTAAAAATATAAGTATTTAATACTGTTGCTAAAAGATTTAATTCCTCAGCAACTGTACCAAAAACTTAATAACAGTTATAGATTCGATAAAGAGTATGTATAAAATATTCAATAATTGTAAAGTCACACATATCAACGCAAGTATACATATCACTCAAGTAATATAGGGCTCTAATGGAGTCCTAGATATTGATCCCACAGGGAGTAATATTAGAACTACGGACTAAGATTTTAGAAAAGCAATACTTAATTGCAACAATGGAATTTAAATTGCTTATCTGTCACTAATAGGCAATTGAAATAAATATGTAATTTTAATAACTCTTAAATAACTAATTATACTAATAAGTTTTTTAATGTGATATTCAATATACAAGAAAGCATCATTCTCCTTGTCAAGAAATTATAGTGAATGGATAAAGTGAATTAGTTATAATTGTATTGTGTCAAATAGGAGCATACCTATTCTTTACCCTTTGGTCCAGGCATAAATAACATTGACTAATCCTACGCTTGTTTACTGAATCTGTGGCTAGGTTGGGAGGATACCAGCTCTCACTTC
>NW_018164551.1:85511-97742 GCF_001263595.1 Phalaenopsis equestris | reverse complement strand
CCGTCGGCGTCCTAGTTCAAATCTTCACATTTTGGTCATTTTTGCTCCAAATTCGCTCATTTTTGCATATTTTTTGCTCCAATGACCCTAATTCATCATTCCTGTAACAAAACATCAAAAATACATTTATTTAAAGTGCAATGTCATAAAAAATAATGTAAAATAGGTATGAAAATATCAATATATTTTCCTTTGTTTAAAAATACAAGATCGAACCGGTCTCATATCCCCAGTAGTTTAAATAAACGAGTCTAATATCGTAAGCAATGTATCTACCCCGAATGATAAATACACTACTTGCTGGTAAGACTCGATTAAATAAACGAAAGATTGTATTACATCAGTTTAAATCTACAAAAACCATTTTATTTATAAGCCTATAATTTTCCTTATTTAATATGAAAAAAATTAAATAGGGTTTATATTAAGCTGGGTTCGGAAAAGCTTCATATAAGGGCAAACCCCTATAGTTAACTACATCTTAGATAACCGAAGTCACCTAAGAAAACTCTCGATAAAAATCAAGGAATATTATCTTCAAAGAGATCAAATGGATAGGAGTTTTCAACGAGATGGGTCAAAGAGGTGTGAAAGGGGAATGACTCAAGTTTGGAACATTTTATTTTGGAATCTAAAGGAAGAAGAACTAGGGGATGTCATAGATCCGGAGGAGAACCTCAACGACTTCCTAAGTTATCCTATGGTTTGACTTCAATTTAGAGGAGAAATATTTAAGTGTTTTATTCTGTCAATTTTATTAATTAGGGCTTATATTCGTGTGAAACGATGACACAAACAGCCTGGAAGATGTGAGGATTTAGGTCGTTACGGACGACAACCATGGAATCCTAAAGCAGGTTAGGGATTAAATTGTATACAAAGTTATACAAATACCTAAAGATAAATTAAGGATTTATGTTGCATAAGAAAACAACCTCAAATTCCTATAGATTTGTCATTTAATTCTAAAGAATGGTTTAGCTAGTGAAGACATGTTTTGCTATTGAAGATGGTCGTGCTGCACACAATGCTAGCTCCAAGCTCCTCGTCGTAATAAGTTTAAGTTTTCTAATGTGTCAGTTTATGAGGTCAAATCAAATGTCCCTATGGTTATGGTTATTTAAGTATTATGGGGCATATTAAAGTGGATTAGAGTGACACCAGTTAGGATCCTACGGTTCCCTCGTTCCGGTACTACTATTTTCTATCAAATTCACTTAGTCCAAATGAATTTACTAAACTTAACTCAATGAGTTTCATACTTTCATTTAGACCATGGGAAATCTCGTTAGCAACCGTAGGTTACCTCCTCCGAGGGATTTTTGATCATCCAATAGAGACGTATTAATTTAGTTGCAATTGTTGTTTTGTGATGTTTGTGATTAAATTTTGAGTTGTCTTATATTTTGAATCTTGTGGTGGTGAATTTTATCTTGATTGATTTTAGTTTTGGTTTTGTTTTCAGTTTTATGGCTATCCTAGCAGTTTTGATTTTCATGCAGGGTGCCATCATTGATTAACATGCAAGCTCGTAAGCATAAAAGTACAGTGTAGAAAGTACAAGAAAAGAAAGTGTTGTAAATTGTAAAAGCATACCTGACGAGTCTTCTCGTTCCTCCATCTGAAACTTTAGTATCTTTGCAAGACATATATATATATATATATATATATATGATTTTTGTAGTAGACATTACATAGTCCACGGAATTATCTTAAGTTTGGTTTGGTCTTATTGTTTTTGCTATATATTTCATCCAATTAATACCCTTATGCTCAGTGAAGTATGATGTTTTGATTATCTCTTATGTGGGTTAACCATCACTTGATATCTTACTTAAGGATTATATAGGTAAAGGTCTTTTAGGGGCAACTTGACTTAATTAAGGAATATAATTAATTTGTTTTTTTAAAATGAGCTTGTAGTGTTTTTGAAGAATTTAAATTAATTATATGATATTTTTTAAAACCTCATTAGACAAAATTTTGATTCAGCCTAGTTCATTACTAAGCCCTCAAGGTTTAATGGGTAGATTTGTAAAAAAATCATTTTTAATATTTATATTCTTAATCCTTTTCATGAATTGTAAATTATCTCAAAACCATTAGTTGGGGGTTAAAATTAGTGAGTTATAATCTTCTAAAATCAATCCTCCCACCTTAATATCTTCATATTTAATTAGTCTTCCAAATTTCATTAATTTAAAAAATTATAAATTTATCCTTTTTGAGATTCAAAGTGAGGTTGGTTTCTACCACTTATCCCTTTTATGTTTCAATCATCAAAACATGTCAATTAAGATCATTTGTTGCCCATTTAGTTCTTTGGTTAAGCCTAAATATTAATTAAGCTTTAAATTCCAAAATTACCCTTTTGCCTTTAAGGCCTTAATACCCTATAATTCATTAAATTAGACTCAAATGAGTTGAAAATTTTATGTTACCTCACTCATGGGTTGATTCAAAACATCAGAGGAGAAAATATGATTTTTCTGAATTTATTTAATTTTTATAATTATTTTTAATGTAAAAATAAGAATTTTCAATGAAAATTTAATAACTCAATCAAACAAAACTTCTATCCTTAAGAAGATTATTGGAGGTTTCCCTAGGTCATAGGACCACTTGGACCATTTTTTATGATTTTTAAAGGTTTAATTTAATTATTAGAATTATTTGTTTGGTTTGAGCATAAATTAAATATAAATTATTATTTAAGTGAAAAATTAAGTTTTATATTTTTCATAAATCTCTATGAGTCCAGGGAACCCAAAGAAATAAATTTCAAATTTTTTTTATTTATATTTTAATTATTAGAATTATTTTAGTGAGAAATTAAAGAAAATTCATTTTTAAGCTTTTAAAGTTAATATTTTGACTTAAAAAATTAGGAAAATTATTTTGATTGGTCCCAAGTTATTAGAAAGCCAAATGTGACATTTTAGTGTATTTTTTATAGTTTTGCAATTTTTGTGATTTTTAATTAATTTTTAATTATTTAAATGCTAAAAAATAGCTCAAAAATAAAGTATTTATTTTAATTCTAATTTTATTTTTCTTAGATTCCTCTGATCATGAGGAGCTTCCAAAAGCAATTTGATAATTTTTTTAGTTGTATTTTAATTATTATAATTATTTTAGTGCAAAAAATGTGATTTCACTTAATTAATCAATTTGAGTGATCAAATTAACTCCAATTAACTTGACATTTTTATGAGTAGCTCCTTTGACATTAAATTACAGTTTGGAATAGTTTTTTATGCTATTTATATTTATAATTACTCCAAATTAGTATTTTTTTCATTTTTAGGGTTAGTGACAATTAGGGTTATTTTTAATGAGTTGAATCAATTTTATATTTTTCCTATGATCCTCTGACCAAAATGAACCTGCCAAAATGAGTTTTATATTTTTATGATGATTTTTTTAATTATTATAAATTTTATACCAAAACAAGGGTCATTAACTTGAAAATTTGATATATCTAGTTAGAGATGCCCCCTGACATTGGAAAAATCAAGAGAGATGCCTAACAACAAAGACATCAAAAGCCCCATGATCCCATGCCATGGTGAAATGCCTAGGTAAATGGAGAATCAAAACTAGAAAAACACCATTTAATTAATTAAAAATAAAATATGCATCAAATGGATATGAAAATAATTCTACATTGTTCTCCTTTATTCACTGAGCAAGAGGGTATTTTTATTTTATTTTTGTTATTTTTCTACACAAAGTTATGGATTTTTTAAGTTTTGTCTACTTATTTAAATAAGGAAAATCTCTAATTTTCTACTTATCCACGTGGCGCCACATCAACCTATGACGGCTCCGAAGCTCCACGTGGCGCCCTCCCATTCGACGCCGCCATCCATGCGTCTGCCTCATCATCCCGCGGTTCCGCTCCATCATTTTGTACAGCGCAATCAGAGCCTTCCGTTCGATAAACGCGTGATCCAATGCCACGGGTCATCTTCCCCATAGCCCCTAATATAGCACGAGAACTGTCCACCTTCAAACCCTAATATCTCTCTCGATACTTAACCAAATCAAGTGAGGTTTGTTCCTATCGAATCGTCTTGATGAGACGCACACATCCATATGGTTAATCAAACCCTAAATCAACTCTATGCTCTTGGAGAATTAAATGAAGCTCGTTTTAGGGTTAGTGTTCAATACCTTGGTCCAAGAGGGGAAGCCTCGATTGGATGCTTGTAGAAGCTTCGTGGGGCTCCAAAGAGCCTAGGGATTGAGTCTTGAGCAGTGGTGAATTGCCTAGACCCAATTTCGACCAAGGCCAATTTGGGGTGTTGATCAAAGTCCACCTTAGGGTGCTCTGGTGATGGGTCTTCTATGGGGAATCTTCCTCTCTCACTGTGGGGATGGTGTTGGTGCAATTAATTTGAATTTGGTGGAGTATTTGGAGATGTCATGTTTGGGCTTAGGGATTGAGCTCCAAAATTGAGCTCCAGTAGTGGATTTGAGTGGCTAAGGATTGTTGGGTTGAACTCAAGAGGTTTTTAGGAAGCTTTGGAAGCAATTTGACAGAGTTTCCCCAAGGAATTTCAAGCTCCTTTTGTTTGGCCATGGAGGGGGGGTTTAAATAGATGGGGAAGGATATGCCAGCAGGGGTAATTGATGGGTGCTTTAGATTGCTTATGTGGATGCCAACAAGGTGCAAAAATTCAATTGGGATGAGACAGCTTCGATGGGTTTAATTTTGATTTTCAACCTAAGTGGAACACTTTGGGGTGGCTTTTTCGGCAGCCTATGTGGTCTGCCGGCCAGGCTCAGGTCACCATCAGACTCAGAGAGGTCAGGGCTTGGGTTTGGTGAAGTTAATTGGGGTTGGCCATGTGTAAAGGTGTTGAATTAAAATAGGATGTGGGAAGGGCCATTTTGGGTTAATTTGGGTGAAATCATGGATTTGGGTTGGGTTCACCCACAAAGGTTGGCTTGGGTGCTGAGGGAAGTTACATGGTTCATCTTAATCATTAGTAAGGTTTCTATCCAAGTGATTTGGTTAAGTATGGGGTTTAGGTGATTCATGGGAGGGGTTAAAAGAATCTTAAAGATATTTTAAAGTGGTTTGGCCTCTTGCCACTATTAGTATGGAGATGTGGCATGACTCTCATGACTCACCTATGGCTTGGGAGTGGCTTCATAGCTTGCCCTTGGCTTGGTCAACTTTAATGAGGAGGGATTTTTGAATTTATGAAATATTTTGGTGGAGTTTGGCATGATACTTGATTTTGAATGATTTGATTTTGAATTCAGGACTTTAGGAATGATTTTAATCAAATGGATGATGAAGAGAAAGAATTGTCATGTGGGCTTTGGATTTGGGCTTTTGAAATTAAATGTGGTGGGCTTGGGCTTTTGAATTTAAAATTAAACTTTGGCTAAAATTTTGGGCTAATTTAATGTTGAATTTGGTGTAGGGGGATATCATGAAATATTTGGAAAAATTTCAAGTGATTTTGAATTGAATTGGTGGGCTAATTTGATGGATTTAGGCATATGGTCAAAATTGCAGCTTTTTGATTTGGGTAAAATTAGGCTTTCAATTGGGTCAAATTGAGCTTGAATTTTGTTTATATTAGGATTTGGGATACTTAATTTTGGTTTGGAATTGAAATTGGGCAAGATTAGGATCAATTGTACCAAGATTGGGGATATTTTGGGGACATTTGAGCCTTTAAGGGCAAATTGGGACTTTTGGTCAAATTAGATTAATTTGGTCAAATTGGGTCAAATTGATGATAAAAAATTGAAATTGGGAATATTTGGGATAATTTTGGAAATTTTGGGAACTTTGGGAATTTTTAGGTCATGAAGGGCATTTTGGTCATTTTGGTAATTTTGGCAATTTTTTGAGGTATTTTGGGAATTTGGTAATTTTGGTGAATTTTGGTCGATTTAGGTAGTGGTGAGGGGTTTGAGATGATTTTTGGACAAATTTGGGTATTTTGGGTAATTTTGGAATTTTTGACAAAGATTGGGGTTGTAGGGATATTTTGGTAATTTGGTGGTTTTGGGCCAAAATGGGCCAATAAGCCTTGAAGTCATGCCAAACCAATAGGAGCCATGTGAGGACTCATTTCGGATGCTCAATATGTTGGTTCTAACCCTCTTAGACAAAAACTAGGGGTATAGATTCATCTATATGAGCTCTCCAAAAGGAGTCAGGAGATCAACCTAAGGGGTCATAGGGTTTAAGGTACGTGAGAGAGTGTAGTGTGTGCAAGTTAGCCCCACTAAAACAGATCACCCAAGGTTATTCCTAAGGTCTGACCATTCTATGGGGGACTCCCCTTGAGCTCCTCCATATTGACCCCACCTACTAAGTGCTAGGGGTTAGGACTAACATTTGGAACTTATAGTTGAGTAAAGAAGAATTTGGAATTTCTAATGGTGAGGGTTTTTTTTCTAGTCCTCTAGGAATAGTCAACAGGAAAGTTCTCTGGCTAGACCCTAGGATACTAAAGAGGAAAAAACTAGACCTCAACCAAAAATGTGGTCAACAGTTAAATATTTTAAGTACTAGAACAGTGATGGGTTTACACCATTGATCACACAATGGTTTGGATGTATTGAGGTTCACTGTCAGCCAGAGAATACATTCTCCCAGTAGATCTTTGATGCTAAGCCACTAGAAAAGTTTAAACATCCTTCTTTGGAATCATACAAGGGTCAGAGTGATACAAACGACCATATCACTTCCTTTGAGCTGGTTGTCTGCCTTCTCAAAATCTCTGATGAATCAAAGTGCCAGTTATTTTACATCATGTTGAGGGAATCAACCCTCATGTGGTTTAATGGCCTCCCAACAGGAGTAATCACCTCCTTTAATGAATTCAAGAAGATGTTCAAGGTGCAGTTCGTCAGTGCCCAGATATCTTGCAAACACTAACATGTCGTGTGGCACGTCAAGTAAGGGTCAAATGAGAATCTTCACGTATGTCATTTAGTTTCATAAGGAAATGTTAGAAGTGTGGGATCTAGAACTCATGAAAGCACATGTACCCCTGGCCCAAAAACTGAGGAGTGAGCAATTCAAATATGCTTTTTGTTCATAAGCACCCAAAAGCCTGGCTGAACTTTTGGATTCAACCAACAACAATATTGCAGTAAAGTAATACCCCCAACCACCCTACCGGAAAGTCGACAATTTGACTGCCACTCGTAGAAGAGAACCTCTTGAGATGATAAGTCTAGACTGAAAGAAGACACCCACCCCATACATGAAGACAATCAACCATCTTATGACAGTAGAGAGGCTAGCAGAAACCACCAGATAGAAGGACAAAATTGGTTGAATGACCAAGATGTATTAAGAGCCACTAAGTTGAGGGTTTTGATTGTAAAGTTGGTGGAGTTTAGACAAGACAAGGAGTACCTAAAAAATTCTCCTTCAATGAGAACCAAAGCTTTTCTCTGGAACACATATAAATTCTTTAAGTATCATTGGAACCATGAACATGAAATGAATTATTTTAAACAAGTCCAGAGCCTAGTTGAAGAATTAATTGAAGTCAGGAAACTCAATGAGTTTGTGACATCACGGGTGTTAACCCAAAGACAAAAGAAGTCCCAACAGAAAAAAAATAATTCTGATGAGTCAGCGTGAGCCAACACTATCCAAAACATGGGAATAGTGCCAACCATCCTGGGTAGAGACTTGGTCTGATATGATGATCATAAGATGCTTCAGATGGAGAACTTCCCACCACAACTTTAGCTCCAAAGTAGAATCCTCATCCTCTGATCATTTTTACTAAAGTGGACTTTCCTCGATGGGGAACCCCTATAAAGACACCATTATGGTCATGATGCTTATAAACAACTATCAGGTTGGGTAGTACTTTGGTAGACACTATCATTCCAGGGAATATCATGTTCAAGTCAACATTTAACAAGATACATCTATTGGTTGACTAGTTGGTAGCTTTAACGAATCCTCTCTATAGTTTCTCTGATGAGAGAAAGAAAGCCCTAGAAATAATCAGGTTATCAACCACTTAGAGGGGGAGGTGACAACTTGTTTACAACCATGAAAGATTTTTTGGTGGTTGACACAACACCCATCTACAATTCCATCTTCGGCCACCCATTACTCAAGACTCAAAGTTGTGCTCTTCACATATTACGTTGTGGTAAAGTTTCCATGTGATGGAGAAATCACCATTCAAGAAACTTGGAGCAGCCTCGGGCATGCCTTCATGCAATCAAAAACGTGGAATAGGAGTCTTTTATAACTAAGACCTAGTGAGAGGGGTTCCAAGATAAATGCAGCCACTTTATAGATTCTTACAATTGATAAGGAACAAGGTAATTTTTTTCTTAATTAATGAAAATTTTGATGTAGAAACAAATACTTGCTGGTCCAAACTCTCCAGGAACATCAAAACATTGTTTCTAGTCAGCTGCTAAAATGTCAGGCATTTTGATTGATGTATTCCTGCAACTGCTTGAATTTTAATCCAATCGCCCAACCAACAAAGCAAAAGAAGAGAACCTTGGCCATGACCTTAGTTGGGCCAAACCATGTGAAGGTGCAAAAGCTTAAGGCGACTAGCTACATCTGGGAAGTACAGTACCCAACCTGGATTTCAAACATGGGTAAATGACAAATGGAGAATGTGCATGGACTTCACAAACCAGAACTCTACCTAACCAAAATATAGTTATCCCCTAACAAAGATCGATGCTCTGGTAGATTCAAATGTTATTCATTCAGTGATGAGTTTTGTGGTTGCTCTCTCTTGCCACTTCCATCAAATAAAGATGTGTCCCACTTGACATAGAAAAAATGGCATTTATTACTTGTGAATGTTTATATTGTTATAATTTAGTGTCATTTGGGCTTAAAATTATTGGGAAAAATTATTAACGCCTCATAGATTTTTTATTTGATAATCAAAAAAGAAAAAAAATATTGAGGTGTATGTTCATTAAGAATTAATCAGCTGAACAATGATCCTGATTTTTTGTATGTAAGGATTTATAAAGTTGACACCACTACAGTGCCAAAAACTTTATCCTTGTATGAAAAGTAAGTTGTGTAAAATATATATAATTATAGGTAATTAATAATGAGATTCTACGCAAATATACATATCGTTATCAAGTAATAATGAACTTTCTATTCAAGCCCCAAATATCGATCCCACAGGAAAGGTGTAAATTAGCAATGATAAATTTTACCAGGAAATTTACAAAAAATCAAACGAAATCACTGTCACTAATTTCAAATGTTGATATGTTAACCAAACTAAATTACTTAACTATTAGCAAAACTAAAATACAAATTTTTAATAATAACTACTAATATACTAACTATGTTTATGTAATGAAGATTTCTTATGTGAAAAAGCATCCTTACAACTACAATGAAATTCTGGTGAAAAGAGATGAAATAAATATTTTTAATATGTATTGTGTCAAATAGGAGCAATTTTAATTCTCTACCCTGATACAGTGCATAGAAAATCATTGGTTAATCTTATGTTTAGTCTCTAAATCCATGGCTTGGCTAGGAGGATACCGACTCCCACTCCAGAGCTTCCACTTCCCTTCACCTAAAGGCTAACTCTCGCTTTAGTTTTTAAACACTAAGACCAAATTGGAGATTTTAGTCTGTTACCCTAAAGATTCTCCAATTCTACACCTAACAAAGAATATTTTCCTATTTATTTGCACTTAATTTCATGAACAAATTTCTCCTTCATGAAATCAAATGTGATCCTCACTCTGTTGTAGAATGCATACTCTATTTCCCAGATCATATGTTTCACAACATATTTTAACAAATCAATTGGTCATATTGAAAAGTAAATTAAGTTCAGAGTTGAAAAATCATCACAATTTATTTTATATTTTAATTATGGCACATTCATATTATCTCTTCATTTCTCTAGATCTCAGAGAAGGGGGAAAGATAGAGGAAACTACTCAGACTTCATAAGAAAGATACGATAAAACATAAATTTCATATATAAAAGAAAGTTTATACAACACTAAATAAACAAACAAACTTATCTGGAACTCAATCTCAAAGCAAATCCTTTGTAGCTTTCCTTAGAAATGTAGGAAGAAGAACTCTCTCACTTTTGTCCTTCTCCAACACTCTTACAGAAAGTTTAGCACTAAATCTCACCACAAAAACTCTAAACTATGAAAGCAAAATTACTAATTGACTCCAATATGTGGTGGAATGAAGATGGATTATGGAAATGTAGCATGGTGGAATGTTGTAGAGCAAAAAATGAACATAGAGGAGCCCCTTTTCTGATGAAATTCTCCCCCAAATAAAGCCCAAGGTCAGTTCTCCAAGAGGTGCCTCCAAAAACTCTTCAAAAATCGTTCAAATACATCGAACCTTCTAGAAATGGGGTTTGAACCGCCTTTGGCGCCATCGGCACTGAGTAAAACTCCTCCAGCGTCCGGTTGTTCTGCACCGTCGGCGCTGACGGTGCTAAGTATTTCCTTAAAAACGTCATTTTGACTCCAAATTTCATTCTTTTTGTTTTCTTTTTGCTTTAAGCCCTAAAAATCAACAACCTGCAAGAAAACATCAAAATAGCTTCTATTAAAGTGCAATATCACCAAAAATAGGTATAAAATATGGATCTAAAAATGCATATATTTTTAGTGTATCAAACAACATGTTAACGACCTAAAAGAAACCTTCCAAAAACAAAGGAAATCTAACATGAGGCTAAATTAACTAAAATGCACAGTTGAAGCTTTAATTATCAAATATTTTGCATACTTCCTAATCCTTGAAGGTATAAAGGCCAACCAGTATGTCTTCTCCCTTGAATGCTAAGGAGGTGCAAAAATTAACCAACTAGATAACAACACTAAACCCATTTTGAAGTCAAAAGATGGATGTGCATCATCTTTCGAAATGCTAAGAAATTCTAAGATCTTTGAATGGTTGACATATTGTGAGAAAGCATTATAGAATCTAAAGTAATCATTAGCCTCACCAATACTTCTCCAAAGCCTAAAACTTAAGAAAGTGCTCTCCCTGTACTTGGGAGTTTGGCTCAAAGCTATCAACTCAATCTTGGCCCAGGAGGAACTAGGAAAACAATTCCTAATTCCTTATACGCTCCAAAGTCAGTTACCCTATCATACAAAAACTAAGATTTACTCTAATAATCTTTGCTCGCAGGCTCTGGTCACATTTTCAGATACATCCAATCAGGGACATCACTAACCACCCTTTAAATTTGTACTTACACGACCAGAGCATTCCAGTCAACTCCTAAAGTGGAATGTGGAGCTTGGTGAAAATGATATCACCCACATCCCTCAGATAATGATTAAAGCCTAAACTAGCACAAATTTTCTGGCAAATTTCTCTAGACAAGGCAAACTAGGAGAAGCAACTGATACTAGAGACCAGACCTAGATGTTGCAAATTGATGGATCCTTGAGTTAGGCAAGTGTAGGAATTAGATTGGCACTGAGCAATCCAACTAGAGAGTATCTCTATCATTCAACCATCCTCAAGTTTGAAGTCACCATCAACCAGGTATAATACTAAGAATTAATAGCTGATACACCTAAAATATATAATATTTTTAGACACATTTTTATACCTATTTTTGAGATATTGCACTTTAATGGTAAGTATTTGTGTGTTTTTCTTTCATATATAAGTAAAAAGGTGAAAAATGCTAAAAGGAGTGAAAGAGGATCAAATTTGGAGCAAAAATGCAAAAATGGTGCAAAAGTATTTTGGCGCCTAAGCGCCGGTGAAACAGAGAAGACTGTGCCTAAGCACTAAAGGCCCCACGCTTAAGCGCTAGTGGTAATTATTTAACAGTTCAATTAATTTTTCCAAAATTTGAAGGGACATTTGAGGCACCTATTGACTAAAGAGGGTGGTTATTGACCAAAGAAAAATATGTTGAGATTTTCAAACCTATTTTATACTAATATTGATGATATTGCACTTTAAAGAAGGGTATTTTGATGTTTTGTTGCAGGTATATTGAATTATGGCCATTGGAGCAAAAAGATGCAAAAAGGAGCGAATTTGGAGCGAAATAGAACAAAATATGAAGATTTGAACTAGGGCGCCGACGGCGAGCCCAACGACGTCGACGACGGGTTTTTCCCGAGAGTTCAGAATTAAATATTCTAGAAGGCCGTCGACGGCGCCTTCAAAGCCGCCGATGGTGAGATCGGCGGTTATCTCAACAGGTGCATTGAATGTGG
>NW_018164551.1:83885-84648 GCF_001263595.1 Phalaenopsis equestris | reverse complement strand
CAAGGAGAATGATGCTTTCTTATATATTGAACTTCACATTAGAGACTTTATTAGTATAATTAGTTATTTAAGAGTTATTAAAATTACATATTTATTTCAATTGCCTATTAGTGACAGATAAGCAATTTGAATTATATTGTTCTGATTAAGTGTTGATTTTCTAAAATCTTAGTGCGTATCCTTTAATATTACTCCTCGTGGGATCGATATCCTGGACTCTCTTAGAGCCCTGTATTACTTGAGCGATAGATATACTTGCATTGATAAGTGTGACTTTGCAATTATTGAATAATACACCTCTTCATCGAATCTATAACTGCTGTCAAGTTTTTGGTGTCGTTGCCGGGGAATTAAATCTTCTACCAGCGAATTAAATATTTTAGCAGCTATATTAAATACTTGTAATTTTAAGCATATATAAAGTCGCTGTCAGTTATAAAATCAGTTTCTATCGGAAAACTAACAGATTTTGATGATATCGAGCAGAAAACGGTGAGGGGTTCACACCGGAGTCGACTTCGGTGCAGTAGAGGGGATGAAGAATTAGTTTCTAGGGTTATCAAATAAGTTTCTAATAGTTCGTGGAGGAACTTTTGGAGAGATTTTTCTGGCACAATAAATTTACTTTATCCTTTTTGTTTTTAGTTTTATTGTGAGAGTTAAGACTGCGTAAAAGAGAAGAGATTCAAAGGAACTCCAAGAGTTTGGTGGAGGATTTGAGATAAGTTTTTATCTTTGTTTTTAAACTCCTTTTAGTTTTAAT
>NW_018164551.1:16749-83728 GCF_001263595.1 Phalaenopsis equestris | reverse complement strand
TTGGAAGAAGTTGTTAGGATTCAATTTCATGCACTTCATTTACTTCTTGATCTGACCCATCTAGATGTTAAAATTTATTTTGAAAACATGTAAGAACCGGGCTGGTATTGTCTCAGTCAACAATCAGCAAGAATTACATGAGGTTGTATGAGTGAGAATGTAATTCATATGATTTAGTGCAAATAAGTAGGGAAACAATCATTGAAAGGTGTAGAGTTAGAGGGCTTTAAAGTGACAGGTTAAAGCCCCAAACTTGGTTTATTATTTTAGGTTCTAATATGAGATTTTAGCCCCCAGGTGGAGGGAATCGAGGGAACTCTAGAGTGCGAGCTGGTATCTTCCACTTTTAGTTTTAATCGAGACTTCTTGTTGGCTTGACTATGATTTCTACTTTTAAGCTAAAGTGTAGTTTTGATTTCTCTATGGATTCTCAGTATTTTTCTTTATCTTTCTCATTAAAATGATAAGTAATTAAAGTGTTGGATGGAAGTTTGTGGAGAGTATTAATCTTTAATGTTGGAAGAAGTTGTGATGATTTAATTTCATGTACTTCATTTACTTCTTGATCTGGCCCATCTAGATGTTAAAATTTGTTGTGAGAACATGTGAGAACCAGTCTGGTATTGTCTCATTCAATAATTGGAAAGAATCACATGAGGTTGTATGAATGAGAATGTAATTCATATGATTTAGTGCAAATAAATAGAGAAATAATCTTTGAAGGGTGTAGAGTTAGAGGACTTTAGAGTGACAGGCTAAAGCCCCCAACTTGGTTTATTGTTTTAGATTCTGATACAAGATGTTAGCCCCCGGGTGGAGGGAATCGAGGGAACTCTAGAGTGCGAGCTGGTATCTTCCATGCCTAACCAGTCTTTAGAACTATTCAAACTTTAAATTAGCCAATGTTCTTCATAGCATCTCTAATAAGGGAAAAGAATAATATTGCTCCTATTTGGCACAACACACTTTGCATACTTCCACAACAAAAATTCTATATTTATTACTGATTCATGATAAGGAGAAACATATTTCAAAATATCAAAAATACAAAAAAATAATTTAATTTTAATTACTGTAAAAATATCTATAGTTTAAGTAATTATCTTTTTGAAATAGAAAGTGTGTTATTTAAAAGTGCATATTGTGAATTCTCCCTGTGGGTTCGATATTTGAGGCTTAATCGAAAAGTCTTATATTATTTGATAACGATACGTAATATATTAAGTTAAAAAGTTAAATTCTTATATTTTCTAGGATCAAGTTTTTGGTACTGTTGCAAAGTAAGGAAAGATAAGTGAAAAATATAATCAAATACATTGTTATACTGCTGCATATAAACAGTCTGGATCAATTGTCAGCATATGTCTAAACTACAAAATGATTGTCTGACATTTTTTAGTGAAATCATATTCTTAATTGGTGGTGAATCAACTCAATAGAGAGTTCAAATTCAGAGACAAAATAATCTGGATTCTTCTCGGTTTAGAATAGATGGGGACGATGAACGGATGTCGTCCATTTGCGCTGTATTGATTCAACAATGAAGGAGAAGTAGGACAGGAGATATGTTCGTGAACAGCGGGATGTGTGGCACGCAGAGGTGTAAAGGTCAACGAATCAGAACGCGTCACGCGTGCCTTTAAAGTTGCATAGGATGAGCTGGTCGCCGCATGGATAAGTAGGAAAATAAGGTATTTTTTATTTAAATTAATTTAAAAACTTTAAAAATTCATAACTTGGTGTAGAAAAATCATAAAAATAAAA
Organism: Phalaenopsis equestris; assembly: GCF_001263595.1. Classification (NCBI taxonomy): domain Eukaryota; kingdom Viridiplantae; phylum Streptophyta; class Magnoliopsida; order Asparagales; family Orchidaceae; genus Phalaenopsis; species Phalaenopsis equestris. The sequence continues at coordinate 81,964 of NW_018164551.1, read as the reverse complement.
TAAAAATACTCTTTTGCTCGATGAATAGAGAAAAATATAATGGACCAAAAATAAAAATTATTTGGCATTTATTTTATTTTTAATTAATTAAATACTCCCTCACTTAGTTTAATTTTAATTAAATAAATAAAGATCACAATGGCTTAAAATTTTGGAGTTTGTTCCTCATGATAGTAGGGATGTTCTTTGATTTTTCTAAACTCGGAGAACATCTCTAATCATGGAACCTTAATTTTCAAATCTAGCTGTCTATTTCTGCTTAAAATAATTATATAAATTAAAATATAAGGGATTTGTTTTGGTAGGTTTCCTGTGGTCAGTGGACTCTAGAAAAAATATAAACTAAGTTTAAATAATTATGTAGATTTTAAATCATAAAAAATTAAATAAATATAATATAATCCAAAAAATTATAAAAATTGATTCATAATGTAAATAATGATCATTTTAACTCTCTATAAAAATTTGAAACCCATTTGAATTAATTTTGATCACTAAAGTCTATTTTTCAAATAAAATGAGATTTTTGCATTAAAATAATTATAGTAAATTAAATGTAATTAGGAAAATTATAAAAAGTGGTTTCAAGTGTTCCTTGTGATCAGAGGGCGTCTAGAAAAAATAAAATTTGTATTAAACTAAATAGTTCATTTTTGGGCTATTTTGGATTTAAAAATAATTAAAAATTACAAAATAATAAAAATGCCCAAAAATATTTCTAAATATTCTCTAATCACATGAGACCCTTTAAAATATTTTTCTTAATTTTTCTAATTTAGTTATGTATTTTTAAATGCTAAAAATGCATTTTCCTTAATGTTTCATTAAAATAATTATAATAAATAAAATAAAAATTACAAAAAAAAAATGTTTATTTCTCTATGTTCTCTTGACTAAGAGAAACTTAATAAAAATATAAAAAAAAAAAAATTTGAAACTAAATTATATTTTCTATTTAATTAATCACTAAAATCAATAAATGATTATAATAATTAAAATAAAACTCAAAAAATTATGAAATTTTGTCCAAGTGGTCCTCTAACCTATTTTAACCTCCGATAATTTTCCCATGAATTTAAACCTCCGATAATTTTCCCATGAACATAAACTTTACTTTGATTGGTTAAGTAAATTAACATTGAAAATCTCTATTTTAGAATGGAATAATTATAAAAATTAAATAAACATTAGAAAAATCATAATTTCTCCTTTGATATTTTAATTGACTCATGAGTGGGGTACCTTAAAAATTTTAAAGTCATTTTAGTTATATTTAATGAGTTATGAAGTAGGAGGCCCTAGGGGCAAAATGGTAATTCTGGAATTTTGATGCCCTAATTAAATTTTAGGATTAACTAAAGAATAAATGGGTAATTTTTATCATAATAGACTCTCTTGGATGTTTGAAATATAATGGGTTAATAGGTAGAGACCAACTTGTCACTTCTCTACAATAAGGGTAAAAATGTAATTTTATAAATTATTGAGGTTTGGAAGCTAACTTAATTGGATGATACTAAGGTATTGGGCTTAAGCTAGGAAGAAAATAACTTGCTCATTTGGAACCCATGCTTGGTAATTTGATGATAATTATGATATTTTGATAAGAATTAAATACCTCTAATTCAACATTTTGATTATTATAAATTTACCTCGAATATTGGATTTAAGGGCTTAGTAGTGAGTTAGACTTAATATTTAATTTTGTTTAATGAGGTTTAGAAAAGAGAAACATATTTAATCAATGAACACCCTTAAACACTACAAGCCCAACTTTAGTTGTGGGCATGAGATCCTTAATTACTTAAGCTCGCCTCAAACTCTTAAATAAAATATCAAGTGGATGTTTGTGTACCCCGCTCTTGGGATAATTGAAACATTAAGATTCATTGAGCACAGGGTGTATTAATTCATTGAAAGTAAATTTAACTCCAGATGATTAATTGAACAATGTAATAAGTTCAAATGAACTTGAAACGTTTTAAAGGGTTTGAAAAGTTATTTAGGGTTACGCCCGGAACACTTTTAAGATCTTTTGGATATTTTAAACAACAATTGAACTTATTATTCTTTGCTAAAGAAAATCATCTAGTAAAACTTGTAGGGATCCACCAAGTTAAATCTTGGGACTCAATAATTCACCTAAATTAATAAAAATACCCTACACTACTTATCCTATATTAATTAACCTAATGCTCAAGGATTTGAGTCTTCCATAAGATATTTAAATCCTTGTGAGTAACTGAGAATATTTATTTTTTTTTCCACATATGGATCATCGTGATTGTGTAAGTCTATGGTCTAGGTGGCTAGGGCAATGACGATAATACTAATGTGTGTTAAAACGAGGGATACGATGTGAGATTTTAGAATAGTATCTCCCTCCTCAAAGGCCTTTAATGAAAAGAGAGGATAAGGACCGTGATACTATTCGACGACTCTTGAGAAGATGATTGCCTTTGATACTCTTAGGTTGCTTGTAGTCCTAGCTCGATTGAAGTAATTAACATATGGCTGCATCACTCTACAAAACTGTTTTAAACAAAAATCTCTTTTGCATGATAAAATAAATTTAATATGAATGAAAATTAAATTTAAATGAAAAATTATAAAGGTCCACGGTTAATCACTTGGATCGAGGTTAGGACTGCCCTCCGTAGATAATCGAGTTGGTAGCTCATACTTAAGGTCAAGAAGCACGCAGTCCAACTTTGAGCCCCCACTTGTAGCAATGTCTTACACCCGATTCTGGTCTTCCATATGTGACTACGGGTTTCCTTTTACTTTTGTTTTACTACGACCCATTTTTCCAACTTTTCCGTACCAGATGCTTCTGTTTACTTTCCTGCTGTTTATTTAAATTTTCTGCAAATATATTATGTTTTATGATGCTAATCATGCAATAGTTACAGAGGCCCATGTACGCATTTATATTTTAATCAATGCAATTTTACTTATTTACTTCACAACACTTTCCTTACCTGCATTTATTTATTTTACCTGCAAAACTATGTCAAAACTAAAAATCACAAAAAAACTATTTTCAAAATTAAGCAACATTTTTTAAAATAAAAAAAAACAAAACAAAGCATAATATGTCCTTTTGAATTTACAGGAGTCCCTCAGATGAGCTAACCCACGGTTTCTAACGAGATCTCCCCAGTTTAAATAAGCTTAACAACTCATTTCGACTAAGTAAATTCAAGAGAAAATAGTGGTACCAAAATAAAGGAACCGTGAGATCCTAACCGGTGTAGCAAACCCACTTTACCCCCCCCCCCCCCATAATGCTTGAATAACAACAACATAAGCAATGAAATATACATAGTAAAATATTTTGAACCCTAGATCTTAGGACTGCTACTTCAACAAGGAGCTTGGAGCTAACTCTGTGGGCAACACGACAAGAATGTACAGGATAAAGCACTCCACAACAACAGAGATTTATAACAATAACCTTTTTTTTAGAATTAAATAACAAGTCATAGGATTTTGAGATTGTTTACCTAATGTGACACAAATCCTCACTTTATCTTTAGGCCTTTGCACAATCATATTGTGCAATTTAATCCCTAACTCGTCTCAGGCTCCGAGGTTGTTGTCTGTCATGACATAAACCCTCCTATCTTCTAGGCTATTTGTATGATTGAGTCATGCAAATGCATGCCCTAATTAATAAAATTGACATGATAAAACATTTAATAAGATCTCTTCAAGATTGAAGCCAAATCATAGGATAGCTTGGGAATTCATCGAGGTTCTCCTCAAGATCTGTGACAACCCCTAGTTTTCTTCCATTGGATGTCATAATAAATGTTCCAAACTTGAGTCTTTCCCTTTTAATACTCTTTGGTCCAACCTTGAAAAGTCATAAACTTTGAAATTGCTGGAGACAATATTTTATGATCTAAATTGAAAGTCTTCTTAAATGATTTCGATTGTTCTCAGATGATTTCGATCATTTGAGATGTAATTAACTATAAGGGCTTGCCTCTATAGGGAGCTTTAGAGCCCATGCAATATAAACCTTGTCTAATCTTTTATATTAGATAAAGAAATTTTTCGGTCGACATAAGTAGTTTTGAAAACTAAAATGGATGTCATAAATTTTTTAGTTTATTTAATCGAGCTTCACTAGTAAGTAATGTGTTTATTCCTCGGGAGAGATGCATTACTTGTGGTGTTGTTCTCGTTTATTTAAACTATTGTCTATATATGATCAGATCAATCTTGTATTTTTAAAATTAAACTATTATTTTCCAAAAACTATAATATATATTAAATTAAATATACATCCCCAATTTGGCGGCCGACATTGAAATTTTTGTTTTCCACTCACCTCAAGCTTCTTCCCAGGAGTGTTGGCCAGTTTTCAGTTCTAAAACCTATCACACTTTTATATTTTTATGAGAATCACTATATCTGGTATAACTTCTTTTATAATAAATTAATTTCTTTTTTACTCAAAATTTTCCTGAATAAGATTCTTATAATTTTATGGACCATTACTTGTTAAGCTTCCATTAGTTTAGTTGTATGAAAAAGTAAGAGAACTAAATAGTCTCTGAACCTACTTACATTTTAATAGCACCCAGTTAGTCATTCTAAGGTGTTCTTAGGACTTAGATGAAAGTTCATTAAAGCAGGGGATTATGTAATGAAGATATAGTTTGAATCCCTCATATCATGAGAATTTGTAATTCCTAAGAAGGTGCATACATGGTTGGAAAAGATGAAGAAGATGAAGGAGGGGAAGAGAACCCCTCCTCCTTGCTTTCTCTCTAAAAAAGGACCCTCCAAAGCACCTTTAAATCCTTTAAAAGATTCCTCTAAATCCTCTCCAAGCTATCCCCAAAGGCCTCTCCAAACCCTAGCTAAAAGCCTCTCCGTCCACCCATTGATGAAGAAGGAGGAGGAGGAGGAGAGAGGAGGGAGGCAGAGCCGACCACCAGCCCCCCTAGGGCTCGAACGGAATAGAGAAAAAATGAGAGGGGATGGGTATATTTAAAAACCTCTCCCCCATTTAAAAAGGCCAAAATTCCTTAAAAAGAAGCATTGGATCCTTCAAAAGGAGGGTAAAAGGGTCCTTTCACGACCATAACAACTTACAACATCAAAACGGTGCCAAAACGACAGAAAAATTGACCCAGAACCACACCTAGAAGTAGATTTGTGCATAGTTTTCATGTTCTGGGTTTGAAGGTGCTCACCAATAGCTCCTTGGTGCCCAAATGGCAGCACCTAGGCACCAAGCTCTCGGGAAAATGCTTGTTTTTGACTCGTTTTGGGTGCCTAAGCGCCCAGTTCTGCCGCTTAAGCTCCCGAAAAGCTTTCTAAGTGCCAAAATCTAGTCATATACCTCCATAAGCTCAATATTGATAATCCAAAAAGGCATTTTGGGTGTGTGGGACCCCAGGGTCAGCGCGGGGTACCGGCCTAGCTTGAAACCCTAATTTTTATCGGGAACGCCCTACGAAAGATATCTATAAGCTATGGGAGACTCAATGTGAGTAAAATATAGTCCCATAACTTTAAAATGAAGTATTTTGGTTAGCCATTCACTAAAGAATCAGTGCTAACGGTCATCCAGAACTGCAACGCAGGTAGGGTGTCCCAAACCCTAATTTTCACGTACTGCATGTAGGTGGACTCCGTGACTTTATATGGCCGTGAGAGACTCTGGATGGATTTTTGGTGAATTTTAATGATCAAATTAGGCACCAAAAATGTCTCACAACTTGGAAGGGTTTCCTAGAAGGATTTTTTTTTAGTATGGTTGAATCATCACCAAATCTAGCCATTTGCCCCAAACAAGTGTCAAATCGTCTCAAGTGGGTCTCTTGAGTTGTAGGAAGGTGTGGATGAATCGTAGACCATATTGAGTCATGCAAGTGGACACCCTAAAATTGTGACATCAAAAATTGGTGCAAACATAAAATTTTTAAATGAAATCATTAAAACAATTTGATTCACCCCAAGATTAATGTTTTATATTATTATTTTTAAATGTATGATCAAACTATTAAAATTTATTTACATCTTAAATAGCTTGATCAAAGTTGGATTTGATATATTAATGGACTAACTAGTTTTTAACCTAAAATTTGAAGTCTATTTAGTATTTTACGCTAGTATATTCTTCAACAATTTGATGTAGAATTATACTTAATACAATCTCTCAATATCAAGTATAAGTGTTTTTTTTTTAATTTCATAGCATGATAAATTATTAGCTCACAGAATAATGTAGGTTAAGGTGTCAAGATGAACTAAGAAGGTCTTTTCAAAAGTTAAATTTCTCTATCATCATTAAATTGATGATCTTTGTTAGAAAATATCATGTTCAACATACAACTTATAGAATGTCATTCAATTTTATTATTATGTGTCAAATGTTGCCATATCACTTTCATGTGCATTATAGATATATTTTTGTCATTTTCTTTTTTAAATGACTTCCCTTCTATAAAATTTATTTTATTTATAAGCTATGAATGATTATCCATGTAATGAGAGCTTCATAAAACATAATTTTGATCTTTGTTTCTGCAGGTGTCATATTAATATAATTTTCATGCCAAGTCAAAGGAGATCTAGGAATTGAAGAGTGAAGACTTAGAATGAAGAGTGAAGACTTAGTCAAACCATTCTAGACATCTATAAAGACCACCCCCACACACTTTAGTTTTGGGGCCACACTACATGGGAGTTTGATATGGTCATCAAATAATATTTCTAAGAGAATTGCAAGTCATTTCGTCCCTTTCGGGAAGTTAAATATTAATCATCCATACATTAGAAGTGGACAACCACTTAATCTCTGGTATTAAAAAGAACCCCATAAATCATAAGGATTTAAATTTTATTTAGATATAGTTAAATGTGTGTGTGTGTGTGTGTGTGTGTGTGTGTGTGTGTGTGTGTGTGTGTGTGTGTGTGTGTGTGTGTGTGTGTGTGTGTGTGTGTGTGTGTGTGTGTGTGTGTGTGTGTGTGTGAGAGAGAGAGAGAGAGAGAGAAGAAACTTCTCCATTAACTTGAATTTTAAAGGCATCCTCCTCCCATTAAATTTGAGCCTTATTATGTTTCCCTTCTCTAGTCTCCACAACTACTAGCATCTCCATCAACTTCATACCTAATCACCATATCCATAACAAGAATATCCAAACTCACATCTCTCTTAGTCTATCTAATTAGTTCTCTAAAACATCACAGTTATCGACCAATCCAATTTACGTCACTCACCTTACCATAACAACTATACAATCTTCCCTACCAACTAAAATTTCCACCACACCAAAGAAGCTAGGTTGACTCCAATTTATCTCACAGCCAAGCCTTCTCTATTCTAACTCAATCACCTGAGCAAATGGAGTCACTCGCGGTTATTTTTTTTTTCCATGATATAATCAACACACATGGAATAAATAATAGTTTAAACAAATCAATACCATTCAAATATTAAATTCTAACACCATTTATTATAGAATTGGATAAAAAAAAATAATTCAAGTATGGGATCAATACACTAATGATTAAATCCTTTTTTTTTTCTTAAGATAAAAGTTGTAGCTCATTTGTAAGTGGTAAACATTGCACTAACATACTTTGTGTCTATCTGTATTAGACTAAACATAATAATCTTTTTAACAAATCAAATAATTTATTATTAATTTCAAATGCTATAGATTGATTAATGATTCGCTCATTCAAATGTATTGAGGCCTCATTAACTTTTAATGATCAGTCAAGACCAATTAAGTTGATCATACATAACCAATAAAAGGAATTTAAAGTTGATCATGACTAATTGAATAGATTTTAGTCACTCATTGTCAAGTCAACAAAAAATTATTATAGTTGATTTCAAAAAAAAATATTGTGTAAAAAGGTCTATTATTTTGAAATGATTTAAGTACATGAAAAGTAACTCACAAATTTAAGAAGAGTATTAATGGTCCCTGCAAATTATTTTTTTTATTATGTAAATATCTTATAATGTTATGTTTTTTAAATCTTTATTTCAAATGATTTAAAAATTAATATTATGTATTAAAATTTGAGCCTTAAAAGTTGTTATCCTCCCTTTCGGACATGCCTAGGATTATTCATTTAATATTAAATCATTTTAGTGATTTAGATCAAAAAATGTCCTAAGATATAGGTTTTACTCGGAAGCTCCCTAATATGAGCTTCTTGTTTTCAATACCCTCATTAATATTCACTTCATTATTATTAGGCATCTAGGCGCTGAGCTCCTACTCTTCACACTTTGATATGCTCATTTGCATGTTTCACACACCCATCCAATTTATATACTTATTGATTCATATTTATTTGCAACTAATTGCTCATGTGCATCTGTTGGGATATTTTGCACTTCCTATACTTTCCCATGTTTAGTACCTTTTTGTACACTTTTCATGCATTCACTTCTCATTATATCACCCTTAACCCATTGGCTCATGCAGAGCACCATGTTAGCCCTTTGTTGACATCTTTTAATATTTTTTTTGAATTGATTAAGTTCAAGTTACCATTGATACTTTTTTTGTTCCATCGTTGTCATCTCACTTCAACTTCTTAGTCATCTTATTATCATTTTGACATTTTTTTTTTAAAAGTTAGCTCTTTTTCTTCTTGTTGACACACTTCATCTCTTACCAATGCATGTATGATGGACTCATAAATGTATTCTCATCATCCACATTGATTTCTTCTTATTGCCTTAATTGATGCCTTTCAATAGCCCTATTTAATGCCTTCTCTATGCCCTTACTATTGCTCAATTTGCTGCAATTTTGGTGCCCTCATTGACACATTCTCAATAGATTTAGCAATGCTTTCTACCCTTCTAAGAAGTCTCCCTACTAAAAACATCTCAATGTTTTCTTAACTGAGATCAATATTCTCTTAAGTAACTATTGCCAACATCTTGACTACTCAGCAACATAGGATCTCAGATCTGACAACCTTTTTGTTTATCAACATCATGGTGAGCACTCGGTGTTCTTAGTCAGCCAATGCATTGAGGAATAGCTTGAACTTATTTTGATTAATTTTTTATCATTTTCATTCGTATTCCTAATTAAATAAGTTAGAAATATTTTAAAAAGTTATAAGCTAAATGATCATAGCTTGACTAAAATCTAACTCATTTATTTATGTTCATAAATTACTTTTTTATTTATAAAATAAATTGTTAACGACTTGATATTAAGCTTGACAATATCTCATATATTTTTTTCAATTAAAAATTAGCCTAATTTAACTTATTAATTATTTTTAGCAATAATAAACTATATATTTATTTTTTAGTCTAGAATACTTTACTAACTCCCATCTTTTATTTCTACAATTTATCTCTCATCCCAAACTTCTTAATTAAGTTGTGGGTTTCGTTTGGGAACGAAGAAGGAGAAGCGAGAGTGGGTGGGTTTGCATCTGGACATTTTTTTAAAACCAGATGAACATTCTCTCAAGAGCTTTTCCATGCCAATTATATCAATTGTAAAATTACTATGAAAAGTTTTCCTTGTTGCCACTAGTAAAATTTATAGTATATTTTGGTGGAAAGAAATTATATCATATTTCAAGATAACTTATATTTTAATGAAAAAAAATCATTTTTTTAAGACTTAGATAGCTAGAAATGAAAGTTTACTTTTGTAATGTTTGAGAAGTGGAATATTATATATATACAAACAAAAAAACATACAGAGCACCAAGCTTGGGGAAGACACCAGACATATACTTTTATCTTACAAGAAGAAGACTCACTAAAAAACTTGCACACCTTGACAGACCACAACGTCCTTAGGGCAGACTCTAAAGTTAATACAGTACAACTTAATAACAGATAACACATACATTGATGTGACATAAAACTAAAGATAATTACAGACACTATTGCACCATCAGGATTATTGCGGTAGCTATTCCATCAACTAGTACTATTTCAATCACCAGAATTATTGTTCATATTTTCTCTGAAGGGACCTCAGTGGGGGTCTACTATAAGCAGCCTTTATCTTAATTCTGTCAATTCGAGCTGAAATGGGTCACCAATCGCTCCCAATTTTCTTCATGGTCTGAGCCTTGTTTAGAGAACGACATGTTATCTTCTGATTCAAATAATTCTTTCACTGATTTTGATAGAGCTTTTGTATTTGTTGCTTGATCTGATTTAAGAATTTGCGAGGATATTTTCGCTTGATCTGGTCATGAATTTCTTTTAGGGAGCTCTTGAGATTTTTGTTCTCGAATATTGGAAATATTGAACTTGATGACTTTATTAATTTGAACTATTTTGTCACTGACATTAATTTCTTACCACTATTTGTTGAAGAAAGTCTGTCATAAACATTTGTTATTAATGTTGTCTTGTTGATGACATAGATTCCAGACGAAAATCTATGATATTTGTGTATGGCATAAGAAGAATAGTTTGCATATACCACCGGCTAGAAATTCATTTTTTTATTTTGTCAAGTTGTGGAGAGGATCGAATCTGTGTTGGATAGAAATTAGTAATTGGTTCTGGGAGGTTTTCATTGGTGGCGCCAAATTTATCTCATCATGCTAAAACCAGTTTGATATTTCATTGATTAAAATTTTAAGTATTAGCACAAAAAACCAAGAATGGTTATGCCTTTGATTTATAAGTAAAAATGCTTAATTCATAGCTTGAACATAGGTCTAATAATTAAAATAAATTGTTTTTTTTTATTAGTTACAGGAAGAATAAATTTAACCTATTTAGTCTAGAAAGGAGTTAAACCTCATTCCTTATAGTGCAAGATGTGATTAATTGTCACTTTGTTATAAGCTATTATTTTATTTGGTTCATTATAATTGTCTTCAATTTCAACACATTGTAATGAAGGATTGTTTCATATGATACACGATCACTATTACCTTGAACATAGGCAATTGTGCCCAAATATCGTCCTTGGATTTTCCATGGATCATTGATTTCATAATCATCTAGATAAATTTCTAGAATTTTTTTTAGTATATTTTTGCACAAATTCTGACTTCTAAGATTTATAAATCAGAAGATTGAAGAGATTATGCTTCTGAAGTAAATGTGGAGGTCATTAGGCTTTCATACAATATATATATAGGGATCGAACCTCGGTCAGAAGGTTTTATGTTGGTTGTATAATTTTTCTTTTACAGTCCCCATTGTTTATTCCCATCTATGAAGTATGATCCTTCTGAACTATATATATATAGGGATCGAACCTCGGTCAGAATGTTTTATGTTGGTTGTATAATTTTTGTTTTACAGTCCCCATTGTTTATTCCCATCTATGAGGTATGATCCTTCTGAACATTTTTTTAGAGAGACAGAGAGAGAGAGAGGGAGAGAGAGAGAGAGTAAACGCGTGGTTTCTATTTACAAGACAGCAATTTCACCCTTTCTGACCTTCAAAAACTTGGCATATATGATGTAATTCTATGTGCTCATAAATATTTTCTTCCTTGAATATCAAATTTACCTAAATTTCTCAAAACTAGATAATAAGTTTAACCAATTATAATGTTTCACATCTTATAAGCATTACTCAGCAACAATAATTCACGCTGCTATTAAAAAAAAAATCCATACCACACATTCCTATACATTTACATATCCAACACTTACATTTTCATTATTACATTCATAACACAAAAATCTTCAAATCAACACCAAAAACACCACTCTTACCAACCTTTTAAAAGTGAAATACACTTTCTCATGCATAAGTTTATAACACCAAAGTGTCATAAATACAAATAACAAACTTTATGCCTTAGATATACAAATACATAAGAATAATGTGGTATGTAAATTTCCTAAAACAAACACTTTGGGGGCCGAACAATTCACACTGCTTCTACCAAGCAGAACTGGTTAGGCGTTATTTTCTCCTCAGTTTCAACAATTATCAGCCTCTGGAACAAAACAATCATCCCAGAAGCTCCATCTTCGCAATAAAATTACAGTTAGTAAGCAATCTACAAACACAGCTTCAAAGTTGGGCTATCACCAACTGTGTCTCCCCAAACATTTGAACAGTATACTTTCTCTTTCAGATCACTCATTCTGCAAATTAGAAGAAAGTGGTGTCTTTACATAGAAAGGCAGCCTGGAAGAGGAAGAACTCGAGGTTCCATTTCTGAGTTTGCTTCATTTCCATACAAGGCAGGCCAGTAAAAGTATGCTGGAATAAAGCCACCAGGCCATGTGCCATTCATTGGAAACGTCTCATTGGTTACCTCTTCAACTAGTTTAGGTTTTAGGGCTATTGTAGAAAATTGTTTGCAGGAGTTGGTGACTATCAGTGTTGTTCCAAAAAGTTTGAGAGTTTTTACTACTGATTCTCCTGAAGAAGCCTCTTTCGAATCGATTTGTTCGATGGAAGTGTTCATTTTCAACTCCTGGAGATGTACATTGAAGCAACAAATTATTACAGCTCAATAACATGTAGTTAGGACTGTGAATTTTACTCTTATGATTGAAAACAGGTCGAAATCAGATTGATTTTGTCAAATTTGAGATTATATTGACATATTATAACAAACTTGTGATAGTATATGCATACATATGAAACATATTTTCATGTATTTGTACTTCACTTGCGTGTAGATATATGCATGCCTATCTTTATATGGACGTATGTATGTTCTTCTAACTTAAAATATGCCTCCAAAAATTGGAAGTGCCTAAGAATTTTAATTTGATTTTTTGATCAGATCAAACAAACTTGCTAGATCGGACTTAATGAGACCATATCGCATAACTCTTAGTTAAATTCAAAATTCAAAATTCATACCATTGTAGATTCATTTTTAGTTGCTCGTCCGGCACGTGCGAAACTTAATGAAAGGTGTTTAATGTCTTCTTCAACTGAGTTGTTGAATAATGGAATTCTACTCTCATGATTATTTGAAAAGAATGGATTAATTGACTCTGATCCAACTACAGATTGAGGCGATGATAGCGATTTGTCTTGTTCAGAGATAGACAAAATAGGTGATAGGGTCCTCTCTAATCTCCCAAGAACCGGAACCTCCACAGGGGAGGAAAGAACTTGTTTGCGAGGGTACGGATGGGTTGGTTTCTTTTTCGGACGAGGAGGAGGAATTTCAACTGGCTTGATGTTGCTAGTTTGGTTATCATTTGCACCTCGAGCCATCTGCATCGTTTAAGAGAATAGTTTATGGGAAAAGCTGGCAAAATTACTATATTGTTTCAACTTCATAAGAAAAAAAATATTAAATTTACAAATTATATAAAAAAGTTTCAAATTTCAGGGTGGACAATTACCCATCCTAGACATAAACTGGTTTTGCGCTTGATGATTTACATACATAGCACCCAATTCCTATGCATTTACATATCTAACACCTAAACTTCAATTTTACAAGCATGTCACCATACCTATGCGTGAAAAAATGTATTTCATATCTTAAAAGTTAAAATGCTGGTATTCTTTATGTGATAAGAAAACTTTTGGTTGGTATAAATGTAAAAAGTCAAGTTTAATGTTTTGATATGTAAATAAATGGGAATCAGGCCGCATGTTTGTAAGTGCCCCATCATTTAAATGGCCAAATAGTTCATGTTTGATTGTACAAAATGCTTGAAAATGGAGTCTTTTTGAGGAGATAGCTTTAAGGATTGAAAGTTGGAGATTCCTATTATTTGAGTGATTATCTAAATGTAATTGATGTCAGTGAGTCAACAGAATTTTGGTTGAATAATAGCTATTTATTCATGTAATTTTTCCTACATATTAATGAAAACTCTCGCTTAATTAACGAAAGATTTAACTTGCATTCCATACAACATGAAGAATCAAATACAGATATCCTATGAAATGGTTATCTGAAGACAAATAACAGCACCTTTGAGATGAACTTTTGTGCGTGGCTTCGTATTTGCACTGCAGTCTTGGTTCCAATATGTTCTGCAAGAGAATAATAAGTACTCATCCTACGAATATTTGCAAGCAAAGGCGCGACGTAGCAGTTTGACAAGCATTTATACCATACCTTCAATGCGACGCCAAGCCCTGCCATGGAGTTGAACAGCTTCAAGAAACTTTTTGTGCTCATCTTGAGACCACCTTTCACGCTGCTTAGTTATGGTGTAGGGTTTCCTCAACTAATTAATTTAAGAACAAAACAAAAACAGAGAAATTTAGGACCTTATTACATAATCACTCAGAATATTAAAAATTGCAATACCATAAAGAAAGCATTCACCTTTGGTGCCATTCCAATTTGATCTCCATATGAAACTCGATATTTGGTCAAAATCCCATTCAAGGAATTCAAACTTGTGCAGCCATTTTGGCCCTGCTCACATAACAAAAACAATAAGATCACCTTACTTTGTTCTAGTTCTTCATTCATTTTTAACTAATAAATGAGTCCTTAAATTCTGTAAATATTTTTGACAAATTATATCCATTTTATATTAAATCTATAATTTTTTCTAATTATTTTTTTGGCATTAATTTTATCTACTCATCCAATGGTGTATTTGTATCCTTTACCATACATGTTCAAATTACAAAAGTCTATTTTTCATCAAGTGAACTTTATATTATTACTTTACTATGAGGGGCCTCTGTACAGCCTGATTCAAAGATTCATATAGAATATATCTAACTATACATATTACAAACTCTCCTGAACGTTTCCTCATTTTATAGCGACTTCAAAGATGTACCGATTCGGAAAAGAAAAGGATCACGTTATTGTCATCACAGATTAAAAACATCCCATTCCACCAATCTAATTTCAATCACTTTAAAAACAAAAAAAAAGAGCAAAAAAATCCACAAAATTAATCTAACCCTCCAGTAACCAAACAAATCCCAAAATTCTCACCATCACTAAATCCAACTAGAACAGTACTTTATCAAATCCAGATTTACTAACTTGCAATCGGCATGCCCTAAACCTGCAACACACAACCAAAAACGCAAATCCGACAAGGTTTAATCTCAAATCCACCATTATTTCTCCATCACGAAAAAAAATTGGCACGGATCCTAAAATCTTCCTTCCTTCTCCGTATAGATTATAAACACACAAAAACAAAAATAAACAAAACAGAATCAGCACCTGAAGAACGCCAACTGCTTCAGCCATGAAACTACAATCGATTGCTTCAGCGCTCCCCAATCACACAGGCATCAACCGCAAGTTCTTCCCCAACCCATAGGATCGATCAGCGCTCCAGCTTCCGAAGGAGCTTTCCACCGCATAAAAATGGAGAGGGCCGTGCGGAGATTTCGCCGAATCGAGCTCTCAGAGGTCAAAATCAAACTCAGAGAGAACAAGCGAGCCAGCGAGAGACAGAGAGAGGAAGAAGGGTTTGAGGATGAGAAATGGTGGACTGAGAAGGGAAGAAGGGGGAAAAAGTGGAGGAAAGGTGCCACGTCAGCCTGTCCATTGGACCGGAGAGTTTTGCGATGAGAGGAAAGCGGATGGGAACATGTGGCCTACATTTCAAGAGTAGAGCACTCGCTTTTGACCCACTACCCATTCCCGACAGTGGGCGGGCGAGCTGGTGAGTGCGCGATTGGGTGAATTTAATTATGTGGGGTTAAGAAGGCTTAAATAAAAATTATATATAATTATGTATTTAATTACTTTTAGCCTTTCAATGAATTTTTTTATCTAAATATCCAATGATTTTACCTTTTATGTTACTTTTCTATTAAATATAAAATTTAAATAATTAATATAACAAAATTTACATAAATCATTATATTTTTTTGTTTTTTTTTCATTGAATTTTATAATATCTTTCTATATAACTAGTAATTATTCAATATGATGTTAATTATGCACATATTTGACAAATAAATTAGCAAAAAAGTCAAAATGTAATTATTTTATTTTTTTCTTGCCTCTAAAAGACAGATGAAGTCATTTGAACCAATGAAGAGCCAAATCAAGTTTAATTACAGTCTTTATTTTGATTTAAAAATTAATTTCTCTTCTAATATTAAATTCAAATGAAAAATATTTTTTTATTGAATGTTTAAATTAATCATAAATCATTTAAATTTATTGTACTTACAAAATAATTCTTCTTTTTAAATTAATTGTTAACATTGATTAATATTTAAAACCTGAAGACAAAGTACATGTAAAATCTTAATAACTTCACCAAAATTATGATTCAAATAACATTAATATTGCCACTATTTTAAGGAATATAAACATAAAACTAAATTTGAAGGCTCATATTTATAAACTTAACTAAAGTATTGATAATTGATGTGTGCTCGCAGCATTATAGTAGTATATCATCGTTTTAGCATGGTACGAAAATTCATCACGGACTCAGAAAGAGAAAGCATATAATAATGATACCACAATTTTTTATGTGAAAACCCTTAAAAAGGGATAAATCGCAGGGTTTGACCCAGCTGAAATATTTTTCTATAAATAGATAATTATAGTTGCACCCATTTGTCCCACAAACAGGAAAAAGTTACTAGGTTTCTAAAGTTACAACGTCGATGTACTGATGAATTTTTTGTTAAACTGGCAGCGACTGATAGCGATTAGAAGCGTCCAGTAGATAGTGGTCAATGGTGATTGGTGGTGATCGATGAAGATTGACGCTGATCGACAGTGATGGTCGACAACGATCGGCGAAAGCTAATGATGGTTGGTGGTGGTCAACGGAGGTCAGTGATGGTCGAGAGTAGTCGGCGGCGATGGTGCTGGATTTCAGCTCCTTCTCGAAGTTTCAAGCTCTTTCTCAAATCTCAAGCACTCATCCTCCCTCATGAGAAGGATGATGTTCTATTTATAGTGTTATGGGTGTAAGTAATGCATGAATACGAACTATGTTGATCGGTGGGTCTGAAAAGCTGGTGTTCGTTGGATTCATCTTGTCGAGAAGCTTGATTTGATTATAAACTTATTAAATTCTACTTCCATTTGACATTACAATTGTGTCTATGCAGCTTTCCAAAATTATTTAATGGCTTGATTGAAGCTCGATTTAGTTCGGATCGGATCAATATCAGTACCATTAAGTCCGTTCCCGTCTCGTCGGGTCAATCAGATTGACAATAAGTTAGCTTAAATCGAAGCCCTAAATGACTTTTAATCAAAGTTTGAATATTTATTACTTAAAAAATTGCTTCGAGATTCATGTCATGCTTTGAAATTTGTGTTTGATCATAAAAACTTATTGGTGGGCATCAATAACGTTTAAAAAATTTAAAATTCATTATTTTTAAATAAATTAAAATATAATATCCTATAATCTTCTGCGGCCGTGAAATAGGACATTTTTCATTATAAAAACCAAGAAAAATATGCGTGTGGGTGCGATAAAGCTTCGAGCACGATTGGGTGGGAAAGCCCTCGCCGAACTTTTAGGTGCGCTTTTTCGCACCTGCCGTGTCTTTCGACGCCACGTGTTAAAGCAAGATAGTTTGTTTGACACGTGGAACATTCTTCGCCGCAAAAACTGAGTTGCCGCGAATTCAGACGGACGGTGATGATTCGCTTGACGGCGTCTCCTGCCCTAAAATTTTTTATTTTTTTTTTTAAAAAACGGAAATAATCCTGACCGTAGATCACCGTGATCTACGGCCAGGATCGAACACCGCATGCAGAGATGCATGCGGTGTCCGCACGCAATAATCTCTCCCCTGTCGGACCTTAATTTAGACTTGGTTTATGGTCAATGAAATTTTCTTATTGTATGATATTATATATTATTAATTTTTTATTGATATTAAATTACATAATTATAATAAATATTTATCAAGCATAAAGTGCACTTACCTTTTCAGATTTTTGAAATAAATTAGGAAACAACAACATCATAAAAAGGCTTTTACAAATTTTAAAATTTGATACTTTATATTGACACTTTAAACCTTGCTGTTTCAATCAAAATTCTTTTATTTAAGAATTGTGATGTGCATATATTTGAGATTAAATTTGTTGAAATTTAGTCAAAAAAATATTTAGCTGATAAGAAGATGATATACTCTTACAAAATTTTAGAATTAAATATAAATTTTGATCATGTGTGTGTGTGTGTGTGTGTGTTGAACACAAATCTGTCTGGTTGATCGTGCCCAACGAATAGAGCGCCGAGGAAAAAAGATTTGAAAGAGTGGGAGAGGAAGAAGAGAGAGGGAGAAGACTTTCTTCGGTATGGAGAAATGGGTTGTTCCCAGACTCTTGGGCTCGTTGTATTTTATTGAAGATATATGTTACATGTGAGGGATCTCCAAGGTCTCCTCTCCTCTCTCACCAAATATATCATAAAGCTCTTTTATTTATAGAAGATTGGAGGGAAATAAATAAATAAATAAATAAAAATTACATATTTAGCCATGTTTTTAATAAGAAGAGCGAAGGGTATTCTAGTACTTTTATCTTGGACCGTCAGATAGCCTCGAGATCCATGCAGACTATTTTTTAGTATAAATATAAGTTCTTTAATTTTCTTGCTCTTTGATAGTAACAGCTGCAATAAGGAAAACGAAATTTATAAATCAAATAAGTCTTGAACTTATAATTTGCTAATGATACCCCTTTGCAAGGGTGTCATTCCCACTTGGTTTTGGTATATTCGTCGTCATCTGCTGAGTCTGTCATTTTAGAGTTTTTTCTTTTTTTTCTGGGGGAAGTTGTCAAGTTTTTGTGGTTGGTCGAAAGAAATGTCGGTCGTTGAAGAAAGAGTTGAGCGTTGGAGAAAATCATAAAATTGTTCGCCCTGTAGGGGAGTCTTGAAGATGCTTGCCCAAGAGGAGAGCTTTATAGATACTCGCCGCGGAGGCGAGTCTTAGAGTTGCTTGCCCCGAAGAGGAGTCTAAAAGTTTCTCGCCCCGGAGGTGAGTCTTGAAGATGCTAGTCCCAGAGGGGAGTCTTGAAGATGCTCGCCCAAGAGGGGAATCTTATAGTTGCTCGCCCTAGAGGAGAATCTTGAAGATGCTCTCCTTGGAGGGGAGATTTAGATTTGCTCGTCCCTTATAGGAGCCTTGGAGATGCTCGCCTCGGAGGGGAGTATTGAAGATACTCGTCCCTGAAGGGAGTCTTAGAGATATGCATCCCTCACAGACATTTTTGTCGCTGGGTGCTGAATTATAGTAAGGGTTAAGGATAATCAATTTACAATCCCCTCGTAGCTTATCGATTTTTCTACCTTGACTTCAGTTCCCCAAATGTTAAGTGGTCATCGACAAGTAAGAGCTCTTGACCTTATGTAGTCTCGACCAGTACTAGATAGAGGTAATAAAGATATAAACTTACATGAATGTAGGCTCCACTAGCCTTCATTATTAAGGTATCACACGGATTAAAAGACAATGTTATGAACATCAGAATGAAAGATGTGTAAGACAATTTGGGACAATGTTATGAACATCAGAATGAAAGATGTGTAAACATCAGAATGAAAGATGTGTAAGACAATTTGCTTAATTTGTTTATATGTTGGGGTTCCAGAGAAATGTTTGTGGTCACGATTGTATTTATGATGATATTAATAAACTCTCTAAATTAACTTTATTGCAAAACCTTTCTTAAGTGAAATAAATAAATAAATGTAAGAGAGATTTCAGATTATTTACTAATAAAAAGTTTTATGGAGATTGTAACACACTAAAACTCTTAAACCCTTATTATTTATGCGGTCGCATGGGCGTAAAAATCCCTTAAAACCACACTAAATTTTTTTGTATGTTTATGAATAAATAATAATTAAGTGGCATGCATGTAAATCTTCTTTGATTTGAGATAGTCGACAGGAGTTGGTTGGAGCAGTGGTCGATCGGTGGTGGTTGTCAACCACATGAATAAATAATAATTAAGTGGCATGCATGTAAATGTTCTTTGATTTGAGATAGTCGACAGGAGTTGGCTGGAGCAGTGGTCGATCGGTCGTGGTTGTCAACCACAAAAAAAAGTTGAATTTAAAATAACTCTTGCCAAAGTTTGGACAAAATGATGAAGCGCTAGATTTCATAAACTTGGATGTTTGTAAGC
Organism: Phalaenopsis equestris; assembly: GCF_001263595.1. Lineage (NCBI taxonomy): Eukaryota > Viridiplantae > Streptophyta > Magnoliopsida > Asparagales > Orchidaceae > Phalaenopsis > Phalaenopsis equestris. The sequence goes on along the minus strand of NW_018164551.1, from coordinate 61,936 downwards.
TTCCTCCATAGACTTGGACTGCATCTCTCTACAAAATATATTAAATGAAAATCTCCTTTGCAACAAAAATCTCTTTTGCCTGATAAAACAAATCTTATATGCATGAAAATTAAATTTAAAAGAGAACTTATAAAGGTCCACGGTTAATCACTTGGATCGAGGTTAGGATTGCCCTCCGTAGATTATCGGGTTGTTAGCTCTCACTTAAGGTCAGGAAGCGCACAATCTAGCTCTGAGCTCCCACCTTTACCAATGTTTTACACTTAGTTTCAATCTCTCATATGTGATTACGGGCGTTCTCGCTCGTGTTTTGCTACAACTAGTTTTTTTTTTACTTTTCCCGACCAGATATTCTCTTTTACTTTTCTGCAATTTATTTAAATTTCATGCAAATATATTAAGAACCTTGCAGGTAATCCCCATAGAAGAAAAATAGGCATGGCATGTAAAATGGTATTCCAAAATCTTATAAAAATGAAACAGAAAATCCAAAACTATTATAAAAGGATGCCTCAACAGAAACTAAAATATCCCAAGCATTCCAAATAGTGAAGGCTAAACCGAAAAGAAACAGGGGGAAAAGAAAATGCCCCCAGAATTCTCCACCAAACTGAGAGAAAAAATCAAAGTCCAAAAAAGAGCAAGCCTTAACAATCCCAAGAAGGCTAAAACAGCAAAACCGCAATTGTCCAAAGGTAAACCATCTGAACCATACCAACTCTCTGGAGATAGTCACATAAAGAAAATGAGAACATAGCCGAAAAGACAACACTAAATTCTGATATATGGAGTTTCAAGTAAGTCCCCAGTAAGAAGAATATGGAGCTGCGGAGTGGGAGAGATCCTACATAAAAACCCGTCCTTTATGGGCTAACCAATTCGCAGGAGAATTGTCTTCTCTATAAATGAAGGATATATTAATATTTAAGTTATATCTATAAATAATATCCCAAACTCTATTCATAGTGGGAATCAAATCCCAACGAGGCTCAGAAGTCTTAGAGAACACATCAATAAGAATTTGAGAGTCCGTCTCAAAAATAATCTTATTAATTTAGAGGCGAGCAACAACCTGTAAAGCCAAAAGAAAAGCCCAACATTCAGCTTCCAAAGGAGAGGAGGCCAACATAGGAAAAGCAAAGAAAAACAAACATTGTCCGGAGTGGTTTCGAAGAACCCCACCCGCACCAGCCGCGTTGGGAATCCAACTACCATCAAAATTGAATTTGACCCAATCTAAGGTTGGGGGTTGCCATCTAAAAAAGGTGGCCTTCCTACCCAGCCTAGACCGATTAGCATTACCAGATAAGCAAAGAGCACGACATGCTCAATGAAAATGAGCAATAATGTTAGAAATAGTAATCGAAGTAGCAACCATAGTATTGTCATATTTAGCATCATTTCACGCTGTCCAAATGAACCAAAGAACCACAAGTGGGAACCATAAAAGCTTTTTATCAAACATAGCTGCATCTCTCCAAACATTTATAAAATCAGCGATCAAAGAGGAGTTCAACCTCTTTTGCATAAATAGCATTGGGATGCAAATTTCAAACCTTTAAGCTTCAAAATGTCATCCAAAGGTAACATGTTGAGAAAATATCTCCATAAAAAGAATGATATGGATGGAGAAATAAACATGTTCCAAAGAACATGCCCCCATCTCTAATCACTATACTGAAAAAGATTAGCATAAAGCATTTTAGTGAGAGAAAAAGAAACTCTGAACATACCATTTTTCTAAAAAGGTGGCCAACAATATTATGATTTTTTACTGTTGTGTACATATTAGTAGTTTCTTTCTCGACTCTACTGGCTGATTCATTATGATTGTTTATAGTTGTTTCATTTAGTTGCTAGTTATGTTGCACGTGAGGGTTACTAAATAATGTTGCTCTCTAGAAGAAAAGACTTGGAAAGTTGATTTATTTATTTATCTAATGAATATTTATACACAAATGCCTAGAAAATACATGATAACTCTACCATTTCTATGAAGCAAATACAACAATTTAAAAGTAAATAAAAAAATTTGTTGTTTGAGCTTGCTAGCAATTCACCCCTTGCATCCTTCCATTTTTTCCATCTTGGGATCAATCCATGCCACCATTCTTATTTAGTATACATATCTGCGACCCCTTGTAGCCATTTGATCTCGCTAGCTGGGAAGTAATACATGACCTCCCTCCTTATTTAGCATATGAATTCGTGACTCATTGTTTTCCTTGTTTACATATGATCCAAAGAAGATTACTTTTCTTATTTAGCAACCCTTAGCTATTGATTCATGGTAATTTGAGCACTCCCTCAAATTGAATGGTAGAAATTTACTACTAATAAATTGATTGAGATCTTTTTGAATCCATGGTTGCAAAGTCGTCTGATACATGTCGGAAAATTGGCGACCAATTGGAACATACTAAACACAAGCTAACTCATTATTTATTTACTTTTTTAATGAAATTTTATCCAACTCCACATAATTTGTTCGACTATGTTGTGCCAGATTGAAAGCAATAATGCTAACTAATTTTTTGTTATAATATATCCTCATAAGTCTTTTTTATTTGATCTTGAAATTTAATGATATAATTTAACTCACAAGAGTTTACTTATCTCTTGAGAGATTACTTTGAATTGAAATTTGACACTTAACCTCGAGATTAAGGGTTATTCTTGCTCCTCCATGTTACAAGATTTGCACCTTACATTGTACAATATTTTAAAATAGATCTTTTCATTGGAGATCCCGCAAAGTCAACTTGAATATAATCTTAAATTTATAGATATATTTTTTATAGAGAATCCCTGTTCTATATTCGATTTTAGATTCCATTTTTCAAATTTTTTGATGATTTTTTTTTTATAGTATATCATCAATATACATGATAAAAACTGATACTTTTCATTCAATGGAATATTTTATGAAGTATATGATCTCTTTTGTTTTGTTTGTATCTTATTCCATAAATAGCTTTAGTAAATCTGCCAAGCCACTCTCTTGAGGACTATTTACGACCATATATGACCTTTTTTAATTGAACACCTTATTTCCTACCATATAATTATTTTCTTCCACATCCTCATATAAAAAGGCATTTTCTGTGCATATTGTTGTATAAAACATCCAAAATTAGTAGCCAAAGACATTATGATGATAATATTATTCTTTTTGACAATAACACAAAGATTTCTTGACATTATGCTGCCTTACATTTTCTTGACACAAAGTTTTCTTTCATATTAGATGTGGACCCTTGTAACCGTTTAACTGTGGCTGCTAAAGATCAATCCATGGATGCCTGCTTCCCTCTTTAGCACATGAATTAGTGGTTCATCACTTTGTTTGCATATAACTTCACAGCTTATTACCTTATGTAGCAACCCTTAGCTGCTGATACTAGGTTATTTTGGTAGGTGCGGTCGCTTTTTTTTACATTATGCAAATGACAATGTTGAAGGTGTTTATAATTTTAAGCTATTCTCCATGACTTCAGTTTCAAAAGTCATTCAATTTCACAAAATTTTGTATATAGTCCAACACATTCTAACATCACAAAAATATATCAGTGTTTTGTAATGCATATTATCTTGTGTGCTATAACAGTCAATCTTGTATTAGGAAGCACAATTTCAACCAGAGTGTGGATTTATCTTGTTGAAGCTAATATGGGCCTGTTTCTAAGGCAACTTTGGATATTCTTCATTCTATGCATTAGATGCAAAGCCAGTTCTCTTTTCATGTTTACACTGAACTTTAAAATAGTTTAAGATATCCAGCTTGTGTGCATGTCTCACAAGCATAAATTCCGTACTTTTCAGTTAGCTTCTATAGGTTCTCTAAGAAGTATTTTGGCTTCACTTAAAATACATCAATTTCTTTTCTTTTCCAAATATAATAATTGTCAGTGTCAAACCAGAAAGATATAATTATGCTAGTTAGGTTATTTGTTTGTATTTCTCTAATTAAATAAAAGTCCATATGTACGAAAGATGTTCAGGTGTTTGAATCAAGTGTAAAGCTAGTGCACTTTTTTTTTAATCAATGCTTTTAATCGACTCTTCCCATTTCCTTTTGCAATTTCCATGGTCATCACAGATAAAGTGAATTTATATGCCCATGCATGAACAAATTCTATCATTACTGCTAAAATGTAATTAAAAATGTCAAAAATAGTTATAAAGTTCTTTTTTATAATCTTTTATAAAACCAAATCCATTATATCTCTAATGCAAATTCTATAGCTTCCTGATTGTGTGTATCACAGTGGTTGATGCTTTTTCTTTGCTCATGCTGCATTTTCTAGGTTATTTCAACATCTTGCTTCATTAATTTATCACAATCATGTGTTTTCAGATTTTCAATCAGCTTTAGTTTGTTCACATTGGAGAATTTTTAAAATCTCTGGTTTAAAGAGGGTGTGCTTAAAGTGGTGGTTAAGTTGCCTCTAATGTATTTTTGAAGTCCTAGATTGAAGTTTTGGTAATTGTATATCTAGGGGTCCTAGATTTAAGTCCTAGGAATAGTGTGTGCAAATAAAAGTATAAACCAGCATTAAAACCGCTTCCCAGACTCTGCATTACAGAGAGCTAATTGCACTTGATCCACCCTTATGATAGAAAAGCTAGTATAGGCTCTCCAGGGAAGAAGATTGTAGTGCATTATTGAAAATCATGATAGAAAAGCTAGTATAGGCTCTCCAGGGAAGATTGTAGCGCATTATTGAAAATATAGGTTTTAAGGTATGTATACTAGAGTTGTTCACTGTGTTTGAAACAGAAGGAGGATTGACCAAATATTTTCCTATTTCTGTAGGATTACATCAGGGATCGACTTTAAGCCCATATCTTTTTGGTTCAGTTACGGATGGTCTTATTGGACACTTACAGGAGGATGTACCTTGGTGTATGCTTTTTGCTGATGATATCTTTCTCATGGATAAGACAAGAGAAAAAGCTTAGGAAAAACTTGAATTATGTACGTCTACCTTAGAGTCTAAAGGCCTTCCTATACATGGGATGTAATTTTAGTAGCAGTAGCTCTAGTGATAGAAATGTAACTATGGGTGATCATATTATTAAAATGTGTGAACGCTTTAGATATCTCGGGTCTATTGTTGAAAGTGATGGTGATATTGATGGGGATGTTATTAGTAGAATTCAAGTTGGCATGATTCAAGTGGGTTCGTTGAAGTGGAGGAATTTATCGTGTATATTGTGTGATTGGAAAGTAATGTTTACACTGAAAGGAAAATTTTATAGGATGGTGGTGAGACCTGCAGTGCTCTATGGCATTGAATGTTGGCCTTGAAAGAGAAGCATAAAACTAAGTTAAGTGTTGCCGAGATGAGAAGTGATGGTGATATTGATGGGGATGTTATTAGTAGAATTCAAGTTGGTCAGTTGAAGCGGAGAAATGCTTCGGGCCCATTGTGTGATTGAAAAGTACCGCTTAGACTGAAAGGAAAATTTTATAGGATGGTGGTGAGACCTGCAATGCTCTATGGCGTTGAATGTTGGCCTTGAAAGAGAAGCATAAAACTAAGTTAAGTGTTGCCGAGATGAGAATAACTTAGGTGGATGGGTGGCTTTACACTTTGAGACAAAATGCAAAATGAATATATCTGTGATAGGGTTGGTGAAGCTCCAGTGACAGACCAAACTAGAGAGGGTCGTCATGATTTGGTCACATTAAATGACGATCGCCTGATGATCCGATTGGGATAGTAGATATTTTAGATTCGACATATGTTAAGAAAGGCAGGGGTAGATTTAAGAAAACTTGGAGCATATTTTATAGAAAATGACCTTATGAAAACTTGGGGCATATTTTATAGAAAATGATCTTATTTTATTAGAATTAAATGAAAAAAATGACACTAAATAGGACGCAATGATGAAAAATGATTCATGTAGCTGACCCCACTTAGTGGGATAAAGGTTCTGTTGTTCTTGTTGTTGTTTAATGAAAATCTTAGCTGCTTTCCTTGTCCAAGAAAAAAATTGTTGAAAGTATAATTAGAAAAGACATTTTTCTTACCCCTGTTAATTTTTTTGCATTGTATAACCTAAATCAAAACCAAAAAAAATAAAAAAAAAGCATTAAGAATAATGATAAGTTTTAAGAAGCCAACTTGGCATTTCAAAAGATGTTCAGCTATCGTTTTTTTCTGCTAATACTCAATGATTATCTGCCCCTTCAAAAGCCATAAATCCTGACATTTATTTTCTGATGTCCATCTTTGAAGTAGCATTTTTATGGCAGGATTCGAAACATCTCAAAGCCTAACCGAGGGTTTAGCCACTGCAGATTTAATATAGGTTCCCTGGTTATAAGGTTGGCGTTTTATCACTGAATTTAAGTATAATAAATCAGAAAATAAAGATCCAACTTTTATATTTTTACATATCTAACATTTAAACTTTAATATTTACATATATAATATTCAATTTGTAATTTCACATAAAAATGTCATTATTATTAAAAGCTTAACAGTGAAATATATCATTTCATGCATAAAAAAAAAATTAATATAAATATGTGAGATACGTAAATACATATGAATTATATGATGTATATATGTAAATCTTTCTTTATAAGTTGATGGGTACTTGGAAGGAAAGTGTTGTTCAACCGAAGGCTCGAAGAAATAATTTGTCCTGTTCTTGAATTTATTCTTGGATGCACCTGAGAACTCTAAAATCCAGCTCATATCCGTAATATTCGTTCTATCCTATTTCGTTTTCTATTTTCTAATGAGCTATAATGTCAATAGCTACTCAGTTATAAGATCATAGCATCATCTTTTCGCAATCTTAGTTCGTAGCGCCACAATTGTTTAGATGATAATTATCTGCAAACAACGTGACACCACAATTGATCAAATGATCGCCGAGACTCTCATCAAAACCAAGGGTAATCCATCATCCAAGAAAAGAAGCTGATTCATCCCAACCAAGCCAAGGTATAATCTCACCCCTCTTATTTCAATTAGTATGAAGTCATTTTGTAGGGTCATGATGCAAAATTCATTATTTCTCATTTTTTTCCCTATTTCCTTCTACCATGGTCGAACCAGTAAACTTCCTAATTCTTCATCTTCTTCCTACCCTAGTCGAAACATCACCCAATTTCTCATCCTCTCCCTTTCTATTCTTTCACCATATACCTGAAACCCTGCCTAATTCCCCATTCACTTTCTCTTCCTTCACCATCACTAAAACCCTACCTAGTTCCCCACTCACTTCTCCTTGCCTTCGCCAAATGCGAAACCATGCCTAATTCCCTCACTCGCTTCTCCTTGCCTTCACCACACCCAAACCCTATTTATTCCCTCACTCGCTTCTCTCTTCCCTCCACCACCCGAATACAACCCAAAATCCCACACATTATCTTCCTTACCAACCTCCCCTAAACATCACCGACATTCCTCACCTTCTCTCCCTTCCTAGCCTAACCGAAAGCTCACCTAAATTCCCCACCCTCCCTCCCTACGTATCATAGCGGAAACCTCACCTAAACCACACCCATTTCTCTCCCTTCCTAGCCTACCCTACACCTCACCCAAGTTCCTCACACTCTCCCACTCTAGCCTACCCGAAACCCCGCCTAAGCCCCTCTCAATTTCCCTTTCTCTAGCATACCCGAAAAACCCTACCTTACTTCTAAAAGCAAAAAAAAAAAGAAAATGAAGAGAATTTTAATGCGGCTTAGATTTATCTTTCATGCATTACAAGAATTATGTTGTTTGTGCTTATGTGTCACGTAAAATCTTCATGTGATAGACTTATATTTGTTATGAAAAACCTCATGTGATAGTCTTATGTATTTCATGCAGAAACTTCGCGTGGTATTCTTTTCTTATGCCTTCCATGTAAAACCTTTTTATGGTAATCTATCCAAAATCCCTATAAAACCTTCATGTGGTAGTCTCTCCCTCATGTCGTTATCATAAGGGAGAGACTACCTTCATGTGATAGTCTTATCTTTCCTTTATTGGATGATGGATTAATCGTCGCACTACAATTGGTCAAACGATGACCGTTTTCTAAAATCCCTATACTAAGAATGCAATGCACTCCTAATGCTGCCGACCAAAAAAACCCATAAGAAATAAGATCAACTAAAAGAAATAAGCATTAAAACATGTAAGTTCTTCAACTTAATGACAATAATTCACATAATTTTTCCAGAATATTCTACAGCTCTTGAAATAACGAGTGAAAAATATGCAGTTACATGATATGTTGCTATGGCTAACTGAAGAAAAATTAAGGAAAACGTTTAGTAACAGCACTTTTATTACCTGCCACAAAAAGTTTTCTTTTTTTCTTATTTATAATCACGTCGCATTTTGGAGAATTCTCAAATGTTAGATGACGGCTGCAGAAGATGAGCTGAGAAGAAATTAATTGCATGATCCAAGATAAATCTACGAACTACCGGATTTTGTATTATTAGAACTATTTGTCATAAAGGATTCACCACAACCACACTGTCCTTTCGAGTTTGGATTTATGAAGACAAATTCAGACCTGCATGCAAAAACTATCTGGTCAGATAACGAAAAGATGAATCCTTTACCCAACAAAGATGTAAACCTACTTCAACTTATCATCCAAAAAATCCATCTTGGTTCCAATGACATGCATCAGGGCTTTAGGATCAATCAATATTCTGACGCCCCTATCTTCAACGACCTCATCAAATTTGCCCTTTTCATCTGCAGGTGGAAACGGCAAAAATAATTCCTACTCACACTAGATTTTTTCAATGGATTCATTTGAGAGTATAAGAACAGAATACACGGAGTAGTTTCATTTGTGCCATGGAATAAAATGAACATTATTCGGCATCATTAGCATTTAAATGTTACTCGGAGATTACAGTTAGTTCTTCTGGCCCAAAATTCTCTTAGCCCTAGAAATGCTCTTCATTTTTGAATGACATTACAAGTTCAATAGTCGCGAAAGTTCGATTGAACCCTATGTGATAATTCCGTCATCTCATTTAGGTCTCTATCGTAAGAACACTAAAACCAAAATAAGTAATAGCATTCAAACTAAGAAAGCAAACTACATGGATCATTTAAGTTCTAACCATGCAGTTTCTTATTGCTTATAGTGTCGTCTAATGTCAAAACAACATACCAATAGACTAATCATCTTAAATAAGATTTCATTGGCATAAAAATGTTATGTAAGAAGATGACATTAAAAAAGGACTGAAGCATTTATACGAACATGAGAAACCGCCAACAAATCAATTCATCCTCATGGTGACAGAATTTTTAGGAGGAAATTTACTAATTTCAGACATACAAATATCATCATCAACGCATCAGTTTATTCCAACTAATTGGGGTCGGAGGAATACACTCTCACAACATAACACAAATATAACATGCCTAGCTTATGGAGCTTCCTCGCCAGCCAGCTGCACCAAATTGCAAACATATGAGATTCTTGTATATTTAGAAGCATATTTGTCACCTAGTTCATCATCAATACAGCAACTTTCCCCACAAGTAAGTGGTTGGTAGTCAAGTTCTTTATGTGTCTGTCTTAGGGGGCTCCAAGCATTAATTCAAAAACCAGTCTATTGCTTCAAAGAAGAGCAAAACTAGTTGTTTTCTTTATACTCCTAAAATATATATACATAACTACTATATATTGAGATGAAACTCTCTTCAGATCACCTTACAATTTTACAACTACCTTAACGATCACATGATTCTATTTTCAACTATATTACTACTCTAATCATAACTTTAATGACAATTATTCCTCAAATTCTGTTTCCTAGCTTTGTCAAATATCCATCTTAATATACTAATGTTGTTCGGCTTAGATGCCAACAACTTCATTATAAGCCTACGCTAGAATAAACAACATTTAACCAACAAAATTGTGATTTTCTACAATGTACTTTCAAGTTCCTATAATATTGTCATAGCACTCCTAAAATAAATTTTCAATTTAACCGCCAAATCTTAATTATTAAAATCAAGTCTATATCGGTTCTTATTTTTTATTTAATAGATTAAATATAATTGAACATACCAAATTTATGCACCATTTTATCTTCTAATAATATCTTATTATTATTGTTAAAATTATATCAATAAAATTGTATATCAAAGACAATCTACATTTTACTATTTCAAAGGGTATTTATTTTCTAAATAATTTTTTTTATTCTCCTAACTTTAAATTTAGTTCAACAAACATTTAAAGAATGTAACCACTCAATTTGCAAAAGAATATATCAAGACACCTAACTTCAAAAATTCTTTGTAAGCATTTTCATAATCAATAAAAATGCTACAAACTCAAAGTTCATCCTTAATATAATTCTATTGCAATTGAAAATTCTTTCATCCCTTCAAAACAAAAGATAATAGCCAACACTCAATACCTACATTTACTACATTTAACATACATTTTTCACCAATTTAAATGGCCAACATTCAATACCTACATTTCATAACCTACATTTACTATTGCTATGTCGTTTATACTTATTGTTTTATTTTATTCCATGATTATATTTTTCCTCTTTTGCTTTACTCAATTTTATTTTATTTCCTTGTTATGTATTTATGTTTTTATTGCTTTCTATTATTATTGTCTATTGTAATTGGATTTAAATACCACTTCTATCAATAAAATTGAGTTGGTCTATTACAAATTTTAACATGATATCAGAACCTAACCTTAGATCCATCAGTCACCGGCCTCCTCTGCCGGCATCCGTAGCCAGCACCTCATAGCAGCAGGCCTCTTTTGTTGGTTATAGCAGTCACAACATTCCATCCGTAGAACTGTAGCCACAAGGTTCCCGCAGAGTGTGCTTCTACGGAAGCTTTCGGGGTTTAAGAGTCGCAAGATCCCGTTGTTCCAATAGCGTAAGGTCCCGCAAGGTTCTGCTAATCCAAGTTACTCTGCATTTCTGATTGGTCTATTGTTCCCTCCATAGCCCCAATTTCTCTGTCGTTTTCTGCAGTCATTCGTTGTTCCTTCCTTGGCAGCGGAGTTTCCTTCGTCCTTCAAATTTCCTACAGTCCTCTGTCGTAACCCTACCAGATTTCAGCGATGACTCGGAATCTCAACATCTCGTTTGGATCACTCAGAATGATGGCAGATTCCTCCAACTCTGAACCAATTTCGAAAGTTCTTGATTCCACTGGAGAATCAACTCTAATTTCTGATCCCTTGCAGACCAAAGTATCAGAACCAACAAAGGTTTCTTAATCACAACCCATAAACTCAACTACAATAACTTTCTCCAATGGTCTCAAGTGGTGTCTTTGTTAATCAAAGGACGTGAGAAGTTTGGTTACCTCACAGGTGTGCTTCGTGAGCCTCCAAAGATGGATTCGACTTATAGAGCTTGGGAAGTGGAGAACTTCAAAGTCATGACATGGTTGATCAACTCTATGGAGACCTCAATTGGTCGTTTACACATGTTCCTCCCTACTACTAGTGCCCTTTGGACGGCTGTCCGTGATAGCTAATCTTATATGGGCAACTGCGACCAACTCTATGAGATATCTAAGAAGATCTCGGAGGCAAAACAGGGGGGTCAAGAACCGTGATAGGTAATATAATGACTTTGTTGGACTATGGATGGAATGCGACTTGTACTACGACTACACTTGGGATTCTCCGACCGACTTATCCCTTTCTAGAAGATCATAGAAAATGATCATATGATTAAACTCACAAAATTGTTGGTCTTAAAAAAAACTTTGACGAAATTCGAGACAGTATTCTTAGTCTGGATTATCTTCCTTCTGCTCGCGTTACTTTTACTGATATTCGTCGCGAAGAAAGCAAAAGATTAGTCATACTCGACACTTCTACTCCTTCAGTTAAATCGTCCGCCTAAACTCCAATAGTGCACAGCTCTCATCCATGCCACCTCGGACCGGTCACCCCACTTGTGATTACTGTCACAAACCCAACACTCAGGACAAATGTTAGAAACTTCACGGTAAGCCAGCAAACAAAACTTCGGTCAAATCCTCAGTTGCCAATGGACTCACGGCGACGATCGAACCAGGCGCAGTTCAACTGACTCCAACTCGGTACATTCCGGAATCATTCAAATCCCTCAAGAAACAGACGAACCAATTGATTAAACTTCTTGAAGCCAATCAAGTCTCTGTGGATCCGTCGATCTCTCACATCTGACAAGGTACTCTTCCTATGGCTCTCACAATTTATTCCTCCTCTAGTCCGTGGATTATTGATTCAGGTGCCACATATCACATGACTGGCTGCTCGCAAGCTTTCTAGACTTATAATCCGTGCTCTGGAAAAAATACTGTCAAAATTATCGAAGGATCATGTAGTCTCATTGTTGATAAATGATCGGTTGTACTAACGACCAATCTAACTTTGGAATCTGTTTTACGTGTTCCCCAATTACAAATTTCTCAACTTACGATCTATGATCTAGAAAAAATAACGTCAGATTGTCGATGGATCATGTAGTTTCATTGCTGGTAAAGAGTCGATTATACTAACAACTGATCTAACTTTAAAGACAGTTTTATATGTTCCTTGATTGCAATGTAACTTATTATCTGTAAGCAAGTTGACAAACAATATCGATTGCGTTGATATTTCTCTTTTGATGGTTGTGTTTTTGAGGATCTTCATTCGAAGAGAATGATTGAAACTGCTAAAAGGGCAGTCGGGCACTACTACTTCCAAAAGGAGAACACAAAGAGTGAAAAAAAATACTCAAAAGTTGTAGCTTATCTCGAGTCATTGAATGCTACATTACATTATTACATTATCGTTTAAGACGTCTTAGTTTTCAATATTTGAAGAAGTTGTCTCCTTTGATATTTTCTAATAAAAATCTCTCAAATTTCAATTATGAGACATGTCAGTTAGCCAAAAATCATCGGGTCCATTACCCACCTCACACTCACACACCTTCTGCTCCTTTTTCCCTCATTGAAAGTGACATATAGGATCATTCTTGCACTCTCAACTATACCAATAAACGATGGTTCTTAACCTTAATTGATGACCACACGTGAATGACTTGGGTCTACATTTTAAAAAACAATTGGAAGTCATTGTAACATTCCAAAACTTCTACATATTTGTCTTAACTCAATTCAAAACTCTCATTTAGGTCCTTCAGATCGACAATGTCGTGAGTATTTCAACTCTATTTTGAGTGAATTTTTTGTTAGTAAAGACATTCTCCACCATAATTCTTGCACGGACACTTCTCAACAAAATGGGGTAGTTATGAGGGAAAACTGTCACCTTCTTGACATTGCTCACTCTATTATGTTTCAATCTAATGTCTCGAAACTTTTTTGGAACGTTGTTATTCTAAGTGCCACCTATCTCATAAATAGAGTCCCCTCCAAAATTCACAAGTCATGAACTCCCTTAGTTGTCCTGATGTCATACTTCCCTACCAATCTGGTGTTCTCCATATTAGATCTCAAGGTTTTTGGGTGCACTGCTTTTGTTCGGAACACTGCCCCTATAAAGAATAAACTTGATTCTATATTCATAAAATATATCTTCCTTGAATATTCCGAAACTCAAAAGGGGGTATCAGTGTAAAGATTCGACCAAAAATAAAATCTATGTGAATGTTGATGTCTCATTCTTTGAAAGTATTCTCTATTTTTCTAGCTCGGCTTCTAGAGAGAAGCTTGAGTTCCCCAAAACTGTCCCTTTTCCTACACCTATGGATACTCCTCCTATCATTCCTACCACTGAGAAGTCATCTGCAGGTTTTCAAAACAACATACCAATAGACTAATCATCTTAAATACGATTTCATTGGCATAAAAATGTTATGCAAGAAGATGACATTAAAAAAAGGACTGAAGCATTTATACGAACAAGAGAAACCGCCCACAGATCAATTCAGTCATCTGCAGGTTTTATCCTCATGCTGACATAAATTTTAGGAGGAAATTTACTAATTTTAGACATACACATATCATCATCAACGCATCAGCTTATAACAGCTAATTGGGGTCGGAGGAATACACTCTCACAACATAACACAAATATAACATGCCTAGCTTATGGAGCTTCCTCGCCAGCCAGCTGCACCAAATTGCAAACATATGAGATGCATGTATATTTAGAAGCATATTTGTCACCTATTTCATCATCAATACAGCTACTTTCCCCACAAGTGAGTGGTTGGTAATCAAGTTTTTTATGTGCCTGTCTTAGGGGGCTCTAAGCATCAATTCAAAAACCAGTCTATTGCTTCAAAGAAGAGCAAAACTAGTTGTTTTCTTTATACTCTTAAAATATATATACATAACTACTATATATTGAGATGAAACTCTATTGAGATCACCTCACAATTTTACAACTGCCTTAATGATCACATGATTCTATTTTCAACTATATTATCTTCCAATAGATACTACTCTAATCATAACTTTAGTGATAATATTCCTCAAATTCTCTTTCCTAGCTTTGTCAAATATCCATCTTAATATACTAATGTTGTTCAGCTTAGATGCCAACAACTTCATTATAAGCCTACACGCTAGAATAAACAACGTTTAACCAACAAAATTGTGATTTTCTACAATGTACTTTCAAGTTCCTATAATATTGTCATAGCACTCCTAAAGTACATTTTCAATTTAACCGCCAAATCTTAATTATTAAAATCAAGTCCATATCGGGTTCTTATTTTTTATTTAATAGATTAAATATAATTGAACATAACAAATTTATCCACCATTTTATCCTCTAATAATATCTTATTATAATTGTTGAAATTATATCAAAAAATTGTATATCATAGACAATCTTTGTTTTACTATTTCAAAGGCTATTTATTTTCTAATAATTTTTTTTATTCTCCTAACTTTAAATTTAGTTCAACAAACATTTAAAGAATATAACCACTCAATTTGTAAAAGAATATATCAAGAAACCTAACTTTAAAAATTCTTTGTTAGCATTTTCATAATCAATAAAAATGCTACGAACTCAAAGTACATCCTTAATATAATTCTATTGCAATTGAAAATTCTTTGGTCCCTTCATAACAAAGGATAATAGCCAACACTCAATACCTACATTTACTACATTTAACATACATTTTTCACCAATTTAAATGGCCAACACTCAATACCTACATTTACTATCCCTAGGTCTTTTTTACTTATTATTTTATTTTATTCCATGATTATATTTTTCCTCTTTTGCTTTACTCAATTTTATTTTATTTCCTTGTTATGTATTTATGTTTTTATTGCTTTCCATTATTATGTCTGTTGTAATTGGATTTAAATACACATTCTATCAATAAAATTGAGTTGGTCTATTACAAATTTTAACATGATATCAGAGTCTAACCTTAAATCCATCAGTCACTGGCCTCCTCTGCCGGTCTCCGTAGCCAGCAACTCATAGTAGCAGACCTCTTTTGTTGGTTGCAGAAGTCGCAACGTTCCATCCGCAGAACTGTAGCCACAAGGTTCCAGCAGAGTGTGCATCTACGAAAGATTTGGCGGTTCAAGAGTCGCAAGATCCCGTTGTTCCAATAACGTAAGGTCCCACAAGGTTCTGCTAATCCAAGTTACTCCGCATTTCTGATTGCTCTATTGTTCCCTCCATAGCCGCAATTTCTCTGCCATTTTCTGCAGTCATCTGTTGTTCCTTCCTTGGCAGCGGGGATTCCTTCGTCCTTCGAATTTCCTACAGTCCTCTGTCGTAACCCTGCCAGATTTCAGCGATAACTCGGAATCACAACATCTCCTTTGGCTCACTCAGAATGATGGCGGATTCCTCCAACTTCGAACCACCTTCGAAAGTTCTTGATTCCACCAGAGAATCAACTCTAATTTCTGATCCCTTGCAGACCAGAGTATCGAAACCAACAAGGGTTTCTTAATCACAACCCATAAACTGAACGACAATAACTTTCTCCAATGGTCTCAAGCGGTGTCTTTGTTAATCAAAGGACGTGAGAAGTTTGGTTACCTCACAGGTGTGCTTCGTGAGCCTCCAAAGATTGATTCGACTTATAGAGCTTGGGAAGTGGAGAACTCCAAGGTAATGACATGGTTGATCAACTCTATGGAGACCTCAATTGGTCGTTTATACATGTTCCTCCCTACTGCTAGTGCCCTTTGAACGGTTGTCAGTGATATCTAATCTTATGTGGGCAACTGCAACAAACTCTATGAGATATCTAAGAAGATCTGGGAGGCAAAACAGGGGGGTCAAGAACCGTGACCGGTAATATAATGGCTTTGTTGCAATGGAATGCCACTTGTACTACGACTAAACTTGGGATTTTACGGCCGTCTTATCCCTTTCTAGAAGATCATAGAAAAGGATCATATGTTTCAATTCATTGTTGGTCTTAAAAAAAACTTAGACGAAATCCGAGACCGTATTCTTGGTCTGGATTATCTTTCTTCTGCTTGCGCTACTTTTACTGAGATTCATCGAGAAGAAAACAAAAGACTAGTCATGCTCGACACTTCTACTCCTTTAGTTGAATTGTCTGCCAAAACTCCAATAGTGCACAACCCTCATCCATACCACCTCGGACCGGTCACCCCACTTGTGATTACTGTCATAAACCCAACACGCAGGACAAATGTTAGAAAGTTCACGGTAAGCCAACATACAAAACTTCGGTCAAATCCTCTGCTGCCAATGGACTCACGGCGACGGCCGAACCAGGCACGGCTCAACTCCTACTCGGTACATTCCGAACTCACGGCGACGGCCGAACCAGGCACGGCTCAACTAACTCCTACTCGGTACATTCCGAAATCGTTTGAATCCCTAAAGAAACAAATGAACCAATTGATTAAACTTCTTGGAGCCAATCAAGTCTCTGTGGATCCGCCAACCTCTCACACCTGACAAGGTACTCTTCCTATGGCTCACAATTTTGTTCCTCCTCTAGTCCGTGGATTATTGATTCAGGTGCCACATATCACATGACTTACTGCTCGCAAGCTTTCTCAACTTATAATTTGTGCTCTGGAAAAGATATCGTCAAAATTGTTGAAGGATCATGTAGTCTCATTATTTATAAAGGGTCGGTTGTACTAATGACCGATCTAACTTTGAAATCTATTTTACATGTTCCCCAATTACAAATTTCTCAACTTACGATCCGTGATCTAGAAAAAATAACGTCAGATTGTCGATGGATCATGTAGTCTCATTGTCGGTAAAGAGTCAGTTGTTAGTAACTGATCTAACTTTGAAGACTGTATTATATGTTTCATGATTGCAATGTAACTTATTATCTGTCAGCAAGTTGACAAACAATATCGATTGCGTTGTTATTTCTCTTCTGATGGTTGTGTTTTTTAGGACCGTCATTCGAAGAGAATGATTGAAACTGCTAAAAGTGTGGTTGGACTCTACTACTTCCAAAAGGAGAACACGAAGAGTGAAGAAAAAACACTTAAAAGTTGTAGCTTATCTCGAGTCATTGAATGCTTCATTATATTATGACATTGTCGTTTAGGAAGTCTTAGTTTTCAATATTTGAATAAGTTGTCTCCTTTGATATTTTCTAATAAAAATCTCTCAAATTTCAATTATGAAACATGTCAGTTAGTCAAACATCATCGGGTCCATTACCCACGTCACACTCACACACCTTCCGTTCCTTTCTCCCTCATTCACAGTGACATATAGGGTCATTCTCGCACTCCCAGTTATACCAATAAACGGTGGTTCTGAACCTTAATTGATGACCACACTTAAATGACTTGGGGCTACATTTTAAAAAACAATTGGAAGTCATTGTAACATTCCAAAACTTCTATATATTTGTCTTAACACAATTCAAAACTCCCATTCAGGTCCTTCAAACCGACAATGTCCGTGAGTATTTCAACTCTATTTTGAGTGAATTTTTGGTTAGTAATGACATGCTCCACCATAGTCCTTGTGCAGACACTTATCAACAAAATGAGGTAGTTAAGAGGAAAATTGTCACTTCCTCGACGTTGCTCGCTCTATTATGTTTCAATATAATGTCCCAAAATGTTTTTGGAACGTTGTCATTCTAAGTGTCACCTATCTCATAAATAGAGTCCCCTCCAAAATTCATAAGTATTGAACCCCCTTAGTCGTCCTGATGTCATACTTCCCTATCAATCTGGTCTTCTCCATGTTAGATCTCAAGATTTTTAGGTGCACTGTTTTTGTTCAGAACATTGCCCCTATAAAGAATAAACTTGATTCCATATTCATAAAATATATCTTCTTTGAATATTTTGCAACTCAAAAGAAGTATTAGTGTAAAGACTCGACAAAAAATAAAATCTATGTGAATGCTGATGTCTCATTATTTGAAAGTGTTCTCTATTTTTCTAGTTCGGCTTCTAGTGAGGAGCTTGAGTTCCACGAAACTGTCCCTTTTCATACTCCTATGGATACTCCTATCATTTCTACCACTGAGGAGTCATCTGTCCCGTTGAATGCACCATCTCATCCTCCCATTGTCCGTGTCTACACTCAACACACCCGTCCCAATACTCCGACTTTGGATTATGCTACCTCTTTACAAGACCCTGAATCCACTCCAGACCATATCCTCAGCACGACCCCTTATCCAAATGAAGGGATGAGTTCTCTGAGTAAGGTACGCAATCAGATATGTCCCTCAATTATATGGTAAAATATGTCTCTTTCCACGGTTTATCGTCGACCTACAAAAAATTTGCTACTGCCCTAATGGACCATCAGATCCCTATTATTAATGAGGTTGCTCTTGTTAATCCAGCCTAGAAAACGATAGTAAGAGAGTAGATGAATGCCCTTTAGCAAAACCATAAGTGCGACGTTGTGGATCTGCCTCGGATTAAGAAAGCTATAAGGTATCGCTGGATTTTCAGCAACAAGTTCAACTCAGATGGGTCATTTGAACGCAATAAAGTAAGATTGATCACCAAAGAATACTCTCAGACCAATGAAATTGATTATGAGAAGACATTTTCTTCAGTGGCTAACTTAAACACAATTCAAGTCCTGATATAACTTGTGGTGAATCTGAATTGGTCTTTATTCCAACTTGAGGTCAAGAATGCATTCTTGAATGAAGAGCTGATAGAAGAGGTGCACATGTGTTACGATCCAGAGCAAAAATTGTCACGATTCTCCACCAAGATTAGGGCAAATAGATTTCTTATTTCAAAAATTCAAACAAATCAATGAAAATACAAAGATAAGAACCTAAGATTCGAGAGGTAGACGATCTTTCCCAGTTCTTATAATTCGAGAGGAAGGAAATCTCTCCCAAACCCAAGATTTAAGACTCACAATCCAATCTTATGCAAAACCTAACCCTAGACATAACAAGTTATACTCAAGAATAATAACAATAAAAAACTAAAAAAGCCCTTAAGCGTACAAAACACAATTTTTTTCCTTAGACCAGGTGCCCTCGTAACAACACTCCCCCCAAAAGACATCTTGTCCTCAAGGCAGGAATAAAATAAGAGTATCCCTCCTCCCTCACTACTGTCTCTATTTCTTCATTCTCTATTTTCTCGTACTGCACTATGAAAACTTGTAATCTTCGATCCTTGCAACGGTGTCCTGGAGTAAACTTCTCATAACGCTGAAAATATAACCCTTTGAATCACTTCTCCCGGATCTCTGTCGCTATAAGACATTTGAATGTTGCTCCCGATCAAGGTCTATTACTCGTGTCTCGTGCAGCCTCCCTCTAGACTTCCACTATTTGAACTTTTGGCATTGGCATGGTTGTAATCGTTCTGTACGATGCTCCATCTATGTTGTTCCTGTCATCTTTCTTTATTTGGTTTTCATCTTCCATCATATGGGCTAGCTCCATCATCTCCCTCAATTCCCGCAGTCTTAATAATCGGAGTGTTGCTCGTATTTCGAGCTTTAAGCCCTTCATGAAATTCCCCTCCAGTCCTGTTTCAGAAATCCCCCACAGTAGTCTCGATAATAATTCAAATCTCTCTTTGTATTTCATAACCTTCGCCTCCTGATTCAAGGCACAAAATTGCTGGTATAGGACTCCTTCCCAAATGACTTAAAAATGTTCGAATAAACAATTCTTAAATTCATCCCACAAACGAATCAGGTATCCAGCCTCCCACCACTGAAAAAAGGCTAAAGCTTTCCCCTCCAAACACAATCTTGTTGCCATGAGCTTCTCCTCTTTATCTAACTCATTCACCGCGAGTATAGCTCCGCCCGATACACCCACCCATATGTATCTTCCCCTTCGAAGATCGGCATCATCAACTTTCTAACTCTAGCATCTTCACCCAAATTTCCTCTTTCTTCATTGTTTCCCCCATGTACCGAGAGTGAAACTCGTTCCTTCGACCGTAGCCATATCCCCTCCCTGTTTCTCCGTCAGCATCAGCGTCAATGCCTGTCTTCTCACCAACGACATCGCCTTCTTTGCGGCCACGTACAACATCGAAGACGCCATCACCCAAGCTCGACAAGAGAAAGAGAGAGGAAGATGATATGTGGCAGGATCACGAGCTCTTACTGCGTCAGTGTCCAACTAAACCCACTAAAATACACTTTTTATTTTTACTTTTTTTAGTGGAACCCACCCTTTAATTTGGATGATTTTAATTGGACACTGGACTCAAAATTTGTGTCTTGCGTCCAGTGTCTTGACGCAATAAAAAGCCCAGGTTTACGGGCCTTTTCCTCGTGAAAATTTTCATATGTTCACCAGCTGCATACGGTGAACGAAATACATTTTTAAAATTTTCTTTCAAAAAAAATTAAAAGTGAGGCCCACTAACATATACTTTTGGGTAGGGAGAGTTTTAATTAGTTCACCATACGCAGCTCTGCGTCCGATGAACGTATGGAAAAATTTTCATTTTTCTCAAGTCTGCTCAGGTTCTTGGTCGACAAGACAAGAATAAACTGAGCGTCCCCACCTTAATAATAAGACTTCGCTGCATAGAAGCAGTGTGTATATGTTGCCTGTATGTTTATTTTTTTACAGTTTTAAATACAGCTGTGTTGTTGTTCATCCAATCATTAGTTAATTTATGCTTGGCTTACTGCAAAAAGTTATATGTTGCCTGTATGTTTATTTTTTTACAGTTTTAATTGTTCATCCAATTATTAGGTAATTTATGCTTGGCTTACTGCAAAAAGTTCGAAAATTTATTCCAGCTTTGGTTCAAAGGAGGATTTGGGAATGTTAATTTAGATTTTGTATGATCTGAGACTGAATTCCTATATTTCTTAGGGATAACCTTAAGATTATCTATGTATGGTTCTTTTTATTACATTCCAACAGCTAAATCCTCGTAGAACTTGCCAAACAGCTTTATTGGATTTACATGATTTATGGGATTTATTATATCCTAACAACTTAAATCCCAACCTATGCCAGACAGCCCTCAAGGCATAATCTCAAACAAAATTAAAAACAATCAATTAGCTTGACAGAATTAGCAGGAAGCAGATATGGGCGAAGCGAAGGAGAGGACAAACCCGCATAGTTAAGAGTGTAAGACAACCCGTTGCATCCGCGAGCCTTGACGCCGAGACGGAGGAAGGGCCGTTGCCGGAGATCAAGCAGATGGCGGATTCGCGCGGCAGCAGCATCTGTCAGCGTCAGCGCCTGTCTTCTCGCCAACGGCATCGCCTTCTCTGCAGTCGCCTTCAGCATCGAAGACGCCATCTCCCTCGACGAGATCCCGAGGTAGCCCTAATGGCAACTGCTTCACGCGAGTACGGAGAGGAAAGATGTGAGTTTCGGGTCTCGGTAAGTAAGCCACTATCTCCTTCGGTTGCCTTCCGTCGATCTCGTCGATCCAAGAGACGGGAAGCTGCGATCCTCCCGTTGCCTTCGATCTAGTTGCCTTCCGTCGATCTCGTCGATCCAAGAGACGGCGATCCTCCCGTTGCCTTCACGTTGCCTTCGATCTAGTCGAAGCTGCGATCCTCCCGTTGCCTTCCGTCGATCTCGTCGGTCCAATATATCGGAAGCCGCGCCACTGCCTTTTTGTCCACCTAGAATGTGTATTCCGCACGCAGATGCGGTTGCCTAAACAACCTTTTTCATCCCAATAATCTTTCAATAACTTAATATCAATATTTATTAAAAGGTTATTTGAGATATTAACCCCAATAGTATTAAATTCAATAAATTCTCAATAACCTGTCAATATATTCTGTGTTACTCACTCATCTATTTTTCCTGTCATTCGAGGGTTTTGTGAGGTTATTAAGGGTATTAACTTCAATAACAACGACATAACCCTCTAATACCCTCTAAATAACCTTCATATGCACGCAATTTTGCTTGTGTATGACGTATGTAAATATTTTTCTCAGATATAAGCCTCAATCTCATCGGTTCAAGAGAAGGGAAACGGGATTCGACTTACCTAGGGCAGTTAGATCTGTATGTGGCAATCCTTGGTCTTCTATCTTCTGTTGATAACGTCAAGATTGATGGTGATCTTGCAAACATATTTTTTATTGTAGTAATTCAAATAACTCAATGAAATTCAATGAAAATATAAATATACTCACCTACAATTGGAGGGGTAAATCTGTTCTAATTCATACGATTTGAGAAATCAGAGATTTCTCCAAATTCCTATAAATTAAAATGTTGGAAATCTCACCCAAACATTAAACCTAAGACTTAGAATCCATTCTCATGCATAACCTAATGCTAGACATAATAAGTATATTTTTACCCAATAATAATAATAAGAAAAGAACAAATTGCCCTTAGACATATAAAAGATAAAATTGTTCTTAGGCTATGCGCCCTCTTAACAATTTCTCCCTTCGGGTTTTGATTTTACTGCCTCCAGATGACAGGTGTGTAGGCTACAAAAGTCTCTCTATGGGCTAAAGCAATCCCCAAGAGTCTTGTTCGGCAAATTTACAAAGGTAGTTGTGAGTCATAGTCTTACTCAGACTCAATCGAATCACACTCTCTTCTTCCGACATTCCTCCAATGGCCGAGTAGATATCCTTATTGCCTGTGTTAACAATATTGTTCTTACATGTAACAATCTCCCAGCATTAGAGTACTTAAAAAGACATTCTTATTTCGTCCTTTGAGATGAAGAACTTGGGATCTCTGTTATTTCTTAGCCATAAAAGTGGCCCGGTCATCTCATGGAATTTGTCTGTCTCAATACAAATATGTGATTGATCTTTTGACATTGAAAAAAACATTTTTTGCAAACTGTTGGTGTTCTATGGATTTTAATAAAAAATTATCTAACATTTCAAATGTTGTGTCTGTCAACAAGATTCATTACCAGCGCCTTGTGGAGAAACTCATTTATCTCACTTATACTCGCCCCGACATATTTCACGCAGTTGAAATAGTGAGTTAATTCATGCATGACCCCTACGGGCACCACCTCCAAGCTATCCACAGTATTCTCCACAACTTAAAAGGTACACCGGGCTAAGGTTCATTTTTCTCCCGTCACACCTCTCGGTCTATTGTGGTGTATACAAATGTTGATTCGGCCAGATCAGTTCATGTACGACGTTCCACCTCGGGGTATTGCTCATTTCTATAGGACAATCTTGTCACATGGAAAAGCAATAAAAAGTCTATGGTTGCCCGAATTAGTGGTGAAACTGAATTTCAATCTATGTCCTTAGAAATCAGTGAAGCTCTCTGCTTACGCATCATGCTCTGTAAACTCTGTACGCCAGCCTTCGTCCCGTTGCAGTTATTCTGTGAACTCCGTACGCCAACCTCCGTCTCTCCATCTACACATCATGCCTTCATTCTGTTTTTATAAGTAAACAAATTCCTGATTATCTTTTATTGTTGAGCTTGAAGTATCTTCTCTGATCTTTTGTTTGGTTTTTTTTTCTTTTTGTTTCTTCTTGTGTTTTTTCCTTTTTTCTTGTTTTTATGTTGTGAGTGCGAGTTATAATTTTTTCTTTTCTCGGAGAAGAAACCTTTTTCTTTTTCTTGTGTGAGTTGTATAGAGATTTAGATTTGGGTTCCTTTTCCTATTTTTTGTATTTCTTTTTGTTGCAATAAAATGAAACCCGCATAATGCACTTTTACTTAAAAAAAAAAACCTCTCACTTTTAAATGTCGGCATATATGCCAAGATAATCATAACTTTTAGCAGTTTTCTTTATAGCATTTCTAATTAATAGTTTATGTTACATTGTCCAATTTTTTCTAAAAATTATCATACAAGATTTGTAAAAAGATTGTTATTTTATTATAAATAAAATAAATTTATTTCCTAGATTTCATTTCTGCAGGAAATTTAGTGCTCTCCTTCTTTGTTAAAGTATGTGTTTTCAAATTTTGCTTACTCTTTTATTTTGGGGGCAAAATTTATTTCCTAGATTTCATTTCTGCAGGAAATTTGGTGCTCTCCTTCTTTGTTAAAGTATGTGTTTTAAAATTTTGCTTACTCTTTTATTTTGGGGGCATTTCCATACATACTATCAAATTCCTAAATATTTACATATCTATCATATAAAATTTGCTGGTAGGTATGCCTTTCCAAAGTTTTAAGAGAGAGAAAAAACTAATCTAGAACATGTAAATCTCAAGATAAACCAAAAGGAAATTTGAACAAAAAATTAAATCACAATCTTACATCACTTTGAATCACTTCTCAAGATTTGGCTTTAAATGCACTCACAAAATGTTTCAAAACAAGAGAATGAGGTTTAGAAGAATTGAGATAGAAGAAAAAATTTGAGGTTTTTGAAGTATTATGCATTAGCTTTTTGACATATCAAATCATAGAAATGATTTTAGGAAAAAAAAATTGGGAAGATATTTATTGTACTAAAACAAAAGGAAAAAGAAAAAAGGCAGCTTAAGAAACACTCTAATGGCTTAAAATTGGTCATTATGAAGTTAAAAAGTTTGTGTTGGATCCTTCCTAGGTCAATAACATAACTTTTGAAATGTTGTTTGCATGTAGGTGTTTTTGGTTGCCTGCAAATGCATGGTATGCAAACAATGAGTGCATAGGTATGCGCAGGTGTGTAAATGGACAACAAACAATAGCTGGCATATGTAGTAGCCAGTAGGTGCATGTACTTGTGTGTTTTGGCAGATAAGTTGCACGTTGAAGCAGGGTGCACAGATGGCTAAGAGCATACATGGAGACATTTGCTTCAGCTTTAGAGGAGGAATTCAACGACAAAGGCAATTGGCAGATAGAGAAGGTGATTGCACATGAAGGGGATATGACAAGCCAACAGTAGATCAGAAGCTATTATTATGCTGAAATAAAGTTTGGAAAATGTTATTTTAAAAATATAAAATTAAAAATAAAGGCAATAACTTACATAACATTCACATTTTATATATTTACAAAACTAACACACAACTACCTACATTTGCATTGATAGCACATATTCCAATGAGCACAACAAAACACCAACCAACGCATACCGCTTTCATTAAGAGGTTGTTGGATTCTTTGAATTTGTGGTGTAAAATAAACAAAATGTAGGAGCTTTCAAATTTTCAATGTTTTGTTGAGTGAAATGAGATGAAATGCAGTGAAAAAAAATTGATGAATTTGAAATTTATCTTGAAATTCAAAACTGGTGTATTCCGAAATCATAATATTTGGGTGATCCTCAACTGCACTGTAAACTATAGATTGTCTAATACCAGAGTTAACCCAAAATAGAAAAAGTAAATATTATTACTAAAACTCAAATGTAAACTTATACACAACCAATAGGAATAGGAAATAACAACAAGATTCTAGAAATAGAAATTAGCAATTGACGCGACATGAACACTCAATGTGGGTAGTTTCTGGGGCGGTGGTGGTGGTTGATGAGGGTTTTAAAGATGGTGCGGGGGTGGAAAATACAATTGGCAAACATAAAATAACAAGGAAGCAATTTCCCTAGGGTCGGACAAGAAGTACACAGTTGAGGGATGATGAGTGAGGGTTGGTCAGAGTAA
Source organism: Phalaenopsis equestris (assembly GCF_001263595.1). Classification (NCBI taxonomy): domain Eukaryota; kingdom Viridiplantae; phylum Streptophyta; class Magnoliopsida; order Asparagales; family Orchidaceae; genus Phalaenopsis; species Phalaenopsis equestris. The sequence continues at coordinate 35,982 of NW_018164551.1, read as the reverse complement.
GAGTAGAAGGGGGAAGGGGGAAATGGCAGTGGTTGCAATGGGGTTGCCGCTGGAAGCATGTCGGTGGTGTGATAGCTAGAGGGAAAGCCTGTAAGGAAGGCTAGAAAGAGACAACAGTCAATTGGGAGGGTCGTGTGGGCTGTTAGGGAGGACGTCAACAAGGTTGGCGGCTATAGAAGCTGATTGGTAATTGAAGGGAGGAACGAGGGAGCAGTTTGGGGGAGGATAGACACCAACATGAGACAAGTTACAGTCGAAACACCTACTCACCTTCGGACATAGGCCCTCGAGGGCAAAAATCATAAAAGTGATAACAGACATCCAGTAACAACCTAAAAAAATAATCAAGAATAACCTAGATATACTAGTGAGGAAATAAAAGTCATATAAGGCGGCATAAATTGTAGTTGGGCTTCAATAGCCACAGATGATGGTTGGTGATCGCTGGTGGTTGGTGGCTACCAACTCTCATTGTGAGTTCAGATTTAATTTTGACCTCACTTTCCTCCCATTTTGTGAAGAATAGGGGCATACTTATTTTTTTATAGGAGCATCTTAATAAATTTTGGCATAGTCTCAAAACACTCCATCGAACAATCCATGTTAATTCTTATAATCATATGTTATTAAAGTATCTTAATGATATTATAATTAAATGTTCATCGTCTCGTTGGATTCCTCTCGTTAAACCGCTCAATCTGATTATAAGCACTAAATTCATATATCGTTTGACTTTCCAATTAATGTTCCAAAATTTCAAGTTATATTCCAAGTGTTCAATCTGAAGTCATTGGGACTCAAATTAAATCACTTTTGGTGTAATCAGATTTGAATTATAGAGATGTCAAGTTTGATTATAAATCTGTTAAATTTGGTGTTCATGAATTTGAAAGTTATCTTACACAAAATGCATCAAGATTCGTGCATGATCATGTGGTGAGTATTTTGAGGGCATATCAATTGCCCCTTATTTTCATAAGTCAACATTTGTGATGAATTAAGTCCTTAAAATATTTACAGCTCAAAATTTCAATTTTATAAATATTATCAAACTCGATCATTTCCTGTACGTCAATGCGGACCTCCCATTAGGTCGTGACAAATTTGTTAAATTTATAAAATTTAACAAATTTTATAAATTTGTTAAATTTCTCAACTTTTATGTCGAGTTATGACAATCGTTATTAAACTGATTGTGTTCTTTAGAGAGTCTGGAGTGAAACTGACACCACTGTTCTTTGCAAGATGGACATTTATATATGATAATCAAGTATGTATATTTTTCATAAGTAAATAGTTGGACCCTAAAATGAGAGACCCTTTAAAGAACTAGTTTAATAGATTTTTTTGATGAAAAATAAGAAAATTTTCAAGAAAAAAGATTAAGATTAAAAGGGTTGCTTGCACACTTCATGTCATAGAAGAAACATATTATCTATTCATCACATTTGAAATATCAAAGATCTTCAATATGAGATATATCATCTCGATAAATGTGAATGAAAAAATCTTGTTCAATGTTGGTTTTTCTATTTAAGGAGATCTCATGTCATAATGTTAAAAATTTTGATAAGAATAAAATGAGATTTTAGTTCCAAAAGCCTTACTTCAATGACATTTTTGTGATTATGAAGAGAACGAAACATACCCTCAAAGCAGAACAAGATAGATGATACTTTAATAACATAAACAGATCATAAAGATCATAAAAATTATTTTTTTGACAAGTGATTTAAATCTTCATTCGTCGCAAAATTTATATTCCCGAAGAAGTGTTGAACATGCACGAGGCTCCTACAAGTTGAAGAGTAAGTCTTTAATTTTCTTTTACTTTATTTGACTTTTACTTATTTAATGCCTATTAATTTGTTTCAAATGTTCAAGGTAAAGGATATTAATCTTGAGTTAAATTTCACCCTAAAGCGATAAAATATAGAGTTTTAAAAATTAAATATTTTTGAAATGAAAATAAATAAAAGTAGTGTTAAAATTCAAGATGTAATAGACAAAAAATAAGATGCAAAATGCAAAATCAAATCATTCATGATGATGACTTTCTTTCTTTGCGACATCAAGAAATATACAAAACTTGAGATGAGTCAATGACGCACGAGCTAATCTTACTGATAATGCAAAGAGTCTGAACACTCTGAAAGCAAAAAAATTATTGATTTTTGAAAATGAGAACAAAATAGTATAAGCTAAAATTAAAAAAAAATATATATATTAATAATAAAATTGAGCTTGATCGAGGGTTACAAAAGATTTAAAAAAAGCTATTGACTTTCAAGAGCATAATTTAAAATCATAATAAAAAAAGCTCATGATCATACTTATGCTTTTGAACTTAAAGATTCAAAATGTCAATATTTGGAGGAAGGATTTATCTAAGACTCCTTGAAAGCTTTCCGTTTAGTGCGTCACCGGAATGAGGTTAGCATCATCAGTGTATCTCTCGTATAAGAATTTAAAAATTCTTGTTCATTTTCAAAATATGAGTGTTAAAAGCAAGTTGAAGACATTCTCTAATGACAAGGAGGATAGTGATATCGTCGACTAGCGCATATTTCTTGACAAAATTCTTTCCTTTCTCCATTCCTATGTATTTTATAAGCATATTTATCATTACAACGTTGCATGAGTCAAATCAATATAGGTATTAACAAAGTTATTAATATTTAATTTTTAAAACAGAGGACTATATATATATATATTATATATCCTTTCATTAATGTATGTGATTTTGAGCCTTAATATGACAATGATGAGGTTTATCAATGAGTAATATCAACTATGCTAATTATATGTAGTAAGGAGGTTATTATAAGTGTGAGGTAACACTCTAAACTCTTAACCTGCAAGGAATGGATCCTAAGAGATCCACCAATGGCTTTCGACCTATCTCGGGTTTTGCATTAGCGTTACTCAAAAAAGTTTAACCCATGAATGAGATTTGAAGAAGTTCACAAAAAAATATTTACATCCGAGATTGTTTATCGATGAGTTACTCAACAATATTAGCAAGTATGGAAGAGATCGGAAAAATCCATCAATGACTCATGACATATTCAAGGTTATTTATCAGAGTGTAGCATAATAATATTAACATATATGAAAGAGGTCCGATTGAATCCACTTGAGATCAATCACTCCCTAACAAAGATACAATCAAGATTGTGTATCTCCCTGGCTCGGAACTTGAGTCAATCTTTAGATGCCAGTGCAACCTACTAACACCTCATGAACAATATTTTCAAAGATAACAAACATAATATGAAAGAATATGTCGACGACATGCTAGTGAAAAAGCTTAAAGACACCAAAACATATCTCTAACTTAGAAGAATATTTTTAACTTCTTTGACATTATGATATGTATCTCAATTAGGCTAAATATGTCTTTTGAGTCACATCAAGCAAATTCCTTTGATCCACATATCCTGAGAAGGAAGCAAATCCTGAGAAGATCAAGCCACTTAAAGATATAATGAATCTAAGAACTATCAAAGCAGTACGACACTTGAAAACGTGGATAACTCATTTGTTTTTCTTCTTAGCGTGCTCAGAAGATAACTATTTTTAATAATACTGAGTGACATATGAAAAATTAGTTTTCAATAGACATATGAATGTCATGCTGCTTTCGAGCCAATACATAGTCTCGTCACCCCACCTATTGAAACATCTTCAATGAGAGACATTGAACATATACCTTGTTGTTTTCCCTCAAGCAATAAGCTCAATCCTAGTAAGAGAAAAAATATGTGTAGTGGTCCTTCTACGATGTTAGTAAAATCCTCTCTAAAATGAAAAGTCACTACCAGTTGGTGACCAAAATGTCATGAACCTAGTATTCTCAACACGAATATTACGTTCATATTTCCAAGCTCACACTATCTACACACACCTCCCATTAAAATTCATCATAAAAAGTTAAAGGCATCCAAAACGCCGATTAAGTGGTCAATGGCATTAACGCAGTTTGACATCCACCTTCTATCTTGGTCAGACATTGATGACTTCATAGTGGAATGCACCATTCATATCCTTGTTGAATAGTCAACTTCCCATCTGGTGTCACCTAATGAACCTTGTAAGTTGATGGAGCTTTCAAGAGCTTCGAGTTTGGTATCAGAATGCTACTTCTCTATTAAGAGAAGGAGACACTTGCCAAAATTATAGAAATTAATATCAAATAATTTATTTGGAAGAATATGATTTGTTAGTTTAGCCTCCTTTCAAAGATCATCACCCATAATAAGGCTCGGTTCTACAAGATAGTTTTCACATGCATCTATAAAGATCTTCCCATCAAATTGTTGCATACAATTGAAGCTCATCAGCAAGCAAAGGGCAAACGTAGGCCACCAACTGAATTATACTCAAGGAAATGAAAAAATGCACGTGAAAGCTAAGGGCAACAGGGTAAAGAACACTTACATGTTTTCTATGTCTATCACACCACCTCAAAAACTCCAATTTGGGAGACACCCAACAATCTATGCTTTGACACAGAGGTCATCATCTCGATATGCATCACAATCCCAAGCCCTATAGCTCAAGCCTTTAATCTTGACAACAACAAAGAAAAATTCAACAAATTTTAGATTTTCATTTGGGAGACACCCAACAATCTATGCTTTGACACAAAGGTCATCATCTCGATCGGCATCACAATCCCAAGCCCTATAGCTCAGGCCTTTAATCTTGAGAACAACAACGAAAAATTCAACAAATTTTAGATTTTTTCCCAGAAACCCATGATATCACCCTTCTCAAATCAATCTCATCTCAACAAAGGATAATTCACCACTTAAACCAAAGAGTGAAACTTTGGCCTACCTTTATAAGAGGACCCATTGAAATAAATAGATGGCTCTTTGAGAGGATCCTTATGTGATAACTGCTATGATCATGGCAGAGACATTCAAGCTCATGGATCCTGAGGAAAAGAATACTTTGAGCTTAGATGGAAAAAAGTCTTCACAAATATTATCAATAACCATTATTATGTCATACAACCTTTATTTTCTCTCTTTGACTATTATCTCTCCTTATTAATTATTCTTTATCCCAATTTTGTTTTTTCTTTCCACATTTCATCTATTATAGTTATCTTATAATATTAATGTAAAGTTATTAAATAAAAAATATAAATTTTCCTTCTTAGCTTTCTTTATGCATAAGCTTCTCATGGAGTGTGATCATGATTATATCTCCAACAAAAATTCTAGTCAACTTAGGAGTGACCCAAGCCCCAAAGTCAAAAAATACGCAATTTCATTACATTTTAGTCGGAGTCGATCAATCTAAAAGGAGTTCAATCTAAAATTTTTCATACAGGTTAATGTCGTTACACTGCACACAGACAAACAACTTCGAATCTGCTAAAATTTTTTATCGATTTCTTCCAACATCTTTCACATGTGTTTGTGCGGGTGAATAACACCCCAACAACAACCTTACACAAGTCAAAAGTTCTTGGTGAGCTTCTCCCCAACATCTTTCATGCAGGTTAAAATCGTTGAATAATACTAGGATACATATCTCTGGATAGTTCAAAATTTAGTGGCATCTCGCACTTGTAATAGCTTCCTTAACATGAAGAATGAACATAACTATAGTTCTTTATTAATACATCATATCGTTGGCACATCAAGCCTCAAAATCACATACATGTACGAAGAAAAAACATAAAGTATATAAGCGTTAATTACATAATAATTTTAAACCATCTTGTTGTTGTGAAAATTAAAAATTCAATAACATTATTAACAATTATACTGATTTAACTCATACAATGGCATATAAATAAATATGCTTCCCAAAAAAAAAAAAGAAGAGAGTGAAAAGAGGAAATATTTTTCCTTAATGATAGGGCACTAATCAAAATGAACATCCTCTATCTCATCGTTGAAGAACGTGATTTAGTTGAGAATCGAGTGAGATATTAGGTCTAGAACACAGACGGTTCTCGGGTTAGGATGATCGAGGATATTGAACGAATGTTGTCCATTTCCGCATGTATTGAAAGAACGGTCGAGATGGAGCCGAACGATGTGATGTTATGCCAACAACGGGCCTAGTAAGCAGGCCACATGGAAAGCGCCACCAATCAGTGGACAATGCGCAGCGCTCCAGAGATGTTAAGGATGATGCAGCGTCGACTCGAATACGTAGATAAATAAGATATTTTGGAATTAAATAAATATAGAAACTTAAAAAATTCATATCTTAGTGTAGAAAAATAATAAAAATAAATAAAATTTCCTCTATGCTCAGTGAATAGAGGAGAAAAATATGAATTAAAAATTAAAAATATTTTCCTAATATTTATTTTTAAATTAATTAAATATTCAAAAGAGTAATTAAATCATAAGTAATTAAATAATTATCATAATTAAATAAAATTTTGAGGGTCTGTTCTTCACGAACTTAGGGGTCTTCTATAATTTTTCCAGGGTCAGAGAACATCTTTATGATCAAAAGCCCTAAATTTTGAAATATTTGGTATTACTTTAAATGAATAAATGAAAAAATAAAAGTCAGAAAAAATTGGTAGGTTTATTGTAGTCAAAGAATCTTAGAAAAATATTTTTAAATATGGAAATTTACTTTGAGATCTCATTTTCATTGCCAAAATGAGAATTTTTGCAATGGAAATTAGATTTTGAAGTGAATTTCCGTTTTGGAATTGACAAACTAGATTTCAAAGTGAATTTTGATTTTGGAAGTAGAAATTAGACTTCACAAAGGAGAAAATACTGAATACTCTTTACATCATATGAAATTTCTTCTTTTGAGAAAATATTTCGTGATGTGCAATTAATCACATAAGATGCTACACGTTCAGAATGATTAGTTCTATGATTGACTTTACAATTGGAAATAAAATACAAAAAAAATATATTCGTGAAAGGGTTGGATTAGCTATAGTTGCAAAAAATATTAGATTGAGAAGTCTTAATGGATTTAATGATCTTTAACATACCAAACATCAATATGATGTTAAACAATCTAATTTCAATCTGACCGAAGGTCAGTTCAAAAGAAATTTGATCCAAAATTAATTATCAATTGATTGTTGTTGTTCTAGCTAAATTCACAGACATACATTACGTAACACATGTATATCATAAACTTTAAATTTCTTAAGTTATGAGCATGTACCGCATAAATTTTAAAAAAGCTAAGCCCCAAATTCATAATTTTAATAATGCTAAGCCCTAAATTCATAGACCTACCTTACATGCAAAATCAGATTGTGGATCGATCCAACTAAATTTTGATTTGACACGGTGTGGATCATTTATTGGCTTAAGCCTTAAGTATAGATAGAAAACTCTACACTCAATTCTTATGCAATTACATATCAAACAACTAAACTTCCATTTTTTTTTCAAACATAAAACTATACGTGTACAAGAAAGGTTGTATTTAAATGCAAAGTTTAAGTGTTAACATATAAATATACATGAATTTTATGATATGTGTGTAAACCTTTTGACTCTCTAATTTAGTCTGCCACTAGAGCTACACCAAGCCTTTCGATGGATATATTCATGAACTTTAATCTATTACAACCACAACAACAACAACAACAACAACAAGCCTTTATCCTACTAAGTGGAGTCACCAACAAATATCCTTTTTTTGCATTGTGTCCAGTTGAGTGTCATATTTTCATTTAATTCTAATCATTTAAGAACATTTTTATATAATATGCTTAAGTCTTTTTAGGTCTAACTCTGCCTTTCCTAACAAAAGTCGAATCTAATCTCCTATTCGGATCATCAGATGAACAACATTTAAAATGACCAAATCATCTAACACGACTCTCTCCAATCTTGTCCACGACTGGAGCTACACAAACACTATCATGAATATATTCATTTCACATTTTGTCTATTTGTGTCAATCCACTCATCCATCTAAGCATTCTTATCAAAACAACACAATTTGTTTTATGCTTCTCTTTTAAAGGGAAACATATGGTCTTAAAGTCAATCCCTAATGTAATCCAACTGAAATAGGACAATATTAGGTCAATCATCCCCAAAAGAAAATGAAGACGAGAAGTTATTTTCCTTGATCATTTTGGGTAGGAGAAGAGCAAAAGGAGGAGAAAAATGGGAGTTTTCGGTCATTGCAAGCCATGATCCCATCGTTGCGTTCCTAGCTAGCTCCCATTACGACTGTATCGCAAGGGTTCAGTGACGAAGGAGATGGTTTTAGACAAAAGAGAGAGAGAGGGTGGAGGGACATGCGAGGATTTCATGGAGAGGAGAGATGTAAGAGAGGGATTCAGGTACAGATGAGCAATGTAGGCAAAAGGGGAGGATTGGGAAAAGCTGGGACGGATGTAGTTTAGGCATTATAAAAAATTATTTCCAATATCTTATAAATGACTTTGAATTTGTCGATTCTCAACACTATTACCAACATAAATTCTTGTCGCTTATTAAAAAATCATGTTGGTAAATATCCCACCAGATGGCGGGTTCAGAGATAACCAACGACATATGATCGTCAGTTAATATTTGCTTATAACTGATGGTTTAATGCATCGATAATAATTAGAAGCGTCGAAAAAAATACTACGATTGGTAAGTGATGGTTCGCATTGTAGTTGTGTCGTCCCAAATAACCCAGATCATAAACCTTCCCTAGATCGTCAGAAAATAGAATATTTTTTCTAACATAGATTGAAACCATCCATTTTGTCATCAGTTTTAGTGCTTTTCCCTCTAAGGAATAGTTGATTATCTATTTGGAACTTGAAATGCCTATAGGAGACGTTGGAGCCAAATTACATCAGTGGAGGCTATTGATGGTGCTCAATATTCAATTTCGGTTGAGGAGCAATCCACAGAGGGTTATTTCTTGAACTATTAAAAGATAAAGTTGTTGTGAATGAAGGAGAAATAATAGGTAATCAAGCGACTATCAAGAGGATTATTGACCCAACTAGAGTCAGAATAACTATGAAAAAGAAGTGGAGCCGGTTGGAGTGAATGAACAAAAAGTCGGGATAACTTAATGTAGCGTATAAGCCTTTTGAGTTGTTGAAAATGTTGACAGTTGGGATTCTAAAAATTTTACTATTGTGTGTTTACCGCATAAGTGATGTCTGGTCGAGTGATGGTAAGATACTAGAGAGAGCCTACTAGTTAGCAAGATAGTTGAGGGTTCACAAAGGATTGTTAGAGATCAAGAGAGGTATGTGTGGAGGTAAGAGTGTGTTAGATATGAGATTACAGTCATCCATATTTGCAGTTTTGAGTATATCAGAGGCATATTGGGCTTGGTTAAGGAAGAAACCTGATGTGGTGTGCTAAATGTTGATTCCTAAGAAGATGGAGACACGTCCTAGTGTCTTGATCTTAAAATGGTGCTGCATATTGTCCATGAGGTGCTACAGCTCGGTGGGATTGCTGTCCGTTATCAAGATGTTATCATCATAAAACAATCAATAAAGGGAGGTAAAGTTGTCGTGGTATGTAATAATGTGGGATAGGCTTGACATTGTTTGAAATTGACGTATAATAAGTGGAGTGTGAAAGTATTGAGCTATTGGTGAGGGACTTGTTTAAGGCAGTAGAGGAGGCATATGTGCAAAGGGTGTTAGCAATCCATATATCTTGGTGGTTGGCTATGGAGAAACTCATTGGCAACATCCATTTTAAGAGTCGACCAATGGTAGTGTAGAGAGATGACAAGTAGAAGACGGATTATATGAAGCTTGGCAACTGGACTGAGTGTGTCAGTATAATGAATCCCATAATTTTGTTGATATCAAAGTGAAACGAGCCATGCTTTGTAACAAGTGGAGGTTCCATCGGTGCTACATTTGATTTTTTATGTCAATTTTCCTTCAAGAATGCTTGTGTTGGGTGGTGAGGGAATAAGAACCCATGTGTTTTGGTATTGTATGTAGTAAGTCCTCAAGCATGGCTTTCCTCCAATGGCGATGATGATTTTCTACATTGAAGGTGAGTGGTTATGTGTCCTAATTGATGTGTTGAGATAAGTTAAAGATATGTTTGGGTTGAAGAGGGCCAATTTTGGATCTAGTTAACAAATGATGAGATGGTTGAGGGTTTGTTGGATGAATTGAAGATTGTAAATCTGAGGATGCATTTAGAACATGAGGGGCAGAGTTTGGTGGCGAAATAAGAGGTGAGTTGTGAGATATCGGAGATTGGACTAGAGACTTGATAGGAGGTGAGGGAATAGATGTAGGATGTAAGAATAGTGGTGGAGTGGTAGATGTGGTCGGTGGGATGCTAGTGTAATGCATCAGGAGTTTGTATAGGAAGAAAGTTACATTGAAGTGAACATATCGAGAGAAAAAGACCCTCCCATTTTCAGGTTGCAGGCATTTGTATCCTTCGGTCTATTCAGAATAACCAATGAAAATGCATTGAACGATTTTGGGATCTAGTTTGCTTTGGTGTTTTGGAGGAATCCAAGGAAAACATGAGCAACCGAAAGTATGTTGGTGTGAATAAGTGGTGGAGATTTGTGTAAAAGTTGGTAAGGTGATTTATTGGTTGTATTTGGGGAGGGTGCGCGTGGTTTATTAGAAACACAATAGTGAGCATAGAGTTAGACCAATATTTTTTGTGGTAAATTAAAGCCAGCAAATAATGTTCTAGTGGTTTCAAGTAGATGGAAGTGTTTGCATTCAACCACCTAGTTTTGTTTGGGTGTGCAATGGCAAGAGAGCTTATGTAGAATGCCATGGGAGTTTAGGAGTTAGTGGAATTGTATGCTAATGCATTCCCCACCGCTATCTATTCTTAGGCATTTGATTTGATCATTGAATTGCTTTTCCTCTTGTTGTTTGAATTTGAGGAAGTTCACTATAGTTTTAGATTTATGAATCATAGAATACAACCAAGTATATTGAGTGACATCATCAATAAACAAAACATAAAATTGTTATCCTTGATTGGATGTTGTTGGGGAGGTGCCCATACATCAATATGTATAAGTTCCAAGGGGTCATAATGATGATTATTAGAAGAAGAAAAACTTAATTTGTCATGTTAGATGTAATATAAGAGTTACAAAATGGTAATTTTATAGGAATGCGTAAAGTAGGAAATGCAGGAGGGAAACCTTGGAGTGTGTAATTGAAGTTGAGAGGAGTGAGGGTAGTTCTAATGATGGTTTTGAAGGGTTGATAGGCAGGAGGGAGACCTTTGAGTGTGTATAGAATGATGCCTTCGTTGTTTACGAACGATCCGGATGCATAAATACTGTCCACGAACACTTTGATTTGGGTGAGATATTGCGTTGTAGTCTAATTTTTCATGGATAAATTGTGCAATTCATTTCAAAGTTGAATTAACTTTGATCTATTTGTGGCTTGGAGATGTTTCTCAAGTACAATCGAGATTTCATGGCAACTTTCGAGATTGATTACATATGGTAGAATGATATTGGAAATTTTTGAAATTATTGCAACCGCTAAATTTTGATCTATCAACATCCATCTATGTGTGGAATGTTGTTGTTGCCCCGATACTATTTATAGAAGTGCTGGGTGGTTTTGGGGTAGATCCATCTATGAAGTTGATAAACCCATTTGCATTGATGATATTTAGCACTTGTGATTTCCTTAGATTGTAGTTGTTTGTTGATAAAGAGATGGTTACAATAGATTTTATATTGGAGATAAGGAACTTCAGAAAATGTGAATGGTGTTATCCTCAATTTTATGTTAGGTGAGGCCCTCGTTGAGATCAGAGGTAGCAGAATTATCCAGTTGAGCTGGTAGCAAGTTGTTCTGATACCTTGTCAAAACATGCAGAAAAAGGGTACACACAGAACATGGAATAACATAGAGAAGAATTACATAAGCATGAAAGAAAACATTCTCTAATATTCAGTATCTCAAATGGGAATATAGATATGAGCTAGTATATAAATGTAGAGAGGAGTCTTCTTAAGTGAGTTGGTTATGTGGGCAAATAGTAAGACTGATACTTGCTATACATAATGAAGGGGCTAGTTGTTGTTAGAGAAGCGAAGCGCTGCTTCTTGTTGTTGTTGAGCATATGTTTCTTATGACATACCACCCAATTCCTACGTATTTATTTACCAAATAAGTAAGATTTATATTTTACATCTATATCACCCAAATCTTTCATTCCACATCAAAAAATCCATCTATTTTAATTTTTAAGCACTGAAATATAACTTTTCCTCCATGATAGAGAAAATGGTATGCATGTAATTCTTCCTAAAATAAAAATTAAATATTAATATGCATGTATTTCCCTTTTTCAAATGTAAAAGTTGCTATAAGTTTATCTCCATAGACACACAATTGGGATATTATAACATCAAACATAGAATCATACATACATTTATATTGTATTAAAGATAAGCATTGTTATTCGAATTCATCAAAAAGTATGGAATCATGAAGCAATAACTTCAAAATAGACAGACCAAAGTCTCTTGGAGATTACTAATTTACACTTTGGCAGTAGGAGACTATTTAATGTGTAGTGTCATTTCAAGATGCAGTTGATATTTTCAGTCCTTTAATTCACCTTTTTAATGAAATTATCAAGGAAAATAAAAAAAATTAGGTTTGCATATTCTAATTAAATTTTCTATGAGAATTGTTTTTAAATTTTTTTAGATTATAAATCTATTTTTATATAAGTAATGTATCGATAATTCATATTTTATTATCTTAAAGAAGATTTAAATGTTTTAAGATTTATTATGATCATTTCTTTTTCGAGAGAGCTTTGCTCAGAGGATAATATGCGGGATTCGAATCACGATGGGAAACCAAACACTCGTTCAATATGTCGTTAAGCATGCATTTTATTGTTCAAAATATTCTAATGTAATGTTTATGTTGGAGAAGATTCTTCTACTTTTATTGCAATCCCAATCATATTTTATGATCCGACAAAAGTTTATAACATAGTAATATTTTTCTATGGACAAATGAAATATTGAATATTAACTATGAAATAATTCCTAAGGTATCAATATAATAAACCAAATTTTAATAATGTTTATAAATAATATTCAAAATTATAATAAAATTCTATCAAAAAACTTACTGTAATAATAAAATTTTAGTGACATTATGTGTGACACACACACACCATAAGAGAGATAGAGAGAGAGAGAGAGTGTGTGTGTGTGTTCTAATTGAAGTGTTATAAAGCTATATTTGCAGAAGGGCCAGGCCAGTTGCAACAATAAAGCACTGGTTTATGATTTTGAAGCACTATATACGAAAACAAAAACAAAAATACAGAGCTCATAATAGCCCAATTTTCTGCAGAAGAATGGGAAAAATGGCCATAGTCAGCTCCATTCATCTTAATTTTCCTCCACCATAGAACGGATCATCTCAAAACTGAAACTTTTGTACAAACAGTTCACCTCCCAATGTTCTATGCATCGGCAAAAGAACGATCTTCATCACAATAGATGGATGTGCAATTTGTCATCTTTCCTGGGAGTAAGGAATCAATTGGCTCAATGCTGTATTTTTCAAATAATCTGCAACGGTTCTTTGCCCACCACTTCTCTGCTTCCTTTTCGCAGAATCTCTTTCGACTGTTTGCAAAACCAGAAGAAATTTGGTTAAATGATCTCATAAAAGAATGTTTAGTCAATATATGAAATTTAGGAAAGATAAAAGTAATCTTAGCCCTATATTGGGAGATATTTTCTGGCTAAGAAAAATAAAATTTAATAAAATTATTATGAGCATTGAAGACGTGAAGCGTGCAGTCAGACACCTCCTATCTCAGAACCTATTGTCTCTTTTGAGTCATCTGGGTTCTCTATCTTTGATCCTCAGAATAGAAAACTGATCCTTAAGGGACCCAGCTCTAACGGTTTCTACTCCATTCCATCCTCCACCACAATACCACAAGCATTGGCTACCTCCATCTATAAAGCACACTGCTCCGAGCTATGGCATAGATGGCTTGGCCATCCTCATCCGGACATGGTCTCTGCAATCTCCAAAAGACAGTCATTACATATGCCGTCTACTCCAACTTTTTGTAGCATTTGCAATATTACTAAAATTCACAAACAGACCATCGTTTATAAGACAAAACTACAAATTATTAGAAGTTATTTATAGTAATGTATGGCGTCCATTCCCAATTTCCTCTTAACAAAGGTTATAAATATTACGTTATGTTTGTTGATGCCTTCTTCCGCTTCTGTTGGGTGTTTCGTATGCACTGCAGATCTCAAACGTCAACGATCACCCAAAATTTCATCAACCTACTACAAAACCAATTCAATACCAACATGAAAATTCTTTCCTATAATTGAGGGCAGTGAATACAAGAATTACCTCAACCAGTTCCTCACTAAAAAATAATTTCTCCTTCTATACCATTAGAATAAAATTCAAATGTTTGTCCTTGTCTATGTGATATCCTCATTACGGGATTTCTCCTTCTATACCATTAGAATAAAATTCAAATTTTGGCAACGATTCGAGCGAGATCTCCAAGCTGATCGAAGTTTGGCTGCTAAATTCTAGCTAAAACACCTCGGTCCAATCAGATGCTTTCTGAGCATGCAAGTCCACAAATAAAAAAACTCCTATCATCTCAATCAGCAGCTTTTATATACCTCAAAACTTCATGCTGCAGGGATGCAGGACACACCACTCAGCACCCCTATGCATGTACGCAAACCGGCCACCTCCACCTGAGGTATACCATTTCATAACCCCACCCTTTATCGACAACTGATCGGATTCCTTCAATACCTTACGGTAACCTGCTTGGACATCGCATATGCTGTCAACTGGCCATGCCAACATATGCACTCTCCTACCAAAACCCATTACAAATATCTAACACCTCTCCTTACATATCTGAAAGGCAAAAGTCATTTTGGGCTAGAAATTCGACCAGGAGATCTTCATATCCGCTCATATGCTGATTTTGATTGGGCTGGGGACCAACTCGAACACAATATCACCATAGGAATATGTTCTTTCCTTTGCAACACACTGATATCTAGGACAGTGAAAAAACAATCCACAGTGGCACGATCATCGATGAATGCAAAGTACCAGGCACTAGCTACAACTACTATAAATACTATATGGCTCCGCCGTCTTCTTCAAGAATTCAGCCAATACCAAGCAACCAACACCTCTTCAGCATGAAAACATCTCTGCCATCACACTAGCCAACAATCTCATTCTTCACGCCAGGAAAAAAAACAGACATCGATTATCACTTTATACGTGACCACATCAACTCCAAACAAATATAGATCAAATACATTCAAACCCAAGATCAACCGAAAGACATACTTACTAAAGCTCTCTCCAAGCGGGATTTCCATGAACTTTGTACCAAGCTAATAGTTCTTTCACGAACCATCAGCTTGTAGGAGGGTATTAGCAACACTACACCACCTTAAGAAATTATTACTCATATTTGGTCGCCAAAGGAGTGCTGCCCAAAATAACCAATTCGGTTATTAGAGCAAATGTATCCAGACCTTTCCTTTTCACCTTTTTATACTGGCTCCTATGTAACACTTGACTATAGGGAATATTGAGTGAAAGAAATTTCTTCTCAGGTTGCATGCTGGGTTTCTCCTTCTCCAAATCCCCATTCCAGGTTCTCCCTGATTTCACTTCTCACCACAAAATATGTGAAAATGGCAAGAAATCTAATATAAAGAATCAGAATTATTACAATTTTATAGAAAATTTACACTTATTCTTTTGGAGAGGTTGTAGTTTTTATAAAAATAAACATAAAGTTATTATGAGAAAATCAACTTTCTTGAAACCAAAAGTGGTATCTTTTTAACTAAATTAAACAAAAATTTTCTCACAACTATCATATTTTAAAAGATCTTATTAAAAAAATCAACATTCCAATATAAAATTTTCAATAAAACAAGAAGGCAGCCGCCAAACGGAAGTGCAAAAGTGGTCTAAAAAATAAATCAGTAAAAAAACTGTAAAAAAGATAACTTTTAAAACAAAATTATGAAACTGCTTCCTAAAATAGCTTTTAAAATCCGTAACTCACCTGAATCTTACACGCTTTAGACCTCTCTTCCCATTTGGCAAAATGGCAAATGAAATGTAGACTCCCTGCTCATATTGTTCCACCCCTTCAAGAGTAGAAGAATTTGAAGAGAATTTTTTTTCTTTTGTAACTGCTGAATGTGTGTTCTCATCTGTACATCTCCCATTTATTGGGACAAGAGTGGCTTCGCTCGTCGTCTTTTTAACTCCTGGATTAGAATTTTTTCTACTGAGAAGGTCAGATATGCTCACTGTTAATTTATAATCATCAAAGGGTTTTGGTTCCTTCTCTGGTCCTTCTGTTATAATTTTCTCTGTTAGAGCACTCACCTATAGCAACAGAAATTTTTTAAATGAATATATCAATCACAATTTAAGAAAAATAAAAAAAAGCAATGTTGAGCAATATATCAATCACAATTTTAAGAGCTTGTTTGAGACTTTTTTATTTTTATTTTTATGTTCTTAGAATATGTTTGCTTAGGTTTTGTTTGGGATCAATTTTATTTTTTTATTTTTGTTTTTGATTCTTAAAAAATGTTTGTTTAGTGTCTTTAAATATTCTTATTTTGTATTTAAGAGAAAAATTAGAAAAACAATGATATCTTAATGAAATATGCAAACATGATTTATTTCAAATAAAAAAAAAATAAAAAAAATAAAGACAAAAATGGAAATTAAAATACAAAAGTAATCCCGAACTACCCATAAGCGAGTCTTGTAACAACCACTGCTCCATAACGAAAACGAGTGCACAGCCAGCAAAGCGCCATGCCTCCACTCCCGCTATTCACCGGGAGAAATCTGTGTCATCCACCAATAACCACTTCAATCACCACCAATCATTTTATAACTAGCTTAAAGCATACTCCATTCATAAATATCAGTTTAATGTACTGTATAGTTATGAGGAATTAATGAAATATTTCTAAGTTCACTCTGTCTTTATCAATCTTCTCTCTCCCTTACCTAATATTCTATATGGTATAAGAGCCATAGCCACATGACATACCCTCTCTTCACCATGGCCTCCTCATCCACTGCCTCCTTTGGTAGAAACATCACAAACCAACCAAACCATCTGCCAAGTGACAACTCAATCTCCACTCAGCTGAAGTTTATCCCGAGCAACAATAGAAGCCTCGTATCTACACAGCTTAGCCCCCAGAGCCATCCAACTTGGAGGGCACAGGTCATCAACTTCCTCGACAGCTCCTGCATCGATTCGACAAGGCACACATCACAGAAGTCAATGACATTCTTCTTTCCAATCCAGATTTCAGCAAATGGATGTTGATAAATCAAAATTTAGCAGTGGCTCCATACTCTCTTATCTCCCCACCAATTCTACCTTACATACAACCTATCGATACTTGTCATGATATCTGAACAACAATCGAGAGCAGACTACAATCTTCCAATAAATCCAAAATCATCCAACTGAAAAATGAGCTGCACAACCTCACTATGCAAGGCAAACACATGAACCAATTCCTCTTCAAAATAAAGGCAAGGGTTGATATACTAGCAGCAGCAGCCGCTCCTCTAAACCTAGAAAATATCATCTTCTACACCGTCATTGGTCTACCCTCCACATAGCTTGCCTTCAAAAAAGATATTCACACAAATCTTCAAACAATGTCTCTAGACGATCTCACACACTACTCTGCAGCGAAGAAACGGAACTCAAAAATGAAACAGCCAATGAATCATCCAATTATATAGCTCTGATAGCTTCCCGTGGTAGAGTCTGAAACCGCAATATCACCAATATACTTATAGACGATCTCACACACTACTCTGCAGCGAAGAAACCAACCTAAAAAATGAAACAGCCAATGAATCATCCAATTCTATAGCTCTGATAGCTTCCCGTGGTAGAGTCCGAAACCGCAATATCACCAATATACTTACAACAGAAACGGCTCCACATCATGTTCAAACCAAAGCAGCTACACTCTAAATCACAACAATAGACCTCCTATGGCCAGATAAATTTGTCGCAAACTAGGGCACGGAGCTTTCAAATGCTGGTTCAGACACAACAAATCCTACCAAACTCCCACGACACTCATCACACAAAACTCAGATTTAGTTCACGGCAGATGGGTACGCAGACAGTGGAGCCATTGAGCATCTCATTACTGAACTGAGTCATCTCATCCATGCCCAGGATTACCATGGAGATGGCATAATTGTAGCAGGGAACAACCAACAACTCCTCATTGCACGTGTCGGGCAAGGGATCCTACCCACCCCTCTGAGTAAGCTACATTTACCCAACCTGCATCACATTCCAAACTTAGCTTACAACCTTATCTCAGTTCATAAACTAACTCAAGCTAATTCATCTTCCATTATCACCTCCAATGGCTATCACATCATCGACATAAAGATAAACCGCACAATACTTAAAGACCCTACATTCCTGTACTTCATCATGTTCTTCCTCCAACTACTACGTGACCACCAACACCTCTCGATCTCATTTTGATTCAGCACATCCCGCATCTATGACATCAAAGATTTGGTCATCTGTCAACCTACACACAATCAACCATTGCCTCCAGAATTCCCTTTCTGTGTACATATTTACATTGTAACTCATGGAGTCTAGCTTAGAGTCCCTTTTCTGTATCTACTTCTCAATACTCCCATCCATTTAAACTGATTCACTCTGATGTATGGGGTCCTTCCCCCACTATATCAAGACAATCTTATAAATGCTATTTGGTTTTCGTGGGTGACTACTCTTTTTATACATGGATTTATCTTCTCCACTACTTCTTAATACTCCTATCCATTTGAACTAATTAACTCTCATGTATGGGGCCCTTCCTCCACTTTATTGTGACAATCTTATAAATACTACTTGGTTTTCATTGATGACTATTCTCGCTATACATGGATTTATCTTCTCCATAAAAAAAGAAAAATGAAACTACACAAATTTTGTGAATTCAAAACAATGGCTAAAACAAAATTTCCCTATAAAATCAAAACAATTAGTACCGACGGTAGTAGCGAACACATTAATCATAACTTTTAAAATCTCATTAAATAAAATGGCATACAACAACTATACACATGCCTCGACAAACCTGAAAAAGGTGTTGCCGAGCGCAAGAACTGCCAACTCATCAAAACCGTCCCCACCCTCATGACCA
>NW_018164551.1:0-16649 GCF_001263595.1 Phalaenopsis equestris | reverse complement strand
GACCTCAACCAAAAGTGAGGTCAACAATAATCTAAGAACTCAAAGACAAAATTGTGGGTCAAATGATGGAATTGACTTGCATGTTACTTGAGGGAAGTGAGCATGCTCGTTTAGAGCAGAATCCTTGAGAAGAAAAACCAGAACCCCTATTGAGCGGCTCAAAAGGCAGAAAGGGTTCATTTCAACACTAAAAAGTTGGGAGTTGTTATGTTGTCAGCTGCTAGGATGGATATCCTAACAACCGTTTTAATTTAATTTAATATATATAATTTGGAAAATGTAGTGTTTTAAATTTTGAAAATACAAGACCAGACCGATCTCATATCCCCAATAGTTTAAATAAACGAGCCTAATTTCGTAAGAAATGTATCTACCTCGAATGATAAGTACACTACTTACTGGTAAGACTCGATTAAATAAACTAAAGATTGTATGAAATACGTTTAAATCTGCGAAAAACATTTTATTTATAAGCTGACAATTTCCCTTTTTTTAATATGAAAAAATTAAATAAGGTTTATATTAAGCTGGGTTTGGAAAAATTTTCTATAAGGGCAAGCCCTTATAGTTAAATACATCTTAGATAACCGAAGTCACCTAAGAAAACTCTCGATAAAAATCAGGGAATATTATCTTCAAAGAGGTCAAAAGGATATGACTTTTCAACGAGATCGAATAAAGAGGTGTGAAAGGGGAATGACTCAAGTTTGGAACATTTTATTTTGGAATCTAAAAGAGGAAGAACTAAGAGATGTCATAGATCCGGAGGAGAACCTCGACGACTTCCCAACCTATTCTATGGTTTGGCTTCAATTTAGAGGAGAAATATTTAAGTATTTTGTTCTGCTAATTTTATTAATTACAGTTTATATTCGTGTGAAACGATAACACAAATAGTCTGGAAGATGTGAGGATTTAGGTCGTTACGGACGACAACCACGAAATCCTAAAGCAAGTTAGGGTTTAAATTGTATAGCAGAGTTATACAAAGGCCTAAAGATAAATTGAGGATTTATGTTGCATAAGCAAACAACAGGCCTCAGCATCGATGATATAAAATTTAGAGGTTATTACAAGTTCTCCAACCTTCATAAGCAATTTAGTTAATCCAAGGGCTCTCTCTCCGTGCTAGCTCCAAGCTCCTCACCATAACGAGTATAAGTTTTCTAATCTGTCAGGTCATGATGTCCAATCAGATGACCCTATGGTTAAAGTTCTTTAAATGTTATGGGGCATATTAAAGTTGATTAGAGCGACCTTGATTAGGATCTTACAGTTCCCTCATTTTGGTACCACTATTTTCTATTGGATTCACTTAGTCCAAATAAATTTACTAAACTCAACTTAATGAGTTCCATACTTTCATTTAGACTGTGGGAAGCCTCGTTATCAACCGTAGGTTTCCTCCTCCAAGGGATTCCCGATCATCTGATAGAGACGACTTAATTTAGTTGTAATTTTTGTTTTGTGATGTTCGTGATTAACTTTTGAGTAGTCTTATATTTTTAATGTTGTGGCAGTGAATTTTATCTTGATTAATTTTAGTTTTTGTTTTGATTTCAGTTTTGTGGCTATCCTAGCAGTTTTGGTTTTCATGCAGGGTACATCGTTATTTAACATGCAAGTTCATAAGCATAGAAGTACAATATAGAAAGTACAAGAAAAGAAAGTGTTGTAAACTGTAAAAGCGCACCTGACGAGTCTTCTCGGAGGTGTATCTACCAGACTCCATGTCATATTTTGATGGTTCCAAATTTTAAGGATGATTCTATTAATCAAATCATAATAAGTCCAGATATCCTTCAAGATTTCCAAAGGATTATGAAGAAGTCTCGGGTATTACCCTAGACATTTCATAGTCCCTTTAATTATCTTGAGTTCATTTTGGTCTTATTGTGTTTGCTATATGGTTCATCTAGTTAATACTCTTATGCTCAGTGAATTATGATGTTTTGATTATCCCTTAAGTAGGGTAGTCATCACTTGATATCTCACTTATGAATTATATAGGTAAAGACCCTTGGGGGCAACTTGACTTAATTAAGGAATTTAATTGATTTGATTTTAAAGAATGGGCTTGTAGTGTTTTCAAAAGTTTTAAATTAATTATAAGTTATTTTCTAAACCTCATTAGACAACATTTTGATTAAGCCAATTTCACTACTAAACCCTTGAGATTTAATGGGTAGATTTGTAATTTTAAGAGAAATGGTTTTCAAAATTTATATTCTTAATCCTTATCATGAATTATAAATTATCTCAAAACCATTAGTTATGGGTTCAAAATCAGTGAGATATAATCTTCCAAAATCAAACCCTTCACCTTAGTATCTCTCTATTTAAATATTCTTACAAATTTCATTAATTTTAAGAAATTACAAATTTATCCTTTATAAGATCAAAATGAGATTGATTACTACCACCTATCCCTTTTATGTTTCAATCATCAAAACATGTCCATTAAGATCATTTGTTGCCCATTTAGTCTTTTGGTTAAGCCTAAATATTAATTAAGCCTTAAATTCCAAAATTACCCTTTTGTCCCTAAGGCGTTAATACCCTATAATTCATTAAATTAGGCTCAAATGACTTGAAAATTTTATGTTACCTCACTCATGGGTTGATTCAAAATATTAGAGGAGAAAATGTGATTTTTCTGAATTTATTAAATTTTTATAATTATTTTTAATGTAAAAATAAGAATTTTCAATGAAAATTTAATAACTCAATCAAAACAAAACTTCTATCCTTAAGAAAAATATTAGAGATTTGCCTAGGTCAGAGGACCACTTCAACCATTTTTTATGATTTTTAGAGGTTTAATTTAGTTATTAGAATTAATTATTTTTTAGAATTAATTAAATACTAAATAATATTTAAGTGGAAAATTAAGTTTTATATTTTTATTAAATCTCTCTAAGTCCAGGAAACCCAAAGAAATAAATTTCAGATTTTTTTGATTTATATTTTAACTATTAGAATTATTTTAGTGAGAAATTAAAAAAAATTCATTTTTAAGATTTTAAAGTTAATATTTTGACTTAGAAAATTAGGAAAATTATTTTAATTGGTCCCAAGTGACCAGGAAGCCAAATGTAACATTTTAGTGTGTTTTTTACAATTTTGCAATTTTTTTGATTTTTTATTAATTTTTAATTATTTAAATGCTAAAAAATAGCTCAAAAATTAAGTCTTTATTTTAATTCCAATTTATTTTTCTTAGATTCCTCTAGTCATGAAGAGCTTCCAAAATTAATTTGATAATTTTTTGAGTTGTGTTTTAATTATTATAATTATTTTAGTGTCAAAAATGTGATTTCACTTAATTAATCCATTTGAGTGATCAAATTAACTCCAATTGACTTGAAATTTTTTAGGAGCTCCTTTGACATTAAATTACAGTGTGGAATAATTTTTTTGTTATTTATATTTATAATTACTCCAAATTAATCTTCTTTTCATTTTTAGGGTTAGTGACAATTAGGGTTATTTTTAATGAGTTGAATCAAGTTTATATTTTTCCTAAGATTCTCTGACCAAAGTGAACCTACCAAAATAATTTTTATATTTTTTGATGAGTTTTTTAATTATTATAAATTTTATATCAAAACAGGGGTCATTAACTTGAAAATTTGATATATCTAGTTAGAGATGTCCCCTAACCTTGGAAAAATCAAGAGAGACGCCTAACAATAGAGACATCAAAAGCCTTATGATCCCATGCCATGGTGAAATGCCTAGGTAAATGGAGAATCAAAATAAGGAAAACACCATTTAATTAATTAAAAATAAAATGTGCATCAAATGGACATGAAAATAATTCCACATTGTTCTCCTTTATTCACTAAGCAGGAGGGTATTTTTATTTTATTTTTGTACTCAAAGTTATGGATTTTTGAAGTTCTGTCTACTTATTTAAATAAGGTAAATCCCTATTTTTCTACTTATCCATGCGACGCCACATCAACCTACGACGACTCCGAAGCTCCACGTGGCGCGCTTCCATTTGATGTCGCATCCAAGCGTCCGCCTTGTCATCCCGCGGTTCCGCTCCATCTCATCGTCCAGCACAATCAGAGCCTTCCATTTGATAAACACGCGATCTAACGGCCACGGGTCATCATCCTCAAAGCCTCTAGCCCAAGAATCGTCCACTTTCAAACCTAATATCTCTCTCGATACTTAACCAAATCAAGTGAGGTTTGTTCCCATCGACTCGTCTAGATGAGACACACACATCCATACGGTTAACCAAACCCTAAATCAACTCTATGCTCATGGAGAATTAAATGAAGCTCGGTTTAGGGTTAGTGTTCAATACCTTGGTCCAAGAGGGGAAGCCTCGATTAGATGCTTGTGGAAGCTTCATGGGGCTCCAAAGAGCCTAGGGATTGAGCCTCGAGCAGTGGTGAATTGCCTAGACCCAATTTCAACCAAGGCCAACTTAGGGTGTTGATAAAAGTCCACCTTAGGGTGCTATGGTGATGGGGATTCTATGGGGGATCTTCCTCTCTCACTATGGGGATGGTGTTGGTGCAATTAATTAGAATTTGGTGGAGTATTTGGAAATGTCTTGTTTCGGCTTAGGGATTGAGCTCCAAAATTGAGCTCCAACAGTGGATTTGAGTGGCTAAGGATGGTTGGGTTGAACTCAAAAGGTATTGAGGAAGCTCTGGAAGCAATTTGGCAGAGTTTCCCCGAGGAATTTCAAGCTCCTTTTGTTTGGCCATGGAGGGAGGGTTTAAATAGATGGGGAAGGAGAGGCAACCAGGGCCAATTGGTGGGTGCTTTAGGTTGCTTATGTGGATGCCAAAAAGGTTCAAAAATCTAATTAGGTTGAGACAGCTTGGATGGGTTTAATTTTGAGTTTCAGCCTAGG
The DNA here is from genome assembly GCF_001263595.1 of Phalaenopsis equestris. Classification (NCBI taxonomy): domain Eukaryota; kingdom Viridiplantae; phylum Streptophyta; class Magnoliopsida; order Asparagales; family Orchidaceae; genus Phalaenopsis; species Phalaenopsis equestris. The sequence goes on along the minus strand of NW_018164551.1, from coordinate 11,770 downwards.
TGGAACACTTTAGGGTGGCTTTTCTGGCAGCCTAGGTGGCCGACCAGCCAGACTCAGGTCAACATCTGACCGGGAGGTCAAGGCTTGGGTATGGTGAAGTCAATTGGGGTTGGCCATGTGTAAAGGTGTTGAATTAAAATAGGATGTGGGAAGGGCCATTTTGGGTCAATTTGGGTGAAATCGTGGATTTGGGTTGGGTTCACCCACCAAGGCTGGCTTGGGTGCTGAGGGAAATCAGATGGTTTAGCTTAATCATTACTAAGGAGTGGCTTCATAGCTTGTCCTTGGCTTGGTCAACTTTCATGAGAATGGATTTTTGAATTTATGAAATATTTTGGTAGAGTTTGGATTGATGCTTGATTTGGAATGATTTGATTTTGAATTTAGGACTTTAGAAATGATTTTAATCAAATGGATGATGAAGAGAAAGAATGTCATGTGGGCTTTGGATTTGGGCTTATGAAATTAAGGGTGGCGGGCTTGGGCTTTTGAATTTGAAATTAAAATTTGGATAAAATTTTGGGCTAATTGAATGTTTAATTTGGTTTAGGGGGATATCATGAAATATTTGAAAAAATTTCAAGTGATTTTAAATTGAATTTGTGGGCTAATTTGATGGATTTAGGCATATGATCAAAATTGCGGTTTTTTGATTTAGGTAAAATTGGGCTTGCAATTGGGTCAAATTGAGCTTGAATTTTATTTATATTAGGATTTGGGATATTAAATTTTGGTTTTGAATTGAAATTGGGCAAGATTGGGGTCAGTTGTACCAAGATTAGGGTTATTTTGGGGACATTTGAGCCTTTAAGGGCAAATTGGGGCTTTTGGTCAAATTGAGTCAAATTGATGATAAAAAATTGAAATTGGGAATATTTGGGATAATTTTGGAAATTTTGGGAATTTTTGGAATTTTTAAAATTTTTAGGTCATGAAGGGCATTTTGATAATTATGGCAATTTTTGTGGGTATTTTGGGAATTTGGTAATTTTGGTGAATTTTGGTCGATTTAGGTAGTGTTTAGGTGTTTTAGATGATTTTTGAACAAATTTGGGTATTTTGGGTAATTTTGGGATTTTTGACAAAGATTGGGGTTGTAGGGATATTTTGGTAATTTGGTGGTTTTGGGCCAAAATGGGCCAACAAGCCTTGAAGTCATGCCAAACCAATAGGAGCTTTGTGAAGACTCATTTTGGATGCTCAATATGCTGGTTCTAACCCTCTTAGCCAAAGACTAGGGGTATAGGTTCATCCATATGAGCTCTCCAAAAAGAGTCAGGAGATCAACCTAAGGGGTCATAGGGTTTAGGGTATGTTAGAGAGTGTAGTGTGTGCAAGTTAGCCCCACCAAAACCAGATCACCCAAGGTTAGTCCTAAGGTCTGACCATTTCATGGGGGACTCCACTTGAGCTCCTCCATATTGACCCCACCTACTAAGTGCTAGAGGTTATGCCTAACATGTGGAACTTCAAGTTGAGTAAAGAAGAATTTGGAATTTCTAATGGTGAGGGTTCCTTTTCTAGTCCTCTAGGAATAGTCAACAACAAAGTCCTATGGTTAGACCCTAGGCTACTAAAGAGAAAAAAGCTAGACCGCAATAAAAAATGTGGTCAATAATTAAAGATTCCAAGTACTAGAACAATGATGGGTTTACACCATTGATCACACAATGGTTTGGGTGTATTGAGGTCTACTGTCATCCAGAGAATGCATTCTCCCAGCAGATCTTTGATGGTGAGCTGCTAGAAAAGTTTAAACATCCTTCTTTGGAACCATACAAAGGTCAGAGTGATACAAACGACCATATCACTTCCTTTGAGTTGGTTGTCTGCCTTCTCAAAATCTCTGATGAATCAAAGTGCCAGTTATTTTACATCATGTTGAGGGAATCAACCCTCATGTGGTTTAATGGCCTCCCAACAGGAGTAATCACCTCCTTTAATGAATTCAAGAAGATGTTCAAGGTGCAGTTCGTCAGTGCCCAGATATCTTGCAAACACTAACATGTCGTGTGGCACGTCAAGTAAGGGTCAAATGAGAATCTTCACGTATGTCATTTCTAGAAGTGTGGGATCTAGAACTCGTGAAAGCACATGTACCCTTGGCCCAAGAACTGAGGAGCAAGCAATTCAAATATGCTTTCGGTTCATAAGAACTCAAAAGCCTGGCTGAACTCTTGGAATCAACCAACCACAATATTGCAGTGAAGTAATATCCCCAACTACCCTACCAGAAAGTAGACAATCTGAATGCAACCTGTAGAAGAGAACCTTTTGAGATGATAAATCTAGATCGAAAGAAAACACCCACCCCAGACATGAAGACAATCAACCATCTTATGACAGTAGAGAGGCTAGCAGAAACCACCAGATAGAAGGACAAAATTGGTTGAATGACCAAGAGGTATTAAGAGCCACTAAGTTGAGGGTTTTGACTGTAAAGTTGGTGGAGGCCATACAAGACAAGGAGTACCTAAGAAATAATCCTTCAATGAGAACCAAAGCTTTTCTCTGGAACACAAATAAATTCTTTAAGTATCATTGGAACCATGAACATGAAATGAATTATTGCAATCACGTCCAGAGCCTAATTGAAGAAATAATTGAAGTCAGGAAACTCAATGAGTTTTTGAGACAAAAGAAGTCCCAACAAAAAAAAATTCTGATCCAGAGAGAACATGGGAACAGTGCCAACCATCCTGGGCAGAGACTTGGTCTGATAAGATGATCATAAGATGCTTCAGATGGGGGAACTTCACACAACAACTTTCACTCCAAAGTAGAATCTTCATCCTCTGATCATTTTTACTAAAGTTGACATTCCTCGATGGGGAACCCCTATAAATATACTATTGTGGTCATGATGGTTATAAAAAATTATCGGGTTGGGTAGTACTCTGGTAGACACTATCATTCTCGGGAATATCATGTTCAAGTCAACATTTAACAAGATGCATCTATTGGTCGACTAGCTGGTAGGTTCAACTAATCCTCTCTATGGTTTCTCTGATGAGAGAAAGAAAGCCCTGAAAATAATCAGGTTATCAACCACTTGGGGGGGGGGGGGGGGGGGTACAACCATGAAAGATTTCCTGGTGGTTGACACAACACCCACCTATAATTACATCTTCGGCCACCCATTACTCAAGACTTCAAAGTTGTGCTCTTCACATATTACGTTGTGGTAAAGTTTCCATGTGATGGAGAAATCACCATTCGAGAAACTTGGAGCAGCCTCAGACATGCCTTCAGGTAATCAAAAACGTGGAATATGAGTCTTTTTACACTAAGACCTAGTGAGAGGGGGTTCCGAGACAAATGCGACCACTATAGAGATTCCTACAATCGATAAACAATTGGGTAATTTTTTCTTAATTAATGAAAATTTTGATGCAGAAACAAATACTTGCTGGTCCAAACTCTTCAGGAACATTAAAACATTGTTTTTGGTCAATTGCTAAAATATCAGGCATTTTGATTGATGTATTCCTGCAACTGCTTGAATTTTAATCCAATCGCCCAACCAACAAAGCAAAAGAAGAGAACCTTGGCCATGACCTTAGTTGGGCCAAACCATGTGAAGGTGCAAAAGCTTAAGGCGACTAGCTACATTTGGAAAGTACAGTACCCAACCTAGGTTTCAAACATGGGTAAATGACAAATGGAGAATGTGCATGGACTTCACAAATTGAAACTCTACCTACCCAAAAGATAGTTATCCCTTGCCAAGGATCAATGCTCTGGTAGATTCAAATGTTAGCCATTCAGTGATGAGTTTTCTGGTTGCTTTCTCTTGCCACTTTCATCAAATAAAGATGTGTCCTACTTGTCATAGAAAAAAATGGCATTTATTGCTAGTGAATGTTTATATTGTTATAATGTAGTGTCATTTGGGCTTAAAATTATTGGGAAAACTTATCAACGCCTCATAGGTTTTTTATTTGATAATCAAAAAAGAAAAAAAATTGAGGTGTATGTGATTAAGAATTAATCAGCTGAACAACAAGTTAACGACCTGAAAGAAACCTTCTAAATACTGAGGAAATCTAACATGAGGCTAAATTCACTAAATGCACAGTTGAAGCTTTGATTATCAAATATTTTGCGTACTTCCTAATCCTTGAAGGTATAAAGGCCAACAAGTATGTCTTCTCCCTTGAATGCTAAGGAGTTGCAAAAAATAACCAACCAGATAACAACACTCAACCAATTCATTTTGAAGTCAAAAGATGAATGTTCATCATCGTTCAAAATGCTAAGAAATTCTAAGATCTTTGAACGTTTGACATATTGTGAGCAAGCATTATAGAATCTAAAGTAATCATTAGCCTCACCACTACTTCTCCAAAGCCTAAAACTTGAGAAAGTGCTCTCCTTGTACTTGGGAGTTGGGCTCAAAGCTATCAACTCAATCTTGGCCCGGGAGGAACTAGGAAAACAATTCCTAATTCCTTAAAGGCTCCAAAGTCAGTTACCCTATCATACACAAACCAAGATTTGCTCTAATAATCTTTGCTTGCAGGCTCTGGTCACATTTCCAGATACATCCAATCAGGGACATCACTAACCACCCTTTAAATTTGTACTTACACGACCAGAGCATTCCAGTCAACTCCTAAAGTGGAATGTGGAGCTTGGTGAAAATGATATCACCCACATCCCTCAGATAATGATTAAAGCCTAAACTAGCACAAATTTTCTGGCAAATTTCTCTAGACAAGGCAAACTAGGAGAAGCAACTGATACTAGAGACCAGACCTAAATGTTGCAAATTGATGGATCCTCGAGTTAGGTAAGTGTAGGAATCAGACTGGCGCTGAGCAATCCAACTAGAGAGTATCTCTGTCATTCAACCATCCTCAAGTTTGAAGTCACCATCAACCAGGTATAATACTTAGAATTAATAGCTGATACACCTAAAATATATATTATTTTCAGACACATTTTAATACCTATTTTTAAGATATTGTGCTTTAATGGAAGGTATTTGTGTGTTTTTCTTTCAGGTATAAGTAAAAAGGTGAAAAATGCTAAAAGGAGTGAAAAAGGATCAAATTTGGAGCAAAAATGTAAAAAATGGTGCAAAAGTGTTTTGGCGCCTAAGCGCTGATGAAATAGAGAAGACTGTGCCTAAGCGCCAGAGGCCCCATGTTTAAGCGCCAGAGACAGTTATTTGATGAGCTAATTAATTTTGCCAAATTTTGAAGGGATATTTGAGGCACCTATTGGCTAAAGAGGGTGGTTATGACCACTAGAAACAAAAATATAGTTAAAAGACCTGTGAAAAGAGACATCCCTTGGAAAATAAATTGAATCATGACACATTTTGAAGAGATGCCAAGACACCTCTTGGAAAATTATAAAAGAAGGAAGTTGAGAGAAAAATAGGGGGAGTTTTGAGAAGTTCTTGAAATAGTTCATTGAGGAACTTTTGGAGAGATTTTTCAGGCACCACAAATTTACTTTATCCTTTTTGTTTTTAATTTTATTCTGAGAGTTAAGAGTGTTGTAAAAGAGAAGAGTTCAAAGGAACTTCAAGAGTTTGGTGGAGGATTTAAGATAAGTTTTTATCTTTATTTTTAAACTACTTTTGGTTTTAATCGAGACTTATTGTTGGTTTGACAATGAACTTTTAAACTAAAAGTGTGGTTTTGTTTTCTCCGTGAATTCTGAGTAGTTTTCTTTATCTTTCTCTTTAAAATGATAAGTAATTAAAGTGTTGAATGGAAGTTGTGGAGAGTATTGATCTTTAATATTGGAAGAAGTTGTGATGATTTAAATCCATGCACTTCATTTACTTCTTGATTTGGCTAATCCAAATGTTAAAATTTGTTGTGAGAACATCTAAGAACCAGACTGGTATTATCTCCGTCAATAATTAGAAAGAATCACATGGGGTTGTATGAATGAGAATGTAATTCATATGATTTAGTGCAAATAAATAGGGAAATAATTAAGGGTGCACAGTTAAAGGACTTTAAAGTGACAGGTTAAAGCCCCCAACTTGGTTTATTAATTTAGGCTCTGATACGAGATGTTATCCCTCAGGTGGAGGGAATCGAGGAAACTCTAGAGTGAGAGTTAGAATATTCCCTCCCTAACCCCCTCAAAACTATTTAAACTTTAAATAGTTGATGTTCTTTATAGCATCTCTAGTAAGGGTAAGGAATGATATTGCTCCTATTAGGCCCAACACAATTTGAATACTTCCATAATAGAATTCCTATACTTATTACTGATTCATGATAAGGAGAAATATATTTCATATTCAGTACTTTTCTTTTACATAAACTCAAGTTATATTTAAAAGTTGTTTCTATTTTTTCAAAATATCAAAAATACAAAAAAAAATAATTTTAATTAATGTAAAAACATTATAGTTTAAGTAATTGTCTTTTTGAAATAAAAAGTTTGTTATTTAAAATTGCATATTGTGAATTGTCCCCGTGAGTTCAATATTCGGGGCTTAATCAAAAATTCTTATATTACTTGATAACGATACATATACTTGTGTAGTATCCCAATATATATTAAGTTAAAAAGTTAAATTATTATTTTTTCTAGGATCAATTTCTTGGTACTGTTGCAAAGTAAGGAAAGCTAAGTGATAAATATAATCAAATACATTGTTATACTGTTGCATATAAACAGTCGGGATCAATAGCTAGCCTATGTCTAAACTACAAAATGATTGTCCGACATTTTCTAGTGAAATCATATTCTTACTTGGTGGTGAATCAACTCAATAGAGAGTTCAAATTCAGAGACAAAAATACCTGGACGGTTCTCGGTTTAGAATAGATGGGGACGATGAACAAATGTCATCCATTCGCGCGTGTATTGATTCAACAACGAAGGAGAAGTCAGACGGGAGATTTGTTCATGAACAATAGGATGTGTGGCATGCAGAGGTGTAAAGCGCAACGAATCAGATGTGTCATGTGTGCCTTCAGAGTTGCCTAGGATGAGCTGGTCGCCGCGTGGATAAGTAGGAAAATAAGGTATTTTTTATTTAAATTAATTTAAAAACTTTAAAAATTCATAACTTGGTGTAGAAAAATCATAAAAATAAAATAAAAATACTCTTTTGCTCGGTGAATAGAGAAAAATATAATGGACCAAAAATAAAAATTATTTGGCATATATTTTATTTTTAATTAATTAAATACTCCGTCACTTATTTTAATTTTAATTAAATAAATAAAGATCACCATGGCTTAAAATTTTGGAGTTTGTTCCTCATGAGAGTAGGGATGTTCTTTGATTTTTCTAAACTTGGAGAACATCTCTAGTCATGGAACCTTAATTTTCAAGCATAGCCATCTATTTCTGCTTAAAATAAGTATATAAATTAAAATATAAGGAATTTGTTTTGGTAGGTTTCCTGTGGTCAGTGGACTCTAGGAAAAATATAAACTAAGTTTAAATAATTATGTAGATTACTATAGCTAATTAAGTCATTTTAAATCATAAAATTTAAATAAATATAATATAATCCAAAAAAATTATAAAAATTGATCCATACTGTAAATAATGATCATTTTAACTCCTATAAAAATTTGAAATCCATTTGAATTAATTTTGATCACTAAACTCTATTTTTGAAATAAAATGAGATTTTTGCATTAAAATACTTATAGTAAATAAATTGTAATTATGAAAATTATAAAAAGTGGTTTTAAGTGTTCCTTGTGATCAGGGGGCATCTAGAAAAAAATAAAATGTGTATTAAACTAAATAGTTTATTTTTTGGGCTATTTTGGATTTAAAAATAATTAAAAATTACAAAATAATTAAAATGCCCAAAAATATTTCTAAATATTCTCTAATCACATGAGACCCTTTAAAATATTTTTCATAATTTTTCTAATTTAGTTATGTATTTTTAAATGCTAAAAATGTATTTTCCTTAATGTTTCATTAAAATAATTATAATAAATAAAATAAAAATTACAAAAATAAAAATTTTATTTCTCTATGTTCTCTTGACTTAAGGAAACTTAATAAAAATATAAAAATAATTTTTAAAATTAAATTATATTTTCTATTTAATTAATCACTAAAATCAATAAATAATAATAATAATAATAATTAAAATATAATTAAAAAAATTATGAACTTTTGTCCAAGTGGTCTTCTAACCTATTTGAACCTCTGATAATTTTCTCATGAACATAAACTTTACTTTGATTGGTTAAGTAAATTAACATTGAAAATCCCTATTTTAGAATAAAATAATTATAAAAATTAAATAAATATTAGGAAAATCATAATTTCTCCTCTGATATTTTAATTGACTCATGAGTGGGGTACCTTAAAAATTTTAAAGTCATTTGAGATATTTTTAATGAGTTATGAAGTAGGAGACCCTAGGGACAAAATGGTAATTATGGAATTTTGATGCCCTAATTAAATTTTAGGATTAACCAAAGAATAAATGGGTAATTGTTATCATAATAGACTCTCTTGGATGTTTGAAATATAATGGGTTAATAGGTAGAAACCAACTTTTCACTTCTCTACAATAAGGGTAAAAATGTAATTTTATAAATTATTGAGGTTTGGAAGCTAACTTAATTGGATGATACTAAGGTATTGGGCTTAAGCTAGGAGCTCATTTGGAACCCCTACTTGGTAATTAGATGATAAGTATGATATTTTGATAAGAATAAAATACCTTTAATTCAACATTTTGATTATTATAAATTTACCACGAATATTGGATTTAAGGGCTTAGTAGCGAGTTAGACTTAATATTTAATTTTGTTTAATGAGGTTTAGAAAAGAGAAACATGATTAATCAATGAACACCCTTAAACACTACAAGCCCAACTTTAGTTGTGGGCATGAAATCTTTAATTACTTAAGCTCGCCTCAAACTCTTAAATAAAATATCAAGTGGATATTTGTGTACCCCGCTCTTGGGATAATTGAAATATTAAGATTCATTGAGCACAAAGTGTATTAATTCATTAAAATTAAATTTAACTCTAGATGATTAATTGAACAATGTAATAAGTTCAAATGAACTCGAAATATTTTAAAAGGTTTTAAAAGTTGTTTAGGGTTATGCACGAAACACTTTTAAAATCTTTAGGATATTTTAAACAACAATTAAACTTATTATTCTTTGTTAAAGAAAATCATCCAGTAAAATTTTTAGGGACCCACCAAGTTATACCTTGGGACTCGATAATTCACCTAAATTAATAAAAATACCCTACACTACTTATCCTATATTAATTAACATAATGCTCAAGTATTTGAGTCTTCCATAAGATATTTAAATCCTTGTGAGCAACTGAGAATATTTGTTTTTTTTTTGCCACATATGGATCATCTGGCTTGTGTAAGTCTATGGTCTAGGTGGCTAGGGTAATGACGATAATACTAATGTGTGCTAAAATGAGGGATACGATGTGAGATTTTAGAATAATATCTCCTACCTCAAGGAACTTTAATGAAAGGAGAGGATAAGGACCGATGATACTATTCGATGACTTTTGAGAAGATGATTGCCTTTGATACTCTTAGGTTGCTTGTAGTCCTAGCTCGATTAAAGTAATTAACATATGGACTGCATCACTCTACAAAACTGTTTTAAACAAAAATCTCTTTTGCATGATAAAATAAATTTAATATGCATGAAAATTAAATTTAAATGAAAAATTATAAAGGTCCACGGTTAATCACTTGGATCGAGGTTAGAACTGCCCTCTGTAGATGATATGGTTGGTAGCTCATACTTAAGGTCGAGAAGCACACAGTCCAACTTTGAGCCCCCACTTTTAGCAATGTCTTACACCTGATTATGGTCTTCCATATGGTTTCCTTTTACTTGTGTTTTACTATGACCAATTTTTCGAACTTTTCCATACTAGATGCTTCTGTTTACTTTCCTGCAATTTATTTAATTTTTTTTGCAAATATACTATGTTTTATGATGATAACCATGCAACAGTAATAGAGGCCCATGTATGAATTTATATTTTAATCAATGCAATTTTACCTATTTACTTCGCAACACTTTCCTTACCTGCATTTATTTATTTTAGCTGCAAAACTATGCCAAAACTAAAAATCACAAAAAAACTATTTTCAAAATTAAGCAACATTTTTAAAAACAAAAAAAAAAACAAAGCATAATATGTCCGTTTGAATTTATAGGAGTCCCTCAGATGAGGTAAACCACGGTTGTTGACGAGATCTCCCCAGTTTAAATAAGCTTAACAACTCATTTTAGCTAAGTAAATTCAAGATTTTAGACTAAGTAAATTCAAGAGAAAATAGTGGTACCAAAATAAGGGAACCGTGAGATCCTAACTGGTGTCGCTTTAATCAACTTTAACCCCCCATAATGCTTGAATAACAACAAAATTAAAGCAATGAAATATACATAGTAAAATATTTTGAACCCTAGACCTTAGGACTGCTACTTCAACGAGGAGCTTAGAGCTAACTCTGTGGGCAAAACGACAAGAATGTAGAGGAGGAAAGCACTCTACAACAATAAAGATTTACAACAACCTTTTTTTAGAATAAAATAACAAGTCATAGGATTTCGAGATTGTTTACCTAATGCAACACAAATCCTCACTTTATATTTAGGCCTCTGCACAATCATATTGAGCAATTTAATCCCTAACTTGTCTCAGGCTCCAAGGTTGTTGTCTGTCATGACATGAACCCTCCTATCTTATAGGCTATTTGTATGATTGAGTCATGCAAATTTAAGCCCTAATTAATAAAATTGACATGATGAAACATTTAATAAGATATCTTCAAAATTGAAGCCAAATCATAGGATAGCTTGGGAAGTCACTGAGATCTTCCTCGGGATCTGTGACAACCCCTAGTTCTCTTCCATTGGATGTCATAATAGATGTTCCAAACTTGAGTCTTTCCCTTTTAATACTCTTTGGTCCAACCTAGAAAAGTCCTAAACTTTGAAATTCCCAGAGACAATATTTTCTGATCTAAATTGAGAGTCTTCTTAAGTGATTTTGATTGTCTAAGATGTAATTAACTATAGAGGCTTGCCCTTATAGGAAACTTTAGAATCCAACTTAATATAAACCTTGTCTAATCTTTTATATTAGATAAAGAATTTTTTCGGACGACATAAGTAGTTTCGCAAACTAAAATGGATGTCATAGTTTTTTTAGTTTATTTAATTGAGCCTCACTAGTAAGTAATGTGTCTATTCCTCCGGAGAGATGCATTACTTGTGGTGTTGTGCTCGTTTATTTAAACTACTGTCTATATAGGATTGGATCGGTCTTGTATTTTTTAAATTAAACTATTATTTTCCAAAAACTATAATATATATTAATTTAAATATACTTCCCCAATTTGGCGGCCGACATTGAAATTTTTGTTTTCCACTCACCTCAAGCTTCTTCCCAGGAGTGTTGGCCAGTTTTCAGTTCTAAGGCCTGTCACACTTTTATATTTTTCTGAGAATCACTATATCTGGTATAGCTTATTTTATAATAAAGTAATTTCTTTTTCACTCAAAATTCTCCCGAATAAGATTCTTATAATTTTATGGTCCATTACTTGTTAAGCTTCCATTAGTTTAGCTGTATGAAAAAGTAAGAGAACTAAATAGTCTCTGAAACTACTTACATTTTACTGACACCCATTTAGTCATTCTAAGGTGTTCTTATGACTTAGATGAAATTTCATTAAATCAATGGATTATGTAATGAAGATATAGTTTGAATCCCCCAGATCATGAGAATTTGCAAATCCTAAGAAGGTGCATACA
>NW_018164550.1:141171-142593 GCF_001263595.1 Phalaenopsis equestris | reverse complement strand
ATCTTATCTTAATCTTTAAATATATAATTCAAGAAAATAATACATATGTTCAACAGACGTGGACAATTGAGATGCAACAAAAAAAAATCTTCCTGACATTTGCGTCTTATTTCTCACATAAGTTCAGCATATATAATACTTTTTCTCCTATAATTCAGAACTTCACATGCACATTCATCCCATCCCATACGGAAGTCAACGATTCCAACATTGTTATTTCAAAAGTCAACGCCACTAAACATCCAACATTTACCCATCAATGCCACTTCCCTCCCAACATCCTGCACCATCAATACAGAAGACAGCTCATAGACCTCAGGCCTCATAAATGGAAAAAGAAAAACCATTATAATCTTCTTTTAATTGAGATAAAGTTCATAACTTTTCTTTCTGAATTTCCACATACAAAAAATTGTTTCTCAGTTATGCTGTGAGTTTCTTGTATGCGACACTAAAATGTTATAACTTTTTTCAAAACTCAGAACTGAAATTTTATATTTAACATTACACCAAACTTATCTTAAACAAAAGACAAAAAAGGTTTCAGATTGATTGTCAGACAGATTGCTATCAGAAATGCATCAAAGGCTGTATTCCTGACTAATTAAAGCAATTCTTGACTGGCTACCAACCTCTGATTGATGTATTACAGAGTTTTTAATCATCCCCTTCCGAAATAAAACCATCAAAAATCTAAATTTCAGAACTTGTCAGGAAACCTAAGAACATCTTCTTTGTCATCTGATTCAGAAGTAGGACTCATCTCCTTCCCTCTGCAATCAACAGTAAAAATCTCATCAGCTTAGGATCTCTGAGATGCTGTCAAGAGATGGCCGCCAAGTCCTGGAGTTTCTCAGCTTCTTCGCTGCCTGAGAGCAAACCATGATCTTCAATCCACAGAACAAAAAAAAGGGAAGAAATTTTAAATAATGAAGGGAGAAATTAACTAGATTTGTACCTGATCAATCATTTGAGAACCAGATTCACTAGAATCCGTAGAATCTTTAATACTTGTTCTGTCCTGTGCTCTTTGATTATGCAGCTGAAGCAGCTGAAGTAGATGCTGCTGGATTTCTTCCTGTTGCTGCTTGACCTGAACATTCTGTGCTTGCCTTACTCTCTCCTGCTTCCTCGCCCTCAACTCCTTCGTCACCTCTGAAGAATCAGAGGAAAATAGTTTCAGAAAAGAATAAAAATCGGATCTTTCTCACTGTTGATAGACGTGGATGGAACTGAAAGGTTTGAAAATTTACCTTCGGAGGTCATTAGGCGGTATACTTCGCCAATGAGAAGCATCTCCTTGTGCTTGAGGAGGCGAATTTTAGTGAGCCGAACGGAGGAACTTGCGGCTGCGACGGCGGCGGATGGTTTCCGGCCATCTCTGGAGAGGGTGATATGGGCGACGTAGTGGTCGGGGTGGTT
>NW_018164550.1:137257-141071 GCF_001263595.1 Phalaenopsis equestris | reverse complement strand
TAATCAAATTTGAAATATTTCTTATTAAAAAGTTACTTATCTTGAGATTCGTGTTGATGAAAATATGTTGATAAGGTAATACTTCTAAAAAATAATTGTAAAATAATGAAGAAAATAATTTTTACAAAAATATTATTATGAGTATTATAGATATTTTATTAATAAAAATTAGGTCATTTTTTTTTTGTCAATATAAAAATAAAAAAGAAAATGATAAAAAATTAACAAGCTAATAGAGAAGTTTTTGCGTGCCAAGTCCGCCCATACAGACCTCCGATGCTCTGTGTGTGTGCGGACTCCGAACCCAAATTTTTTTCCAAATAGGGAAAATATAAAAGTTGTCGGCAGCACTTCAATAACGCATGCCAACCGGCTTGATGGATTGGGGAATCAACACCATATAGCATTTCCATGCTATTTTCAATCAAGAAATGCTCATAATTTTAGACCCCCCCGTTTGGGACAATTTTTATTTGCATTTTAAAAACATACTTATTTGAAACATTTTCTTTTCATTTTTCTCTTTTATTTTTCAAATTAAATTAACTTATTAAAACTACATTTAAATCAATATTAAATATTTGAGTGTTTTTAAATAAAATAATAGAAATTAAAATTTAAATAAAAAAAATAAAATTCAATCTTCCTATCCATTCAAATTACTTGAGATAACACAAAATATTTCACATGAAAAAAATATGATTAGTCAATTCAAGTTTCATATCAAGAAGAGTAGTCCGTGAACATGACATCCATAGTACATGTGGACCATAAAGTTTTAGCTTCATTTATGCTGAGATAACTTAGCATAGCTATTAAATCATGCCAAAAATGTTTTTTCAAGAAGGCTGTTTGGAGAACTATTAATTTTCTATTGGAGATTCAACCAAACATGGACAATAGCATGTTATAATCACTCTTGGGAAGACCTAAAATGCTAATCTTGATGGTATTGAAAACCTAAATATGTAACACCCCATATGCTCGAACTTAAAACACATTAACTAAAAATAAAGTGTCTTGCCTTCAAAGGGCTCGTACAAGTTGAGGAAGGTGGAGCCCGATCCACTATTCTTATGATTTGGTTTTGTGCATCTTAGGAAACTATTTAAATAATTGTTTTTAAATAGTTTCCTTCCTTCTGTTTGCTTGCTACTTGCCCGAATTGCATTTACCGCTCTCCCGACACATTGATTGATTTCTTAAATTAAAGAGAAGAGGAATTTTGCTGGGCTTCCTTTTTTATGATTTGATTAATTCTTTAATGAGTGTAATTAAACAAAGAAAAAAGGCATGTTACAACTACCTGTATGGAAGGCTTCGGCTCCCTAGTTTGGAAGGCTCTTGCTTGGCTTGCAAATAAAAGGCAGAGAAGAGTTACGGCAGTAGGATGTATTGGACCACACTTGCTCTCCCTCTCTTCTTCGTGTATTTGGCTTACAGTAGTAAGAGGAGAAATCAGAAAGTATCATTCCAGATTTTCTTCTCCTCGGTGTGAATCTTGGGCAAAGAAAGAGAGGACACAGAAAGATAAAATCTTTCTTGTAATAGTCGATATGGCCGACGGTGTGTAATCCTCAAACTAATAAAATCCCTGCAACTCCGTGGATGTGGTCAATTTGCCGATCCACGTAAATTTGTGTGTTTCGCTGTTTTCTGTTTTCAAATTTTTCTCGATACATTTTTTTTGCTTTATTGTCGTAGTTTTTCACAACAGTAAATTTTGATGACATTAAAAACACGAATAGATTACATATTGTATAAAAAAAATATGTCCTCAAGAATCTTGAGGAGATCCAATGGGTATCGCTCATAAATACCAATTGATAGTATATTGAGATAGTCAAAAGATGAAAATTTTAAGCATCATTTCCTTCAATCAAAACTCTGAGCCGACTGGATAGAGGCATACCTGAATGAAGAAATAGGAGACAAGTCCGAAGGATAGTCGTTCATGTTTTTTTCAAAAAGGCTCTCCACGAAATGTCTTTCTGATTATGACCGTACTTCTTCTAGATTTTTTAGCTTAGGATTAACACTATTGATTCATCTAAGATTCATTGTCTATTTATGTGATTTGTAAAAATATTGTATATTGTTGGTTAAAAACATGTGGGAAGCTTTGTAATTCTCTTTTGGGACATATGAGTACATATCACTCAATTCATATGTATTTGCATATCAAAATCGTAAACATTATTTTTATATTTACACCCCATAAATTTAAAAAAAAATATCATTATTTTTATTTTTTCATAGTAAAATACATATTTTCATGTATAGATAATATACATATGCATAAAATTGAAGTTTAAGTGTTAAATATATTGAAATTAAGTAGTATGTATGTAAATCTTTCTTAATTTATATTGCTTTTAAAATACACATATATATTTGAAAAACTTAAAACTAAACAATCCAACATCCACTATTAGGATCTTATCTTAATCTTTAAATATATAATTCAAGAAAATAATACATATGTTCAACAGACGTGGACAATTGAGATGCAACAAAAAAAAATCTTCCTGACATTTGCGTCTTATTTCTCACATAAGTTCAGCATATATAATACTTTTTCTCCTATAATTCAGAACTTCACATGCACATTCATCCCATTCCATACGGAAGTCAACGATTCCAACATTGTTATTTCAAAAGTCAACGCCACTAAACATCCAACATTTACCCATCAATGCCACTTCCCTTCCAACATCCTGCACCATCAATACAGAAGACAGCTCATAGACCTCAGGCCTCATAAATGGAAAAAGAAAAACCATTATAATCTTCTTTTAATTGAGATAAAGTTCATAACTTTTCTTTCTGAATTTCCACATACAAAAAATTGTTTCTCAGTTATGCTGTGAGTTTCTTGTATGCGACACTAAAATGTTATAACTTTTTTCAAAACTCAGAACTGAAATCTTATATTTAACATTACACCAAACTTATCTTAAACAAAAGGCAAAAAAGGTTTCAGATTGATTGTCAGACAGATTGCTATCAGAAATGCATCAAAGGCTGTATTCCTGACTAATTAAAGCAATTCTTGACTGGCTACCAACCTCTGATTGATGTATTACAGAGTTTTTAATCATCCCCTTCCGAAATAAAACCATCAAAAATCTAAATTTCAGAACTTGTCAGGAAACCTAAGAACATCTTCTTTGTCATCTGATTCAGAAGTAGGACTCATCTCCTTCCCTCTGCAATCAACAGTAAAAATCTCATCAGCTTAGGATCTCTGAGATGCTGTCAAGAGATGGCCGCCAAGTCCTGGAGTTTCTCAGCTTCTTCGCTGCCTGAGAGCAAACCATGATCTTCAATCCACAGAACAAAAAAAAGGGAAGAAATTTTAAATAATGAAGGGAGAAATTAACTAGATTTGTACCTGATCAATCATTTGAGAACCAGATTCACTAGAATCCGTAGAATCTTTAATACTTGTTCTGTCCTGTGCTCTTTGATTATGCAGCTGAAGCAGCTGAAGTAGATGCTGCTGGATTTCTTCCTGTTGCTGCTTGACCTGAACATTCTGTGCTTGCCTTACTCTCTCCTGCTTCCTCGCCCTCAACTCCTTCGTCACCTCTGAAGAATCAGAGGAAAATAGTTTCAGAAAAGAATAAAAATCGGATCTTTCTCACTGTTGATAGACGTGAATGGAACTGAAAGGTTGGAAAATTTACCTTCGGAGGTCATTAGGCGGTATACTTCGCCAATGAGAAGCATCTCCTTGTGCTTGAGGAGGCGAATTTTAGTGAGCCGAACGGAGGAACTTGCGGC
The DNA here is from genome assembly GCF_001263595.1 of Phalaenopsis equestris. Taxonomy (NCBI): domain Eukaryota; kingdom Viridiplantae; phylum Streptophyta; class Magnoliopsida; order Asparagales; family Orchidaceae; genus Phalaenopsis; species Phalaenopsis equestris. Next base: position 137,285 of record NW_018164550.1, on the reverse strand, counting down.
GGCGACGGCGGCGGAGGGTTTCCGGCCA
>NW_018164550.1:125852-137247 GCF_001263595.1 Phalaenopsis equestris | reverse complement strand
GCCGTGGTGGTCGGGGTGGTTTCTCATGCCTGCGTCGGCGGTCGTCGGCCAATACAGCCGCTCGGCGTGACCGTCTGTGTGTTGTATCACCACCGCCGCCGCATCGTTCGTCTGACAGTTTCCCATCTCTCTCTCTCTCTCGCTGAGACAAAAATGGCGGACAAGTAAACGGCAGGGAGGCTGATGGGGCTTTCTTTAATATGATGATGGAGTTGCAGGGGAGGGGGTAAGTGCAATTTTCGGAAGGTAAAGGGGACAAGGGATAATGCGGGGTTGCTGTACTTACGTCCACGTGGATTGTTTTTAGGTAGGGTACCTTTGTTTCGAGCGCGGTTGGAGCCGTGGAAACTGGAGCGTAAGATTCTGCCGTGGGTGGGTCCCGCTTTACCAATTTTTTCATATTACGTATATACACACACTTATCCTTAGTTAGTACTAAAATGTCTTTCGGATCGCGCCCAACTAAATGACACCCAAGTAAAAGAGTGTTAAGACATATGAAAGTAATAGAGAGAAAGAGAAAAATATAATGCATAATAGCACAAGTTTTTTAAGGATAAATTTAGTATCTTTTTTTTTGAAGAAAATGACTCTCTATTTATAGATCACAGGAGTATCTTGTAAAGTTATATATGTATGCTATTTTAATAACGTCATTACAAGTAATTATTGCACTGTTAGTAACTGACTATGTGACTCACTATTATCCATCATTAATGTTGGCATAGCTTAGTATTCTTGACTGCTTGAAGATGAGCATTTAATGATCCGTTGGGATTATCGATTGATCTTCTGATAATTGTTCGGTCGAATAAGAAGTCTTTGTCGGTTGGAAAGTCTTCAATCAGCTGAAAGGTCTTAAGTCGACCATCTCGAGAGAATTCTTAGTAGATGTCATTTTGTCGTCATGGTAAACTTAGGCCATCAAACAGAGAGTGTATCACCGCAATCTTACAAGCTGCTTTTCTCTGAATAAGGGGCCTTCATTGAGGATTGAACGGATATTCAATAGGGTAACCTTTAGCCTTCTTTGTGAAGAATCCCATAATAAGTTGAGGAATGAGGTGCCTTCTGTTCTTTATAAGTCGCATGGGTATCCAGTCTAAAATTACACATCGGACTCAGTTTTAATATGAACGATATATGTTATAATGACACATTTTCAAATTTGTAGCCAAGTACGACACTCTTTGCTTAATTGACATTAATGTCATTTCATATCATAATTGCCTCAAGTCGGGCATTTAATAACTCGTTAATCTTGTCATTCGGTTGGTTGAATACTTTTGGTCGGCTGGCATACATTCAATCAGTAGAAGATCATCGGTTGGCCCTAGCGGTATAAATGAGTTGAGCCGGCTCAAGCTCGAGCTCGTCCCGGTTCAGCTCATTGGCTTGCGAGTCGACTCGATTATCCTATCTTTAATCATTTTGATGCATTTTTTGGTGAGCTATTGTTGCATCCTCCTCCTCCAGCCACCAATACCTTCTCCAGCGAGCTCACGTAAAATTTGAATTTTTAGTTCAAGCTCACGAGCTGACTGCTATCAATGAGAGTTGAGCTCAAGCTTCTCGTTTGAGCTTGAGTCGAGCTTGAGCTTAAAATTTGGCAAACGAGTCGAGCTCGATAAGAGCATGGGTCGAGCTTGACTCGACTCATTTACACCCCTAGTCTGCTCTCTCAATAGAATCCTTAGTTGAGGCCCTCATATCGTTGGGGTGAACTTCGGCCCTCAGGTAGGGGTTGTATCACCGTATTCTGAGGAGCAACTTTGTTTGGACAAGAGGCCTTCTTAGAATATCAAAAAGGTGTTTCTCGAGGAACCCGTTCGCCTTCTTTATGAAGAATTATGGAATTGGCTAACGGTCCCTTGAATTGAGTGTGTGGTTTTCATTTGTTCAGTTGTGCTTCTGTTTAGTTGACTCAGAGTTTCACCCAAAGGAAACTATGTTTGCGTTTTCATCTTTTGACTATCACAATACAATGTCATTTGGTGTTCATAAGAAAGACCCGTTGGATTTTCTTGAGATTCGCACGATCATGTATATTAGAAATGCAATAAAAATAATTGAGTTTAAAAACTTTATATGGTTGACTGAATAATAATAAACTAAATTAAATTTCAAAGGAATTTTCAATATCCACTGAAATCATTTTTATACATTTAAATTAACTCAACTAAGAATTCCAAATAATCACATTTAACCAACTTTATAATGTTTACTGAATGCATGTTGTGATTAATGCCACAAATGAAAATTTTAGGGCTCATTAAACTCAAAATTAATCTAATAATATTTAAAATCATTTTGATAACAATTTGTATGGGGCCCACAGAACATGTTTATCGTCAACCTAACCAGAGTTAAAATAATGGATATTTTTTTTTTTATCATATCTTAATCTAAGTTATAATAATATTGTAGGGGTGGAATTAGGTGTATGTGTGATCACATATTTGACTCCCAACATCTGAACATAAAATAGGATAACATATCACCTTGGTCACATGATGCCCAAACACTTCACATGTCCTTTTATAATTGTCATCTATTGCTTCTTTAGAACAAATGAAAGGGTTGTTGACACTTGGATTTAAAGAAAAAGGTCCTATTTCACTTAGAGAAAGAGAAACATAGAAAAAGAATCAAGTTGAAGAGGTCAATTTTGTCTGCTTTTTAAGAGATTTTTATTTATTTTTTTTTTAATTTGCTCTATTATTGTTGGTCATAAAAGTATATTTATCCAGATTAAATTGATAATAATTTGAAAGAAAATTATTATTTTGATGGAGAGAATAAACTATAATTAGCTTTTCTGGAAATTTTCAAACCAACAATTTCAAGGAGAATGTCCAATTGCTTATTATGTTATGTTAAACTCTGTGGTTATGCATTAGAAGTGTGGCTGTATGACTCTCGAGGAAATCAAACGGATCGTACGAAGAGAGGAGCAAAAGACTAAGCAATTTAATATCACTTTGGTCTGTTGAACTCTGGGTCGACTGAGCGTTAGTCTGACCGAACCAAGGTGTGCCACACATTTATTTTTAAGTAACGACATAACCAGCACCGAGAGTATTCACCGGGACAACAGTGATTTAATGAGGACTACTTTTGTATAGATTCGTCGACCGAAAGTAGGATGTCTGTTAGATTATGATAATGTTCTTTATGTCTGATGGAATAATCCTACCACAGAACAATGAGTTTTCACGATAAATCCCTTTAAAAAAGGCGACCAAAGATAATTCATTCAGTCGAATGAGTTTTTGGTCGATCGAATAAATAACACATGATCAAGCCGAACAATTACAAATACGAAACAATGCCAAACACCTTTATAGATACGGAATGCCCACAACAATAGTTATAAGGTCAAAATATGCTCAATTTGGTTACTAATATGTAATTGTGTAATAGCTCATAAATCATTGTAACTTTCTCATTAAATGAAGGACAATCATGCAATTTATTAAACTCATTCTATGACTTGTAAATATGATGGTTATTTTCTATAGAAGGAACTACTCGATCAATTCCTAGAGAACTAGTGTTATTTGATACTTTTATTTCCTTCTCTTTCCTCTTATGCCTCTCATCTGACTCAAAACTCTATTTCTTGGGCGTTACCTGAAAGACATTTTGAGATTCAACAATGATATTTCTTATTAATATTTTTTAAAATTAAGATATTTGATATTTAAGATTTTCAACTATTTATATGATTAACCTCATTTTCTATTCAAAACAAACAAGAGTTATGATATTTAAAATTATTTTGGGGATAAAATATTATCTTTTAAAAAAAATAGATGTACGAAATTTTGAATAAAGCCTTGCCAATAAACTTTATCTAAAACATTAAGAAAAAAATACATTCATATTTATTTTAAAAATAAGAATTAATTAAGGTTATCTTTGCTTATACAAAATATAAAAATTCATGATATATAACTATAAAGTCATCTATCTCCTGCGCACTCTTGGCTTTCCATACATTAGCAAACGGCATAAATAATATCTCATGCAAAATTAACGAAATTTGTGGAAAAATCCAGATAACTTCTACGATATGGAAAAAATATTACATTAGGACTCCGCACGTAGAGTTATATGTGGAGTCCAATAAAATCACATAGCAGAAGAATATTCCTGGTAACAGGGGAATATTCTCCCCCTCAGGTGTTATTATTTGTTATTCATGTGTTATTGTGTTCTGGGAATATTCTTGGTGTTATAATAACACAATAACATATCAATAACATTTGAATAACACACAATAACACGGGAGGAATATTCTATTGTGTTACCGGGTCTTTTTTTTTTTCTCACCTTAACGTGTGTGACATGATTTCATTGGACTCCGGACGTAGCTCTACATGCAGATTCGTGATGTAATATTCTTTCTATAATATGAGAGCAAGCATATATGATTTCCACAAATCCATTTTCTTGGCAATCACATAACTACCTGAAGTTTATTTTCACCTCTTGCTGAATTTTGAGTTTTTCTTCAATTTCCATATGCAAATATAGGAGGCTAAAAATCCATCTAATTCATTTTATTTGCTCCTTTTTGATGTATCAATCATGATACTAAGGGGCTGTATAGGATTTTTTTCCTCATTTTTTTTTCATTTTTATTTTATTTTGCTTATCTTTTAACATATATAATGTTTTTATTTTTATCGAATATAAATTAAATTGTGATGACAAGTCTTTGACAGTGTTGCGATAATGTAGATATTGTTGGTGGTATAGTTATTTTTAAAAATATTCAAAATATTTCTGATGTGTGTCGGAAAGTATGTGGCGATTGAGTCATAAATTTAATGTCTTAGCATTTCACGAGTTTCAAGCACACACTAATGTAATTAAAGAGAAGTAAACAAAAGAACATACCTTAGTTTTTAGGTGGAAAATTCTGGAAAAAGGAAATTAAAAATCACGGGGCTGAGCCAAATTGAAATAATCAATTATGAATGGTGAGTTTAAATGACCACTCTTCTCATGAATTAGGGATATATAGTTACAGAGATGATCATTATAATTGTACAACAGTGGGTTATCAATAATAGTCGTAGTTTAACTGTAATGAATATAGTTCTTGGTGACAGTAAGTTGCACGACTCGTAGTCAATTGCTATGAAGGCATTAGTTTGATGTCAATGTTGTAGATGGTGGTTGTAATGCCAACATGTGATATAGGTTATAGTTGAAAGTCATGCTAGTAGTTGGTCACGTGGGCAACAAATTATCATGATGTGATCTAGGGTTTGAAATTAACAAAGACAGGAACAGTCAGTCGGACGGTGAGAATTAATTTTTTTATATTCATCTACAAGTTAATAAATGAAAGAGTCATTAATTAAATTAAATTAAAGAAATATACTTAAAACAACCACGTTACCAGTTGTCAGTGTCTTCTATAAAATTTATCTCTTCTAAGACTCAGTTTTAATCACTTATTTAATCTGAAAAGTTTATTTAAAATAACAAAAGTTAAATAAACCAGTGAATACTTATACTCGTAAACCACGATAATACAATAGAAAATGAAACAATATGCATGTCATTTAAGCTTTTAATAAATCGATAAAAATATTTAATTTTATTCAAAGAACCTTACTACATCAATAACATATCAATATCATTATGTATTTGTACAAGAGTCACATGAGTGATGTCAAAAGATTGTGTTAGTTAAGACACATCAATATCAGTAATCTTTTCCATATAAATGCAAGGATAATTTAATGTTCCCCCACTAATATCAACATGAGGTAACTGCATCATAGTCAGTCATACACATATAAAAAGTTTATATAAACATATCATTCATGCATTCATCGCATTCAATTCAACATACCATATAAAACATCACCAAGCACATGAGCGTAAATAACTAAAAACATTCAGAACAAAATGGTTGATAAAGAAAAAACTATCTTAATATGAATAAAGCATAGACAATTATCATTAACTGCAAAATGGTTATGAAGAGGTAAATTATTACTATAGATTAAAAACACGAGTACTCGCCTCAAGCTTGATTAATTTGTGATTAAATTTGTCTTGACTTCAAATCTTCTAAAATTTAGAAATCTAACATTAACATAGAATTTGTATTACCGAACTTTAAATAAATTATTGTTTTAATTAACTATTAACTTTACATTAATTTTCTATAAAAATTTCATATTTTCCTCTATGCAATCGTGTTATACATGTATGTATATATATATATATATATATATATATAATCAATTAACTTAAAAATTTCAAAGCTTACCTCGATCAAAAAGACAAACCTTTTTCTCACATGCAAGCCATCCTCTTCTCCTCTGCGTGTTAATGACGGTGCGACCTTCTCTTCACTTCACACGGCATCAACGTACGTGAAGTTCGCCTCTCTCCTCTCCATAGAGCTTCACCTTCTTCTTGCATCTTCTTCTCCCAAAGTAGGGCACAACAATTTTGTCATAGGTAGTGCTCCGCTCCCATCCCGCTCAACGTCCCGACGTCGACTCCTTTGCTCGGATAGGTAGTGCTCCGCTCCCATCCTGCTCAATGTCCCGATGTCGACTCCTTGCTCGTGAACGACGTCGTCTTCTTTGTTGCTCGACTCCAACTTTGATAATTCCACCACATCGCCGACTAGGACGTCACCAGCACATCCTTCTCTCCTTCGCACGCCACTCGACTTCCATGTAAGTGAATCTTGCCTTGGTCATGTTGTTTAGGAGAACTCATCGTGTAGGCTTTTGATCCCCTCATTTCCACTTTCCGACTATTCAATTCATTTCCAATTTCTTCGGTTGTCCGACCCTTTCGATTCATCTCCCCTTCACTCGACCCCTCTCTTCTACTTCTTTAATTTTTTTCGTTTCCTCTCCCTTGGTTACAGAAACAAGGCATTATATAGATGGTCGCTTCAGGAGCATCGTTTGACCACAGAGGTCATGGTAAGAAGCTACAGTAGTTGTGAGCCACTTATGATGTAGTTAGTCAGATGAGACATACTGGTGAGCTCGAATGATGTCCTTAGGCCTCAGCGACCAGATTCGGGAGCTGCACTTGCGAACCATGTAGATTATGGTTGGTCATGTAAGTCGTATTGGTCAGCTATGATGATGTTATAGTTCGCGAGATTTGGAGTTAGAAGTTGCACGAGTTGTTAACCACATAGACCATAACTGGTCACATAGGTTATATTGGTCAGTTGTGGAGTCAGAAGTTGTACGAGCTGTGAACTATATAAATCATGGAGGTGAGTTATGACAACAATCGTTTGTCACGAGGACCAGAGTCATAAGTTATACGAGCTTCATACCACCTAGGTCGTTGTTAATCACATAGATTGTAGCCATGAGTTGTGATAACGTCTGTATGCTATATACGCTAGAGTTGGGAGCTTTAAGAGTCCCAAGAAAGTCATCGTCTTCGGGATGTATTGTGACACCGTCTTTGAGAGGCATTGTTGTATTGTAAGTGGGGTGCATTGTTACTTTATAATGTATGACAAGGTTCCACAGTGCATGTTGTGCCTTCACAGCAGACTTTGCTACAAGAAATAGGTGTGACTGATGATGATTGAGGGTGGTGGTTGTGGAAAGCTGTGAATGGTGGTGGTGGCTTTCGGAGGCAGTGGCCGCCGGAGGTGCTTGAAGCTATGACAGTTGGATTTGGCTAGAGACGACGACAACCCAAGTTGGTCGAAGAGCAACTGTAAGCGATGGTGGCCATAATCGACGATTACTGGTGGCAGTAGCGGTTGAAATCGACCGAAACAACTAGATGCATCAGGAACAAGAGGCTGCAGAATTGCAGTGCATGAGGCTGAGATGGAGTTCCTTCTTTTACAGGCTCTGGAATTGCCATTTCCCAAGGTATATCCCCTTCTCATGAGGAGATTAGGGCTCTATTTATAGAGTTCATGTTGTAAATAAGGAAGTAATCTAAACTACTCTTGATTGAACAACTTTTGATGGATATTTTAGTTCCTTGATGGTATGAGAATTGAGAAATTTTTGGCTCACTCTTTTTGTTTTGCGGAGTTTTGCGAAGAATCTAAACTTGAATATAAGCTTATCAAATTCAAAGTTTGTCTGGTATTCTAATTATGCCCGGAAAGCTTACAAAATTGCTTTAATGGCTTAATTTGTGCTCGATTTAACTCGTTTTGGATCAATTTTGGTATCATTTGGTCAGTCTCATCGAACCATACTGTTTGAATGTAAATTTGGATTGGAATAATTTTGGTAAGGAGGACATCTGAAATCTTCTTTCACAGGCTTCTTTGAAGAAGCAAATTGTTCTCAACCCTGCCTAGCAGAAAATTTGGGATCATCTTTTATGTTGCAGCCGTGATTTTTAGAGGAAGAAAAATGTTGTTCTCAACAATGTAATAGGCAATCAACGAGATCTCCCATAAGAAGAAAGTCATCTTCGATCCTATCTAGAATGCAATCCAGGATCTTCTTTCCAACACTACAAAGTGATTTCTATTATCGATCGTCTCCTTGAAATTTACATAAGTACCAACATTTTGAGAAGGAAATGCTAACACCATTCAAAGATATAAAGACTTGTTGATTTTGTATAGTGTGCGTTGAATTTTGTAGCATTTGATGTGGTATTTTTACTCGATAAAAATATGTTTGTCAATAAGAGTTTAACTTGTTTGTTGAAATAAAAATTCTGACATTGCTTCTGAGGTTATTTTTACCTTTTCTACTGAACTATTATTGCTACTCTTCCGAGATGCTTTTCCCCTCTTCTAGGGTGTTGTTAAGAATGTTTGGATTTTCCTAGATTACTTAATCAAAGCACGCCCACTCAATGAACATAGTCTGTGTTGAGTATAGACGAAAGGATAATCCATTAAGAATATATGACCCGTTCTAGGTTGCATAACTGAAGCATCTTCTCGACAGTGTTATCATGTGAGAAAAATTCATATAAAATCCAACAATGATGGTAAACCTATATGAGGTTGTTTGTTGAAGCTTTTGCTTGATGACTATAACTTGTTATGGAAGAGGTCAAAAGACATTCACTAATTTTTTTTTTTACCTATCTAAGGTTGCTATTCAAAGCTTCTATTTGACAAATATAGCTTGTGATGGAAGAGGTCAAATCAAGTACCTCTGGGATAGTAGATTAAGTTTAGAATGAAAATGTTAGAGATGCTTTGTGTTTCTCAAGGTTGGGCATAGGTCGTAATTTTTTTTTTTTGGGAAATATGGTTGCATTCATAATCATAATCAAGGATGGGGTTTGACAACTTGCTATTTGTTGCTTTAAAATTTGAGTCTCCAAATAAGTATGTTTTTCACACGAGCTTGTAAAGCAGCTAATGTATTGAAACTTAAAGAGATTAGCTTCCAAATATGGTCAAGGAAGAACTACAATATGGTGGGGGCACGGAAAAAGTGTCATTTGTGAAGTTGCTCTATAGCTTGGAAGTAGTTTTCAAAGGGTTGACGTCCGAATGAAACACAGGATGATTACCCTACCATGTTCGTGCTTGGGGCATTAACATAAACGATCTTTTGAAAGCACATTGAAGGTTGCCCCCCAACATGGAATAATTTGTCATAGACTTGATGTTTAAGTGAGATGTAGGAAAACTACCTCACTACAATCATGCTCGGGACATTGACATAAATAACTTTTCGAGACTCTAGTGAAGGTTGCCTCAATACCCTAGAATGAAGCTCACATAGAGCGAAACCAGCTTCAGATAGAGAAAGACACTTAAAGAGTAGACGAACAAATACCTTCTCTTATGGCTCGTGCCTGATAAAGATGAAGTCCCGATTCCAATGGAGGAAACTAAATCGCTCCTATCTGATGGCCCAGAGAGATTAACTCAATCAAACAAAATTTGATGGATTTTTGAGTGACTTAACGATGTTTGAATGGAGCGATTAGGAGCTAGTTGGATTCGTTTTGTCGAGACTCTCGATTCAACTATAAGCTCGTCGGATTCAGAATTAATTAAGCTTCCAAATATGCTTGAAAGTTTTTTAAAAGTGGTTTAATAGCTCGATCTGGGCTTGATTTGGTTCGAATTGGACCAATTTTGATACCATTAGGTCTGTCTTGTCGAGCCAGTCGATTTGACTATAATTTTGCTAAAATCAAAGTTCTTGATGACTTTTAACAGAAAATTGAAGGTTGCTTACCCAAAAATAATCCTGTGCTCCGTCTCATGCTTTGAGAATATTCGTGTCGGATGATTGGAATTTGTTGGTAGCAACTGCATGTCATATCCCATTTTTAAAATGTTGCTAATAGTGATATTGTTTTATGTGATATTAAAGGTACTAGGGTTATAAGTGTGAAAAATCAAATTTTAGATGTTAGATGTGTTATTCCAAATGAATTGTGTGGCATTCATGTAAATAGCTGGTAAAATAGCATACTTAGAATAAATTTATAATGCTATTCTTCTAATTTTTTTTTTTTTTTTTTTTAAAGTATGTTGTTCAATTTGGAGTTAGTCACTTGTCTTTTATTTTAGATGCTGACATAGTGAAAGGTTATGTCTGAAAATAAACTAATTAATAGCATTGTTGATGTAATGTGCAACAATTGGTTGGTTGTTTAGAAGGACAAGTGGAATGCAACAAGTTGACTTTCATATCAATTTAAAAGAACAAATTGTTTTATAATTAAAAGTTAATATAGTGATATTTTTTTTATGTGAATATATATATATATATATTTTAAAATAAAATAGCTTTTAAATTTTTTGATCACTACATCAAAGCTTTTGTTGAGACATATTGAAGGCCAATCCTTTCTTTTATATTTTAAAAAGGTAATTTAAATACTTAGCACACAATTCTTATATATTTACATATCTCACGTCTAAATTTTTATATTTATATACACAATACTTTTGGTGCTTTAAATATGCATGAGAAGGTAGATTTCACTTTTAAGAAATGATTTTACTTTTAACAAAATATTTGAGTGTTATATATATATAAATATAAAATTTTAGTTGTAAATACATAAAATTTGAGTGCTATTTAGGTAATTTTTTTTAATCCCTTTTAACATATGAATATCTTTAATCGAGGCTCAGTTACATATTTGGTTATGCTTTGAAGAGAAAAGCAAAGGACATTTTAGTCTTTTTTTATTTAAATCGTTGGATACTCTAGATTCAGGTTTTCATGTTTATGTTTCTTTGTCTTGGTCCTGATGATATTTAATACATAAAAATTAAGTGGCTTATATGTGAATTTTCTTAAGATGATGGTTGCTTTAGCGTGGCTATCCGGCTGACTGAATGAGAGAGTTGGTCGGCCAACTGAAATGAAGAGGCCGAGAGAAAGAGAGAGCTTGGTTGGTCGACTGAAGTGAGTGGCCAAGGGAA
>NW_018164550.1:119807-125815 GCF_001263595.1 Phalaenopsis equestris | reverse complement strand
GGAAAGAGTTTAATGGATCGACGAAAGTGAGGTGGCTGGCTGTTGGATTGCCTCGAAATTCATGCAAACTATTTTTGAGTATAAATGTTAAGTTTCCTAATTTTCTTGCTCTTTCATAGTGATAGTTGTAATAAGGACAAAAAATTTATAAATCCAATAAATATTGAGCACATAACTTGCTAATAATATCCTATGTTATGTGATTTTTGAGCTTAGTTCTGATATCTTTTTTGTCATCTGCTGAGTCTGTCATTCTGGCATTTTTCCTATTGGAAGGAAGTTTTCGGGTTCCAGTGGCCAGTTGGAGGAAAAGTTGGTCGTCAGAGGAAAGACAGGTCGTCAAAGAAAAATCTATGTGTCGTCGCTCTGGAGGGGAGTCTTATGCTTGCTTGCCCGAGATGGGAGTCTTGTAGTCACTTGCCCGGGTGGGGAATTTTAGAGTTGCTCGCCCTATGGGGGAGTCTTGGTGATGCTCACCTAAGAGTAGAGTCTTGTAGTTGCTTGTCCGAAATGAGAATATAAGAGTTGTTCGCCCCGGAGGAGAGTCTTAAAGTTGCCCGCCCTGGAAAGGAGTTTTAGAGTTACTCGCCCTGGAGGGGAGTCTAGAGTTGCTTGCCCTGAAGGGGATTCTTGTAGTTTTTCACCCGATTGGGCGCCCTTGGCGTCGTTGTCGGTTATATTGTTATGCATTTGACCGATAGGATGCTCTTGACGTCGTTGTCGTTTGTTTCATTATGCTCTTAACCAATTAAACATTTTTGTTGTTGTTGTTGGTTGTTTTTCATTCTTCTGACCGATTGACCTCTCTTGGCATCGTTGTCGGTTCTTTCTCATGCTTCTGACCGATCAGACACTCCTGGTGTCGTTGTCGGTTTTTTTTCCCAGGTTTGAGTTTCCCGAGTGCTGGAAATAAATGAATTAAGATGCATTCATGTAAGTATATAAATATGTAGAAATTAAGTGGTATATGAAAATATGTAAGAATTTAGTCTTATGTTAATCTTTCCTATTTAGAAATGGCTAATCGTAGATGGAGGCATCAGGAGCAACTGTTAGATGATAATTTGTTGAAATAGTGATTCTTTTCAAAAGATGCTACAAAGATATTGACAATCTTAAATGGCGGCCCTAAAAAAGGTTATACATAAACATTATGATAAAGTCTTAAATGAAGAGTAACATAAAAGACCCCAATGGATGCTACAAGTTAATGATGTTTGCTTATAAGCAATAAAAAATGAACTCTTCGCTCCATAAGTCCATGCAATTCTTAATTGTAATGTATCCCCACAAATGTAAACACAAAAATAGGAGATAAGTGAATGTTGTGAAAAAACGACGACAATAAAGTGAAAAATCGGATCGAGAAAAATTGCAAAATAAAAAACTTATTTACGTGGTTCGGCAAATTGCCTACATCCACGGAGCTGCAGATGATTTTATTAGCTTGAGGGTTACACTCGTCCATCGCCTCGACGATTACAAGAAAGAACAATTTCTCTCTCCTCTCCTTCTCTCTCTCTCTCTCCCCCCGAGCTTCTCTCTTCTCTTGAGAGCAACAACCGAAGAAAAATCTTGAAAAACCATATCCTGAGAGAGATAACAAGGGGAGCTAGTATGTCTATTTATTAATTCCATCATGACATTAGACCCATCCATCATGACATTAGACCCATTATGACATTAGACCCATTAAGAAATTAATCAAATAATTAATGAAGCCCATTAATTATTTCATTTACTCTTCTGTAGCAAATCATTGATGGCGGGATTCATGCAAAGAAAACTGTATAAGATTTTAGGGAAGGAATTAAGAGAAATCAATTTAGAAATTAATTCTGAGTATCAAATCCAATTTGCTACCAAACATGAGAAATCACCAATTTGAACGGTGGACCAGTTTCCATATTCTCAACAAATCTCCCACTTGGAGACTGGTACACTGGTTCCATCATCCACTAGCTGCATCACCCTTTTTTTTAAACGTGATATCCTCCACCTCTCAACTTAAAGCCCTAATTTTAATGTCAGAATACCAGTTGAAGTCGAGTACAACTTTAGTTTTTCAAGAGTAACACCCTTAGTCGACATATCATCATCAACATAACTCTGTACCTCCAAAATTCTTTCTTGGGTTACTCATGTTTCTGCTAACAACTCTCACTGCATAAGCAATATCCTGCCTCAGTTGAAAGTCTTTTTTAACAAGTCCGGTCTTTTACCTCTTATTGCCATCAAACGCAGTTTTCACCTGGTACATCTACTTGTTGTGCAATGCCTCTTCATTGGTGGAAGTTCTGTTAGTTCCCAAGTTTGATTCCCTGACAGGGAATCCATCTCCTCCTTGTCCAGCTTCCAATTGCTCGAATTCTCACATTGCAAGATTTTTTTATAGCTTTGTGGTTCTCCACCATATGTATGTACAAGATCTGTCCCTCTGTCACTTTTCAAGAAACTGACTTTCTTTTGCTTCCTCATAGTGCACCTCTACTTATGTGCCATCACCTGAGTAAACCTGTAGTCATATATAGTCTGTCAGTTTTCTCCTCGAGCCAGTACTAATGCTCCTTTGGTAACCTTCCAGATGGTATCTGAGAACACTACTGAATGACCATCCTCATTGAGCTACTCAACAAAAATGAGGTTTTTCTTCAACTCAGGAACGTGTCTGACCTTTTGCAAAGTTCATTTGCTCTTGTTAAGGAGTGAAATATCAACGTCTTCCATCCCCACCATGTATAGAGCTTTTTCATCAACCATATATACATTCTCAAAGTTATCTGCAACATAATTTTGCATCAACTCCCGGGGGGAAGATGTATGGAAGGAAGCCCCTGAATCCAATATTCAGTCATCAATAGAGCTGTGATCTGCCAGCAATAGTGCATATTGTATTTCTTCAGTCATCATATTTGCACTATTATTCTCCTTCTTCTTAGGATTTCTGTAGTTCTTTTTTATGTTGCCAGTCTTGCCACAATTCCAGCAGGTTGTCTGCTGACAAGACTTTAATTTTGATATTCCTCTGTGTGAATGATCTCCCCCTGGAATCAACATTCAGTTCCAAACTTGAACCTGAGATATCATCACTTTCCTACGCATCTCCTCAACAAAAATCAAATCACGAATGTCATCAATATTTCAGTTTAGATTTACCTGCAGAACTGTTAACTACCATCCTCATAACTTCCCAACTATTTGACAATGAAGCTGACAGTATCAACACATGCATCTTGCTTCAAAATCAATTTAAACAGACGATAATTAATTTGTGATATTATTGAAATCATTATGATGTTGTGCAACAGATGTACCTTCCGCCATCTTCAATTTGTATAAATTCTTCATCAGATGCACCTTGATCTTCGCCGATGACTTTTCATATATAACAGATAAACCAGTCATGAAATCTGCAATAATTCTCTCATTGATGACGTTGTGTGCAACTAACCTCGATAAGGTTAATCGAATAACACCCAGAACTTGTCGATCCAACAAATTTCATTCCGTCTCGTCAATCTTTTTCGACTTCATTCCCAGTAACGATAAGTGAAATTTCTTTCCAAATCTTTTTCGGCTTCATTCCCAGTAACGATAAGTGAAATTTCTTTCCATAGAGGTAATATTCTATCTGCATCCTCCAGTAACCAAAATATGTGTCATTGAACTTCTCGATCTCCGATGACATCACATCATCTTCGCCCATCATTCTTCTTTAGATCCGAACCAAAGTTCTGATACCAGTTTTTATGAAACATAATAACAATAAAGCGAAAAATCAGATCGAGAAAAATCACAAAATAGAAAACTTAGTGGAAACATACAGATTTATGTGGTTCGACAAAATACTTACGTCCACAAAGCTGCAGAGGATTTTATTATCTTGAGGATTATACCCATCCATCACCTCAAGAATTACAAGAAAGAACAATCTCTCTCTTCTTCTCTCTCCTCTCTCCTCTCAAGAGAAACAACCAAATAAGAAGCCTGAGAGACCAAATCCAGAGAGAGATAACAAGGGGAGCTAATATGTCTATTTATTAATTCCATCATGTCATTAGACCCATTAAGGAATTAATCAAATAATTAATTAAGCCCATTAATTATTTCCTTTTCTCTTCTGAATGACGAGATTCATGCAAAGAAAACTGTATAAGATTTTAGGGAAGGAATTAAGAGCAATTAATTTCAAGTATCAAATCCAATTTACTACCAAATATGAGAAATTGCCAATTTGAACAGTGGACCGATTTCCATATTCACAACAGTGAAGAGAGTAGGAGATTTTTGTAATATTTTTTCCACACAAAGTGGATGACAGCATGATGGTCGCTAGCCATAAACCTAATGGAAAACAAAAGGGACAACCTTATTAAATGAGTCAAACTCCACTCATTGAATGTGGTTAAACGATTAGAATTTGAAAGTCCATTTAATTTAATTTTATAGTCACTTTCAATGATAATATTTCATTTATAATTATAATAATTTATTGGAATTGAAAATACATATACACTTAACCCGACAGATTGATGATAATAAAATCAATTATAAATGAATTGCATTGTCATCTTTTTCATGTCTTCATAACCAAATCTTAATTAGTTTCAAAGTTCTAATGCTGTTGTCATAAGCTTGGTTACATTAGATTAAGTAGTAACTTTTGAATTTCAGGATTCATTTTCGACCATACTAAATAGCAATATATATATATATATCCACTAAACTCGGATCACGTTTCAGGATAAGCAGCTTATCCTGAAATGCACAAGCTGCCTCAAACGGACCCTAAGTCTTTTCTATTCTTCCTCCATGGTTTCCGATTGGACCATAATGGTTGGCCGAAGCGGTGGGTTGGCTAAAGAATGAGAGCAGACGACAATGAAAAGAATTATTTTTCAAGACAGAAAAATGGGGTAATTACACAGACAACCCCAAACATTACTATTTAAAAATCAAACATTTTTCATCCATTTCACAAATTCTCACTTATCAGAATTCTTG
This sequence comes from Phalaenopsis equestris, assembly GCF_001263595.1. Lineage (NCBI taxonomy): Eukaryota > Viridiplantae > Streptophyta > Magnoliopsida > Asparagales > Orchidaceae > Phalaenopsis > Phalaenopsis equestris. The sequence goes on along the minus strand of NW_018164550.1, from coordinate 120,811 downwards.
ATAAAAACCCAACATATAATTTTCATTTTTATAAAATCTCAATTCGAAGCGGTGGGTTGGCTAAAGAATGAGAGAAGACCACAATGAAAAGAATTATTTTTCAAGACAGAAAAAAGGGGTAATTACACAGACAACCCCAAACATTGCTATTTAAAAATCAAACATTTTTCATCCATTTTGCAAATTCTCACTCAAATATCAGAATTCTTGATAAAAACCCAACATATAATTTTCATTTTTATAAAATCTCAATAATTTGATCATAATAATGTAAATACATACATTGGTCCAATACTTAAAAAAAAAATAATCTGATGCTTAGTTTGTAAATATCAATGTTTAGAATGCTGTGTATGCAATTATCCCAAAACAAAATTCAGTAAAATTATGTGGCTGGATTGCATTCATGACTCTATGGTTTAATGCAATGGGCGTCGCCCAGCGGTACATTTGCCCTATACAGGAAATTTAGTGGAAGGAAAGTCTTCATCGGAAACACCAAGGGGGCGACCTGAAGTCTTCTTCCTGCTCGATCATCTCTCTCCGGTTTGGTTAAAATTTGAAATTTTGGAGTTCTTTCTTTCGTAGATTGCAGACTGACGCAGTGCCCGCGAGAGGTTTGAGTGAGCGGGGATTTTATTCTGGAATCGGGTGTTTTTCTTTGTCCGGATCGATGGATTTACAGCCGCCTGAACGGTGTGGTAAGAAGGGGGAGGGTGATTGTCAGTCCAATGAGATGGCGGCGCCTGGAAGACGCTTCTGCAGGAAGCACAGCTTGGAGGTGAAAAGTTTGTATGAGAGGAAGAGGGAGAGGAAACTCGTTGGCGGGGAAGAGGGAAGCGGATGCGCTAAGAGGATGCGAATGATGTCGGCGGAGATTGGGAAGAAGAAGGTGTTCGGCCGATCGAAGAAAAGGGAAGCGAATGATGCGGGGGATTCGATTGATGCAGAATTCTTGACAGGGGGCGTAGTTAGGAAGGGGAAGGGGAAGGGGAAGGGGAAGG
>NW_018164550.1:27410-116210 GCF_001263595.1 Phalaenopsis equestris | reverse complement strand
TGCCTATAAACTGTTATCCTTGCCAATTGAAGGAAAGGAGTGATTGCACTCTGCTTGAGTAGTGCAGTGGAGTTATTATTGGAGTTCTTAAAAGAGGAGCATTGAGGCATGGACATGAGAAAGATTGTGTTGAACCACTTGAAAACTCATTTATTGTTACTTGCACTTGCTTTACATGACTTTTTCAATACTTTTTTTTTTTGCACTTGTCTTATTAATTGTGCTTAATTGAATGGTTGAATAAGAGGAGTTTGCAAAAACCTCTAAATTTGCGTTAACCCCAATTCACCCTATTATCAAATTCCTTGACGCATCTCGCATAACAATAACAACAACAAAGACTTAATCACACCACGTGGGGTCGGCTACATGAATCCTTTTTCTCCATTGTGTCCTATTTAGTGTCATATTTTCATTTAGTTCTAATAAATTAAGATCCTTTTTTATGCAATAAGCCCAATCTTCCTAAGTACCTCTGCCTTTCTTAACATAAGTCGAATCTAAAACATATACTCGTATAATCTAAATAAAATACAATCAATGTTTAATTCACTTCTTATAGATGCATGCTAATTAATTTATGTGCATTTGGCTTTAGATATTGTCGCCATCTTCATTCATACGCCAAGGGCTGTTCCGATTATTTATTTAGGATGTGGGAGGGGGTGTAGGATGCTTAATAACTTGGCTCCTACATTCGGAGCATTTTGGAAAAAAGAACTTCTTATTGTTAGTTTTCTCTTTTTTTTATTGAGGGCATTTACATACATACCATCCAATTTCTATGTATTTACATATCCAACATCTAAATTTTGCTTTTTTAATTTTTATTTTACACCACCCAAATCTTTCATATTACGTAAAAAAATACCACCATTTTAACTTTAAAGAAGTGAAATATACATTTTCATGCATAGCTAAGGCGGTATGTATGTAACAATTGAAGGTTAGGTGTTAAATATACATTGGAATTGAGTGGTATGTATATAAATCTTCCTTTTTATATTTTTCTTATTTTAATTATCTTGTTTCATGTCTGAAATCTTTTACATATCTCCCTGGTTATAACTTCCACAGCTTAACTATTTTGCATCAATTATCTTTGATTTGCTGCATGCTCCTTCTAATTTCTTAAATATGCCATTACAGTCGGCAGATACATGTTTTGTCCAACCAGAAAATTTCTTTTCAGGATACTGCTTCTTTGGGCATGGGAAAGAAGCGTTTGACATGCCACCAGTGCATGCACAGCTTTGAAAAGGATGTTGTTGTTTGCTCTAATTGTAAGATCAAGCGATATTGCCGCTCATGTGTGGCCAAATGGTAAATATAACGCATAGACTGTTTTTCTTCTATGAAAATATCATCTCTTTCATTTTGTGTTATTTATTGTAACTGTATTAATTACTTTAAAAAATAAATTAGTCCTATACTTGCATAACTAAATTTCAAGTGTTCTTTAGGATATTTTTCTAAGCCAATGCTTTTAGACAGATCTGATTAATTTGAAGGCTGGGTTTTTTGTGGTTTAGGCTTGGAAAGACAGCTTTAAATGGGAAAGGCTCAGCAGGCCCTCCCAGCCTTCAGTCTGTTCTTGCTGCTGCCTTAAAGTACTGTTGAATTTTTCAGTCATTTCTCCTTGAATTAGAAAAGAAATGTTCCCTTACTATATAAGTTTGCATCTATTGAGGTCTGGTGTGCTGGCGGGTCTCCCAGGGGTAGAAATTTTGTCTTGTTATAGATAATGAGGTAACCATGTGTGGAAGGGCAACTATGCATTAAGTGGATAAGGTTGGAGTCTTTGGGCTAGACAATGCCTAGATTGCTTATCCGTCTGGTTTGGATATTGTAGATTATGATGGACAACTGTTGTTGGGCTGTCTATTTCTCTTCTTGTGATTATATTTTGAATAATTGGTACTTTTTGAATTCAATTGCTGCAGACTTTTTTGTTCCATTTCTTATTATGGCTTGATGTAGCTTTTGTTTTTTTTGCTTATAAAACTTTATAAATTGCACCGTATTTTGGTCAAATAAATATAATTAGATTATTCCAATTTTCTTCTTATTTCAATTATACTTGCGTGTTTCTTATATAGCATTAAAGTTAGGTTTCATCTAAGTGATGATGGTCTACTATTACAAAGAAGGTGAGAAGGTCGATTGATGAGGATCTGATTTAGTGGAGAGGGGTTGTGGAATAGCTAGAGAATGGTAATATGTGATGTCGGCAGAGTTTGGATTGGGTTTGAGGGAGTTTGTACCTGTCCAGACTAAAAATAGCAAGAAACTTGGGTCGCGAAGTGCAGATGAGGAAAGGCTCCACCACTTGTCTTTTTATCCAAGGTACAACACTCACCACTTGAAGAAAAGGATTCAACTTTCCTAATAGGAGAATTTTAGAGAAACAAATCTTTACCGTTATCAAATCAAAGCTAAAAGTCTAAAACTTGAAAAGTAACAACTTATGAATAGTTTTCCCTCAAAATAACCCTAATTCTATTTCACAGGCCCGACAACTGTCTCGAGGTTGGAAATTTTCACTTTGGTTTTCACGTGACAGGATTCTCTCCCCATCTCGATTCCTATCCCGTGTAAGTGGGTATTGCAGGATTGCGGAATCGCTCTCGCATCACTCTCCCCCAGTAGAAGTGGCTTCATCTTTTTCATTGGAAGCATTCGGATCCTTGTTGTACAGTAACAAGTCATTGACGTTAACTGTGACAGAAATCTTGTACTCCTTTGGTAAATCAATCTTTAAAGCACTAATATTGATCCTCATGGTGATTCTGAATGGACTATCAACTCTAAGGCTTCTTTGAGTTTCCCAAAGAAACTACATTAAATCTCTCTTTCTTCAATATGATCCATACTAAGTCACATTCTTTAAAGACCCGAACTTTCCTAAACTTATTTTTTTCATTTGATATTTTAGTATTTTGTTTTGCAATTTCTGCCCTCACATGTTCATGTAAGGTCTAAATCTCTGTGTCTCTAACATCTTCATCCGTGTTATAAGCTTGTCAGCTGGAAGCATCAGCATTAACTCTAATGGAGTTAGAGGATTTTGCCTGTATATACTCTAAAATGGCTGTGATTTGTGGACTGACTAGTTGACTTTTTGTAGGCACTTAACCTACAAGAAAATTAAATTCCACTAGTTGATGTTCTTTCCCTCAAAACACCTGAGGAGGTTTTCTTAATTGGAATTCACTACCGCTATGGCTTTATCTAACTAGTCGTCTGTGGGTGTTTTGCTGTTGAACTCAACTAAACTGAAGCTTTGTAATTAACGTACCCCATATAGTTCTCTGAAAGTGGCTCAAAAAAATTATTTTCTTATATGAAGTGATGACCCTAGGTACACCATATAGGGGAACTATTTCTCTAAAGTAGAAGACTGCAATGCACAATACGTCCATCGTCTTGTGGCAATGAATAAAATGTGCCATCTCGGAGAACCTCTTTGCCAGTACCATAATAGAATCTTTACTTTGTTGTAACCATGACAAACTCATCATAAAGTTTCTGCTCACAATTAAGGTGCCTATGGAACGGTAAGGGGAGTGTATAAGCGTATATTATGTCATTTAGTCTTAGCTAAGTGATATACCCTACACCGTCTTACATTTCTATCTGCATTTAGTATCAATACGGGGTAATAGAGATTTACTTTTACTGAAGAAATAGTCTTTTCCTTGCCAAAGTGTCATGACATATCTCTACTGTGACTCTCTTGTAAGCTTGCCTATTTGAGTGAACTTTTGGGGATGCACAATATATTATGGCAGAGCATGTTGCCATCTGACCTATGAAAGTACTTATATGACCTGTGCTGACAACGATCCAAAATCTCTTTGAAATCCTCGTCAGTGATGTGGATATTCTTTAACAATTCACGCCCAATAACCTTCGACTGCATAGTAGTGATCAACAAGTTACGATAACTTAGGTATCCGTTGATTTGATCCGACTCCCCATCTTATGCTTGAGCCTAAAATAAAAAGAAGAAAGGAATTTTACCAATGAGACGTGTCTGCCTTATAGCTTACTCTATATGTTTAAGAATATCAAGCCGTTATGTCGGTGTGCATAGTAAAATCGTTTGCCCACAGATAATGACTTCATTGACTATGGGCACTAGAACTCATTATCATTGGTAGAATGCTTTCCTGCCTTGACTCAACATAGCTCCAACTCTCTTGTTGAAGGGATCACATTCCATCTTGAACACTTGATTAAAATCTGGAAGAGCTAGGACCATGGCCTGAATAATTTATTTGTTCAAAAATTTAAATTGATATGTGCTCGCCCTGGCCGCTCTGCTCGAGAACCCTTTGGACCGGTCAGGGTCGGTCCGTTGCTCCAGCTCGAGCGGGAGCCTTCCAGCACCGGCGTCCCATCCACGCGGGGTTCTTTGCACCCGTGTCTGTATCCTGGGATTGGGGAGCTTCAACCTCATTCCTCGAAACTTCTATTGGTACACGAATGGAGAGGAAGCTGATAGACATTGTCGTTCTAAAAACACATTCTATTAGAATAGGCATTCGTCCATCTTTGGCATGCCCTGTACTGGAACTGCAGGAAGATGAGTATTCTTACGGCTCAAGTTTCAAACCAATTCATTTGTAACCTACTTCTTCCACTCCTCATATTTGGTTGAGTGCATCTGATGAACTAACATGTAAGGTGAAGTTAAATATGGGGTGAAATCTGTGACAAACTGCACCCCTCTCACTAGCACCCACTCGGACAAGACATCTTCGGTGATAGGACCTGGATTCCATTGAAGAATTTTCTTCCCCATCGTGCTTCTCGGGCCTACTGCAAAGATAGGGTTCATCTCTCTTATATGGTTATCTGATGAGGGGTACCATGCGGAACATGAAATAACCTCTGAATAACTCCACATGATATTCCTGACATCACCCAAAATGACTCATCTTTGGACATGCTGGACCTTTCTCCGTATGGGTAACTTAGAAGGGGGGATTTATAAATCTGAAATATCTGCATTTACCTTTTCTTTGGTGACTCTGTATGTGGTGCCGACTCTCAAACTCATAACCCTGTAGGGATCCAAGGCTGGTTCTGCTGATGTTTCTCTCAAAGTTTGCAAAATGCTGGCTCGAGGCACTGTAATCTCTGGCTCTGCCGGGATGCCTATTACCTGAGAGCCTTCTAAAGCAGCGTCTGCTATTGTTGGAATCTCTATCTCAGGGCCAACTGGATTCGGTGACATCTCTTTCTGCTAAAAAATTAGAATCCTCTCTGAAGTCTGTTTCTTTTTTCTGATCACCGTTCATATCTTTAACTGGATGTGAGTTCTCATTTTTGTCCTCATCGTCTTTAGTGCTTGTGGTTTCTTTACCCAAATTTTCAATGACGCCCTATTCGATGAAGTAGACCACTTTGTCGGTTGTGCATTTTCCCTCAACATGTTTAAATCGGTGACACTTGCCACATTTTTTGGCTGTGACAAACTGCAGATTGGTTTTGCTGGATTATAGCCAGGGGTTGCTTGGTGCTGTGGTCCTTCCAAGTTGGATGCTAGAGTTCGCAAATTTTGGTAGTAGTAAGTTGGTGGAAACTGATGTTGTGTTTTCCGCTTCATCTTCGTTTCTTCTCGTTTCCCTCTTCAATTTTTCTGATCACGGTCGAGGGTAGCCTCCCATTGAATTTCATCTTCAATGTTTGTAATCCAAAGTTGAAGTTGGCGGAGCTCTCACCATATCTCCTCCCTGGTAGGCTTGGGAATGTATCTCATTAGTGGAATGACTAAAGTTTAGGCTTGAGAGGTGAAAAATAGTGCATGAGACTAATGGGAGGTGTATAAAATTTGGTTTAAGATTACTGATTTTGAAAATGGGCAAAGGAAATTTATTGTTTTGATTTGGAATGGGTGGCTAAGGATAAAAAAGAAAATTTTATAGTGGTTGGGGGGGTGAACTTTAGGATATGCTTAGGGTTGAACTTGTTTTGATATCAAATGATACCGGAAGAGAATGCCCAAACCACAAAATGCAACCTTTATTAATAGGAAAAGATGGCTACAACACTTACAAATTGTAAATAACATCACCAAAACACTAGACACCTCGAGAGTGTATCTCAAGGGTGGTGGAGGTTATTGGGAAGGTGGGTTAGCAGTTGGGAGCATTGGGACAGCAGTTGGAGAGGTTGGCTGCAAGAAAAAGTGGAGGGGAAAGTGCTGGACAGCAAGTTACTGCAGCAAAAATGGGTCACAGCGCTTTGGTAAGCGGTTGGGGATGGCCGACTGCTAAGGGAAGTGGAGGAGACGAGGTAGGGAAGATAAAATTGGAGATATAATCACTACCTCGGAGTAGGATACATCCGTAGCACCACCATTTCCTCGGATACAACCCTAGAACAGGGAAAATGATTCCACACACAAAAACTGAAATCAACTCAAGGCATAACTACCTTAACACTCTGAAAACAATAATATATGGACTCCCATTGATGAAGGAAAGTAAAAAACTAAAGAAGGAAGCTTTCTGCATAAAAGGAAGAGATGGGGTGGTAAAAAAATCCAGAAATAGCCATCAAATACTTTCATACAAAGAAGAAACATAACTGGAAGGTGGACAGAGGTGCGGGAGGCCGCTCGCCTCGTTAGGAGGCTCGCTTGGGCGGCTCGGCTTGGGAACCCCATGGACCGGTCCAATTGGACCGATCGGGGTCGGTCCATTGCTCCTGCTCGAGCTGGAGCCTTCCTGCACCCGTGTCCGGTCCATGCAAGGTTCTTCACACCTGCGTCATGGCTGCTTTAGATATTTTGAATTTGGCAGACACCATTTGTTGTGTTGTCTATTTTTTCTCTCGCATGAGTTCTATCATCTTTAGTTAGTAGCTTTTTTAAATATGATTGATGCTGTATTTTTTCCTTTTCTTTTGTAATAAAGTCCCATGTTTTTGCTAAATAAACTGACGCAGGGCTTACCTGCCGCAACCCAACTGCATTGAAGGGCTAGACCAGTCGGTCTAGCCAGGGAGTATCTAGAGCCAACCTACCAGTCCAAGAGGCTTTGCCTCCCATGGGAGAGGATCCTCCTTTTCCAATTCTGCCGCCCATCTCCCTTCCCTATTATATTTCTTTCTCTTTTTAGTGTAGTCTCTTTCTATTACATTCATTTCCTTTTTATTACCTTCTTCTATCCACTATTACATATTATATATATGCTGGTTTGCTTGGTTAGAGGGCAGTTCTTGATTTTCTTTGATTTCAGATTTTTGCCTCCAGCGTTTCTCCCTTCCGAGGTTTGTATTCGACGACGAGAACGTGCTCATGCTGTAACTCGTCCAAGGTGGTGATTATCCCCATTTGTTTCTTCCCCTTCCTGCTGCCGTCAGCCATTCCTGTACCAATCCTGCTGCCACGAGCCTTCCCTGAACCTTCTCCGCTACTGTTAGCCGCCCCTGCACCTTCCTGGATTTGCCCAGGACCTTCGGGGCCCCTTCCAGCTGCCACAAAGTCTTGCTGCCGCAAGCCTCTCTAAAGTCCCCTCTCCAAAACTTTTGCTACAGCTGCCAACCTTTCCAGACATGCTGCCGCCTCCCTCCTCTCCACTAACCTACTGGCTACTGCATCCTCACGAACTATGGTCTACCTGCTAACCAGCCGTCAGCTATCCCACACCCACCATATCAGCCGCCACTGTTCCTTCTCACCTTAGCGGGGGTCTTTGTCTGTGCTGTTGTTTTCTTATTGCAAGTCTCGTCGATTGTAAGCCCATTTGCTTGGCATAATAAAAATTTGCTTTCCTACAGGGTTTTGAGTTAACTCCTGCATCATATACTTAGTGATTTATTTAACTTGATTTCTCCTATTTTTCTCCTACACTTCTTTCTCACAATTACAATACAGTTTATGTCTGCGGACATGATATTTCTTCTTTGTTAACTGCCAATTAGTTGGATGTACTAGGTATCCCGAACAAAGTACAGAGGATGTTGAAGTTGCTTGCCCATTTTGTCGTGGTAACTGCAACTGTAAGGCATGTTTGCGTGTATTCCTCGATTTTAAGGTAATTTAATCTCTTTTTCTACTATTTTACTGGGCTTGGTCTGCAATAACTTCTCTATTTGAAGTTATTGTATATGATTTAGTTTAGCAGAAAAGAACTGGATGACGCAGCCAGATTGGAACAGTTGCTCTATCTGTTGCATAGAGCCTTGCCTATCCTCAGACTTATTGATAAGGAACATAAATCAGAGATTGAAGTTGAATCAAGGATTCAAGGTAAATTTAGGCTGGGAAAATTTGAGGTTATTGATATTTATTTATTTATTTTTTGTATTTGCAATCATGACTTGGTAGTATTCAACAAATTTTCTTCTTCGTACAGCAATTAAATCAGATGAGGTGATTGTGCCAAGGACCATGCTAGACATTGGGGAACGCATATATTGGTAAGCCTGCGTTTTGAAAATATTGATCATGTTCTCTTCCTTAACTAATGTTATTTTTGACTGAAGTATGAAAATACATTTATAAGAACACAAGACCGAATCAGAATCAATGTTTTTAAAATATTGGGCACACAAATTGCAGAGTAAAGAGGTCATTTTATGAGTTAGAGGGTGTATGAATTGCATATCATTTATACATATACGATTTGCATACAGTAAATTATTTAATTGGTAAAACGTAAATGCCTTTAGTTAATAAATTTGAACAAATATAATGACACGTGAAGTAACAATAATTTCAAGCTACCCGAAAGTTAAAAATAAAAGATTAAACACATAAGTAATAATATGACAAAAGAATACCAAAAAAATCAACAATAGCCGTGAGCTTGAGCAATTATTAGTGATCAAGAGGGAGAGACATTGTGAAGTGAGGGAATTTGAATATGATGCATGGAAAAGCATTCTCAAGAAGAAGTTTTTCAAGGAGAAGTTGTAGTGTCATCTACTAGAATTAGTGAGAAATTTATAAGAAAATTAGCAGATAAGTGAGAGTGACTATAAGAACAACCAAGAAAAGAGTGGTTGTCAGGAAAGATTGAAGCGTCAATGGTCAATGACTAATAATCAATAAGAAGCGAACACTTATTTCTAGTTTTTGCGACAGTGCTAAACCAAATCATAAAATTTGAATAAGTACTTCTATTTTATTTATGATTATGAAACTGAGCACAGTAATGTGCCGTGATGAAGAGATCCGACACTTGCGGCTTACTACAAGCTTGTGCTTCTTAGAAAAGCAATGTATAGGTTCAGTTCATCTCTTCACATCACTACTTAAGCTTGGTTTTAAGTACACTTTTAGACACAATGATTTCAATTATATGCTGATCTCCTTTGCCATTTATTTCTGTTGGTACAGCATCAGTTGTTTTACATTGTTGTATAATTCCATGTGATATAAGATAAAAGAATAATAGACATAGCACTTGAAATTGTAATGTAATCAATCATGACAGTAACATTGTATGTGATATCATAATCAGAACAATGGAATGTCATATGAAATTATAGACATGAACTATACATTAAATGAAGTTTCACACGGATAACATTAAATTGTAGAATAATCACATAATTTATGAAGATCCTAAACAATATAGTTTATGATTTGTAACAATATGAGGAATATTAAAGAATTCAAGTGAAATCAAAGCATATTGCATTAAGAATATTCCATGGAAAGAATTTCTATAAACAAGTGCAATGCATATACTAGGTCTAGAAGAAAAAAACATTACTCTTCAATATAATTGTATTACCTACATTAATGATTTTAGATGAACTAGCCTATTGGCCACAACATAACCTCATAATTAATCTTTTTTTTTAAACCAAGCATGATATCATATGTATGATAAGTAATTTTCTCATTGATTTGCTTTTCAGGCTGTTGCCACACATTTGTTCGACTACTACCTTTTCATTGAGAAGTTGTTTTTGAGAACCATATATGCCAAAATATGTTATCTATAGAAAAATTGTTGCCCGACTATTTCAAAAGAGAACATATTTATAATACTCGTAATAGTTTTAAAAAATGTTGCTTTTCCCACAAGAGCCTAACAACCATTCTTACAAAAAATTGCAGCTTGTCACACCTTGACTAATCCCCTCTCTTTTTAGGGTCAATCGTGCTGCAATAGAGGTGAACGACACAGTTAGACGAAATTTCCACCAATACTCATTTGACTTACACTTTTAGGACCGAGTGAGTAATGAATTTGTCTAACTCAATTGTTTTAAACATTTATGAACTATTTCATTTTATACTTGATTTGTATTTTCATATATTTGGAAGCGTACATCATAATATCTCAAAAAATATATACCGAGCTGCTAAAAATCCAACATAATAAAAGAGTGTGCTCAAAAGTTTTTAAATCCCAAAAACTATACAATTGAAAAACTATACAAAAATCACACTAGGCTATTCACCTTAGTGGTCCTTACCCTTCTCTGAAAATAATAACATAAAGGAATGAGCTACAAGTTCAACAGAATAATTCAAACAAAAATAAATTTTTTATAAACGAAAAGATGACAATGTGCATATTCATATGTAGTAAATTTGCATGACAATAGAATATAAATATGAACATATTTTAATTATATGAAATATTTAAAATAAAGTACATGAAATTCAGCGAACAATAATAATTGTATCAAACATATATTTTATTCATTCATGTGCAATCATAATCATATCTATACTGAATTCAAAATCAATATAAATTATCTTAAGAATGTCACTTATAATAGACTTTGACTTTATTTCATTTGATGTCATTGGGTTGTCATCCAACTTGAAAACTAAATTAACTAATAAAAGTTGGGTCCCTCCCAACATAACAATTATCAATTGCCCCACTTCGTATCAATGGTTCATGGATTTCTGTTATTCTCTGATCTCAACAGTTCTTTGATCCATCATCGTTTGACTATCAAAAGTTTAAAATTCCAGGACACACCACTCAGAAGTTGTAGTTTATCTCGGGTCATTGAATGTCCCATTATGTTGCTTCGTTGTCATTTGATTCATTCTAGTTTCCAATATTTTTAAATTTTTTTTCCTTGATATTTTCTAATTTCAATTGTGGACACATCAATTAGCCAAACATCATCGTATCTATTACCCACTAAACACTTACGCACCTTCCGCTCCTTTTTTTTATTCACAGTGACCTATGGGGCACATATTTTCAGCTATACCAATAAACAGTGGTTCCTAACTTTGATTGATGACAACACTCGAATGACGTATATCTACATTTTAAAAGACAAATCGGAGGTTGCTATCACCTTCCAAAACTTTTCCATCTTCATTTTAACTCAATTCATAACTCTTGTTCAGGTTCTTCAGTCCGACAATGACCGTGAATTTTTCAACTTTTTTTGGGTGAATTCTTGGTGAGTAAAGACATCCTCCACCATACTCGTGTACGGATATTCCTCAACAAAATGAGATAGTTGAAAAGAAAAACCGTCAACTCCTCGACGTTGCTCGCTCCATTATGTTTCAATCGAATGTCCCAAAACAATTTTAGAACGATGTTATTCTTACTGCCGCCTATCTTATAAATAGTCTACTCTAAAATTCATAAATTCTGAACCCGTTAGCCATCCAGATGTCATGTTTTCTTGCTGATTGGGTCTTCTCCGCATTAGATGCCAGGTTTTTGGGTGCGCTGCTTTTGTTCAAAACACTGCCCCCACTCAGAGTAAACTTGTTCCCAGATTCATAAAATGTATATTTCTATGGTATTCCGCTACTCAAAAAGGGTATAAGAAAAATCTTTGCGAGTGCTAATGTCTCATTCTTTGAAATTGTTCCCTATTTTTCTACTTCGGCTCCAAGTGAGGTGGAGCTTGGGTTCTTAGACACCGTCCCTTGTCCTACTCCTAGGGATGTTCCCCCCATTGCATTTGCCACTGAGGAGTCCCCTGTTCCTCTGAGTGCACTATCTCCTCCTCCCACTGAAGGGTCTCCTATTCCGTTGAGTGCACCATCTCCTCCTCCCATTGTCCGTGTCTACACTTAGCACACCCGTTATAATGCTCTTACTTTGGAGCCCTCTACTTCCTTACAGGACCTTGAATCTACTCCGAATGATATCGTCAGCGTGGCCTCTCCTTCGAGTGGGAAGGGGAGTTTTCTAAGTAATGTGCGCAATCAGACATGCTCCATCTATTTTATGACAAAAAATATCTCTTTTTATAGTTTATTTCCGACCTACAATGCATCTTTCCCGCCCTAACGGGCCATCAGTTCTCGACTACTATTGAGGTTGCTCTTACTGATCCTACCTTAAAAGGACAGTAATGGAGGAGATGAATGCCCTTCGATGAAACCATACGTGTGACGTTGATCCTTTTTGGGGTAAGAAAACTGTGGGTTGGCAATAGATTTTCAACACAAAGTTCAACTCTGATTGATCGTTTGAACACAACAAAGCTCGCTTGGTCGCCAAAGGGTACTCTTAGACTTACAGAGTTGATTATGAGGAGACATTCACTCCAATGGTTAAGTTAAACACTATTTTGGTGTTGTTGTCCCTTGCGCTGAATCTGAATTGGCTTTTATTCTAGCTAGATGTTAAAAATGTGTTCTTGAATGGGGTGCTTAAAAAAGAGGTTGACGTCTCTCACTCCTGGTTTGGACTCTGCTGCCTCCAGCAGGCAATTGTGCAGATTGCGAAAGTCTTTCTATGGTCTAAAGCAGTCCCCAAGGGCCTGGTTCGACAAGTTCACAAAGGTGTTCGTGGGCCATGATTTTACTCGCGCTCAATCAGATCACACTCTCTTCTTTCGACATTCCTACAATGGTCAGGTAGCTATCCTTATTGTTTATGTTGACGATATTTTTCTTGTAGGTGACGAACTCCCAACATTGAAGTCCTTGAAAGACTTTCTTGCTAAGTCTTTTGAAATGAAGGATTTAGAATCTTTTCGGTACTTCTTAGGCATGTAAATGACTCGGTCATCTCGGGGTATTTGCCTGTCTCAACATAAATATGTGATTGATCTCTTTACAGAGAACAACCTTCTTCTGTGCAAACCAGTGAATGTTCTTATGGATGGATCCCAATGAAAAATTTTCTGACATTTCAATTTCTGTGACTGTCAACACGACTCATTACCAGCCCCTTATGGGGAAACTCCTCTACCTCGTCCATACTCGCTCCGGCATGTGCTATGCAGTTGGTATAGTGATTCAATTCATGCGTGACCCTTATGAGCATCATCTCCAAGCTGTTCACCAGATTCTGCACTATTTAAAAGGTACACTGGGCTCAAATTTGCTTTTATGTCGTCACATCTCTAGGTTTATTACTGTTCATACAAATTCTGATTTGGTCGGATCGGTTCATGGTCAATGTTGCATATCAGGGTATTGCTCATTTGTAAGAGGAAATCTTGTCACGCGAAAAAGCAAAAACGGTCTGTGATTGTCCGGAGCAGTGCTGAAGCTGAATTCCGGTCCATGTCCTTGGGGATCTGTGCAGCCCTCTGGTTACGCATCATGCTCCGCAAACTTCATATGACAACTTTCGTTGCACTGCAGCTATTCTATGATATTAAGGCTGATATCAACATTGCTTACAATCCAGTCCAACATGATCGTACCAAAGATGTGGATATCGACATATACTTTATTAAAGAAAAGATCGAGTCCGAGGAAATTTATATTCCTTTTGTGCCCTTCTGTGGTCAACTAGCGGACATCCTCACCAAGAATCTTCTTCGTTCTTTGTTCGATGACTTCAAATCCAAGTTGAACATGACTGACATCCATGCTTCAAGTTGAACGGGAGTTTTAGATTTATAATGACAGTCCCCAGCTGTTATTATTTTTTATTAGCTTTTGTTCGCTCATTATGTATTTCCTATTTGTTTTATTCTTTCTTATTTTTTATTCTATTTTATTTCTTTCCTTTGTTGTGTCGATTGTAATTGGGTTTAACTACCCCTCATTCTATCAATAGTATTGTGCTGCTTTATTTTCTAAAGTACACAAACTAATATGGATTTTATTGTCAATCCATGTTATATGCGACTCTATCTTAAAGTTAACTTGGATAAGAACCATTACTCAATAATGATACAAAATGATTATAGGACTTCTCTGGCACATCATTTTTCATGCTAACAGTAGTAGAAAGTGTATACAATTTATAGGAGATATGAGTTATCATATATTTGAAATTCAATGAGATCATAGCAGCAAATTTAATCAATGAATTCATTCTCATTATAATGTAATGGTTGGAGGACTGTAGCTAGGTATGTCATGATTTCCAGTCGGAAGGCGTGACTGTAGACTAATCTTTAGCCAGCGGGCTGCGAGCAGGAAGTGTTTATTCAAGCTGGAAGCTGTGACTTTTGGCTGCTGCCAGACTACTAAAAGAGTTTAAGGAATAATAAAAAAAAAGACATAAATATATGATTAGTTTGCAATAGCTCATAGCAGCAAATATAAGAAATTAATTCATTCCCTTAAGAAAATAACGACTGGAGGAAAACATTTTGGTAGGGCATGATTTCTAGCAGTAAGGTACAATTTGTAAAGGTGTGCATGTTGCATTAAAAGTAAAATGTGCTTACAAAATATACAAAAGCATGCGCCCTTAGGGTCAAAATAGCCCCTATCTTCTCAGAGGATAGCAAAACGTTCTGGAGATTGAAGGATCGAGGCAGAAGAAAAACTGGTAAGAAAGCCCTTTGGGCACAAAAATGGGCAGATTTGTTGAGCTCCCAAGGAACAAAATGAAAAACAACCTGTCTAAAAGAGGAAAGAAAAGCAAAAGTATGGCAATGCTTTGAATTTTCCATCCAAGTCTTTGGAGCCATTGAGTTCCTCATATATTTGATGATATTAGCATTATTTCTCTCATAACGATCCCTTTGGCCTCAAGCATCCACAGTTGGAGGAGCTCTCTTAGATAAATGATAGCTTGGAGCTCCACAAACCTGCAATCTCAATGTAGCAGTTGACGTCCCAAAGCGCCAAGGAGCTTGTTGGTTTTATCCCTAATGACCACGCCTGTGCCGACATAATATTTAGGGAGTACAATTGCTAGTCTCGTTGGAGCTAATTCACTTCCGTCATTCCTTGATTAATTTTCTCCTTTATAAAGTTTCTATAATTTTTAACATGTTTTGTTTGATCATGGTATAGGGTTATTGATGCGAGAGCACCCTCCCACAAGATTTCTGTGATTCGAGGGATTCTACAATCCGGTAAGCAGGACAAGTGCCGATATGGGCTATAGAGGGATTTTCCCGCATGTGTTTTTGTTAGCCTCTCGCGGACCCCTTTTTATTGTATTTTTTAGTTTGAATCAGGTTTTTTTTGCTTGAGAGCTATCACTATTAATTTCTAGTTTAGTAAAGTTTTGGGTTTGTTTATATATTTTAGAGATGTTTTCTCTGATTTTCTGTTGTAGGAGTGTTGTATTATCTTTCTTTTGCAAGTGGTGTGTTTGTATCTTGCTCAGGAACATACGGCGAATCTTCTCACTGCTTGCACCATGTTGTTTCATCGTCCACCTCACTGTTTTCAATAGGGATAATTGCCGACCAACTCAAATCTATTGTTGGCAGATTTTGTCATTTATCCCCCTCAAATCGTTGTAGACCTCACATACTATCATTCCTTTGTTGTTCCCCAACCACCTCCATTCAAAATCCGCTTCTTAAACACATTTTAGGAGCCATAGAATGGTATTATCTGGTATAAGAGTCCGCCAAACTTTAAATTTTTAAGACTGCCTTTCTTGCCCAAATCCAAAATTAAAAAAAAAAATCCACCATACTCAAATAATTCCTACTGCTCTTAGCCCCAACCCTAAATTTTTAAAATCTAACTTTACTGCAGTAATAAGCCTTTGTAATTTTACTGCCATCACCAAAATTTCACTTCAACACCTGCTACCAAAATCTAAGTCCTAGACCAACCTTAATTTGTAATTTTACATTTGCTGAAAACCTGATCGAGAGAAAAGAATGCCATGATGTCAAGGAGAAATTCTCAGCGAGGTGTCCACAAGAACTTGCTCTGAAGGTTATACAATAAAAAATCTTCCAACTGCAATAGAGTCTTATTGCCTTTAAGAGGAGACAATGCAATGACGTTACGTTTAGCTACAAGGTGACCCGCTACGTCAAGCGGAGGAAGTGAATCCTTTTTATCGAGAAGTTTTCAGTGACAAAGAACGAATACCCAAACGATTTGATATGGAATATCAGAGAAGCCAGGACCTTGGAGTAAATATTAGTTTATAGGATTCAGACGATCACATGGATTCAAATAAGTTTATCGAGTTGCTCTAAACAATGGAATAAATTTTCAAGTACAAACATGTTTCCCATGATAAAAGAGTTTAATTGACAACCATCAAGTTTAGTAAGAACACTTCCTTGTTGTGAGAGAACCTGAAGCTTCTTTGCTAGCGTGAGTGGATAAGTAAAATCATTACATTGTCTAAAATAAAATGGGCGATGCAGCTACGGCGAATCTTCTCACTGCTTGCACCATGTTGTTTCATCGTCCACCTCACTGTTTTCAATAGGGATAATTGCCGACCAACTCAAATCTATTGTTGGCAGATTTTGTCATTTATCCCCCTCAAATCGTTGTAGACCTCACATACTATCATTCCTTTGTTGTTCCCCAACCACCTCCATTCAAAATCCGCTTCTTAAACACATTTTAGGAGCCATAGAATGGTATTATCTGGTATAAGAGTCCGCCAAACTTTAAATTTTTAAGACTGCCTTTCTTGCCCAAATCCAAAATTAAAAAAAAAAATCCACCATACTCAAATAATTCCTACTGCTCTTAGCCCCAACCCTAAATTTTTAAAATCTAACTTTACTGCAGTAATAAGCCTTTGTAATTTTACTGCCATCACCAAAATTTCACTTCAACACCTGCTACCAAAATCTAAGTCCTAGACCAACCTTAATTTGTAATTTTACATTTGCTGAAAACCTGATCGAGAGAAAAGAACGCCATGATGTCAAGGAGAAATTCTCAGCGAGGTGTCCACAAGAACTTGCTCTGAAGGTTATACAATAAAAAATCTTCCAACTGCAATAGAGTCTTATTGCCTTTAAGAGGAGACAATGCAATGACGTTACGTTTAGCTACAAGGTGACCCGCTACGTCAAGCGGAGGAAGTGAATCCTTTTTATCGAGAAGTTTTCAGTGACAAAGAACGAATACCCAAACGATTTGATATGGAATATCAGAGAAGCCAGGACCTTGGAGTAAATATTAGTTTATAGGATTCAGACGATCACATGGATTCAAATAAGTTTATCGAGTTGCTCTAAACAATGGAATAAATTTTCAAGTACAAACATGTTTCCCATGATAAAAGAGTTTAATTGACAACCATCAAGTTTAGTAAGAACACTTCCTTGTTGTGAGAGAACCTGAAGCTTCTTTGCTAGCGTGAGTGGATAAGTAAAATCATTACATTGTCTAAAATAAAATGGGCGATGCAGCACAAATTTCTTTCCCCATATTATCGACATGATAATAAAATCCTTTACTTGTGCCAGAGAGATTTTTTTATAGGTGCTAAAGATATTCTTTTATGGAGGAGTACACAACTGAATATATTCAACTCGTTAAAATGTGAGTTGCTGAAACCAGAGGAGCACACAATACCGAGGTATCTCTGAGGACCAAGTCATCTATTATTAATGTGATATAGTTATAACTATATTGATTCCTATTTGATGTACATGCCCTAGCTTTGAAGGCAAAGAAACAACATCACGAGATTACTACCACACCTTACTAGCAGAGTTCAATCCTAGGATCAAGAAATTTTAGTTCACCCAGTGGAGAACCTTAAGAAAAACCCTTATATAGTCGAGAAAATGTGGAGACCACCCGCTCTCCTAAATCTGTCTCCGCTAGGTAGTGCTCCAAGGGCTCTTGTTTTGTGCGCATTGCATCCCATTGTTAAAACAAGATGATGATTTATTTTGCTAAGTATAAAGTAATTGAAGAAATAGACAATGACATAGGAGAGGGAGAAGACGTCGAAGGAGAATAACAACTTTCTACATTGATTCAACAAGAGCTTATGAGAGACTCTAATAGGATTAACATTGGTTGTCCTAGACGACAGTGAGTCTAAGGAGTTGATACCAGACGCATGCTTGCCTTAGCTAAGTGGCACAAAAGAGGATGGAGATGTGAAAGAGGAGTAACAATTTCCAGCCTACAATGGAAAGATGTTGTGATTCAAGTTGAGCGCATGGGAGAGATTCTGGTAGGATTAATATTGGTTGTCCTAATTGATAGTGAGTTTAAGGAGCTGATATCAGACACATGCCAACCATAACTAAATGAATTTCATAATTGTCTGACCTACAACCAACCACTTAGGTTCCCAGTATTCAGTGAGGTCCAATATGTCATCACTTTAGATATACATGAGAAATTTTTTGATGATTTTTGAAGGACTTTTTAGAATAAATTGAGTATGAAGTTTTAGTTCATTTCAACAATATTTCAACAATGTCGCCTGAATAGATGGCCAATAGGAGTGATGAGACACACTGGTTTGAAAATCTCAACAGTTATTTTGGGGTTATCTACATCAGATAATTGGACCCAAGTCCTTTCAAAGAAGAAGAAAAAGCCTCTCATAGCCGGGGAGAACGATGTGGGGGCTCCCTCCTGCAGGAATTCTGCAATCTGGTGTCATAGAATATCGGGATCCTGTAATCCTATAAGCAGGCCAAGTGCCGGTATGGGCTATAGCAATATTTTTCCGCATGTGTTGCTGTCAGCCCCTTTTGAATCGCTTTTTTAATATTATTTTAATTAGAATTAGATTTCTTTTGCTGGAGAATTATTTATATGCTATTAATTTTAGTTTTTGTAGACATTTGGCTTTGTTTATGTATTTTGGAGATGTTTTTTTTTCTTTTTTTTTTCCTGATTTCCTACTTAGTATTGTTGTATCCTTTTCCTTTTGTAAGTGACATGTTTGTATCTTGCCTAGGAATATGTGGCAAACCTCCTCGTTGACCATGCTACACTATTCTGTTTCATTCTCTGCTTCTCTATTTCCAACAGGGGTGGCAACAGGGATAGCCACCGAACAACTCAAATCTGCTGGATAACAGAATTCATCACTTAACCCCCTCTAAATGCTGTAGACCTTACATACTATCATTCCTTTGTTATTCTCCAACCACCTCTCACTCAAAATTCACTTCCTAAAATCCTTCTGGGAGCCCTAAAACAGCATTAGATAGTAGCAATGCTAATGATAATTTTTTGCAAGTTCTATTATAAAAAAAATTGAGACTTTGAGCATAAATATCCTAGGTCATTGTTTTGAATTCAATTTCAACCCTGCTTCGGACTACCTCCAAGCATCTCAATCTCTCCATATGAATAGCATTATCCCAGTATGGATTTACAATTTGCTACACATTATAGTTAGCATGGAGAAATATTTCAGTATCAGTTTTAATCTTTTATTTGAATGACCACCCTTGAGATGATTTTTTTTAGTGTTTTATTCATAATCCAACTAGCCAATACTAATATGAAAACATATATCAAGTCTAGTGTTAGATGGGTAGATGAGTTTTCATATTAACTATTATTACCTTTATATGCTTAGGTAGAATCTCATTTAATTCCAACTTTACTCGATGGATGTGTTGGCAGGTTTACTCCTAAATATACTGTTTTTTATAGTGAGCCCAAGGTGTATTTTCTCTGTGAGACGGATATTCCTTTACTTGTTTTTGCCATTAAAAACATTTTTGCCATTTCCATGCCTAGTTAAAAGTTGTAGTTTTGTTGGCACGCAACTCTTTAGCTAAGTGGTTCTTAGAGTAAAAAACCAATTGATTTTAAGAAACAGATTCTAGCACTAGCACAGTGGATTCGTGAAAGTTATGGAATGCAAGCAATCCTTCTCTGTGCTTAGCCATAATTTGAAAGGAAATTACTGAATATTAATTGTCTTAAAAATTGGATTTATACCTAATATTTGCCTTTCCTTTTGCTTTACCTGCATCCACGTGTACTTAGATTCATATGTTTATACTTGCTGAGATCGCACAAATACATGTTTGTCTTTCATGCTTCCTTAACATGTGTCATTCCTAGTGAAACTTGTTCAGTATCAGTTTCTCCAAAACAAAGTTGCCTTAAAATGTTCAGAGAATATTATAGTCCATGCTGCCAATTCTGTACAATTATTTTATAATTTTTTTATTTGTGAATTGGAGACACGCCCCCTCTCTGGCATGCATTTTCTTATACTTTCTATTTATTATTTACTGTTGGTTGTGTTATGATTATTAACAATTATTCATATACATGCAACTGCTGTATTTATATGAATGTACACCTTCACATTCTGCCTTATTGGCTTGGTAACCTATTACTTTCCTTTCTAGCAGTGACTGCTGCAGTACTTCTGTTGTTGATTTCCATCGTACTTGTACCAATTGTTCATATGATCTTTGTCTCTCTTGCTCCCGAGAACTGCGTGAAGGTTATCAACCTGCTGTTCAGAAATCAGATTCTGCTCCAAGTCCAGTTCTTGTACAGAAATCAAATCATGCTACTGCCATGAATGGAAGAATTGACCTTCCACGAAAAAAATTTGGTTGGCAGGGCGCAGATCCGAGTACAAGCAACAATAAATTCATTGATAAATCTTGCTCCTTTTCTGATTGGAGAGCGAACGATGATGGTAGTATTTCATGCCCTCCTAAAGAACACGGCGGATGTGGAAATGGTGTCCTTGCCTTAAAGCGCACCTTTAAATCTAATTGGGTGGTTAAGCTTATTCAAAATGCGGAGAGATTAACAAATAGTAGTCTCTTTGCAGATGAGAGCGCATCTGACATTTGTTCATTATGCCCTGAGAAATGCTTATTTTCTGGAGTTGATCAAAATAATTTCGCCCTCCGCAGGGCAGCATCTCGGAAAAGTAGCCATGATAATTTTTTGTATTGTCCCAATGCAATGGAGTTGGTAGATGATGAATATGCTCATTTTCAAAAGCATTGGAGAAGGGGTGAACCAGTGATTGTCAGAGGTGTTCTTGAGAGAACAACTGGTCTTAGTTGGGATCCTATGGTTATGTGGAGGGCTCTTCGAGAAAAAAAAATTGAAAAGTTTAAAGAGGAGGGTTATGCTGTTAAGGCAGTCGATTGTCTAGACTGGTGTGAGGTGGGCCAATTTAGCATTTGATTTATGCCATATTCCAGCATAGTAATTTTTATGTCTTCCAATTTTGTTGTTTATAGTTGAGCGGATATTGTTTTCATGTCTCCTAACCCAGCGTTTACTTTGTTTCATCTCGTTATTGCATCTTTTGATAAAGTTCAGGTAAAACAGAAAACATCTGATTTTAAGTAGCATGGTAAATTTTATTTGTGAGCTGTTTCTGTTCTATAATCTTCTAAGAATGCATGATTTGTTTTAATTTTTCGTTGCTCTTTACTCATATAATTGTTCACGTTTCTTAATAAATTAAATAGTAAAATTTTCCATTTTCTATTACTTTTTTATGTTTTCCTGCCTCTTTATCAACTTTTCTAAAATAGCATATTCGAACCCAAAAATAAAATAAAATAAAACTTTATACTAACATAGATTATGGCTCCAGATAGTTGACACGGGGCGCTAAAAGGCGCCCCAGTAGCGGGGCTCTAATAGCGCCCCTAATGCGGGCGCTAAATGCCAGCCGACTGAACACCAACTTCCTCGCGGGTCCAGGGAGACCGGTCCATAACACGATCACGAAGGATCGAGACAAAAGGATCGCGAGTTCCGTGGAGAAGGCGGGACTACCTCCCGTCCTCATGTGCTCTTCTCCTTTTGGAAAGTTTTAGGGTCTGTTTGGGGCAACTGTTGATTATTTATAATCTGTTGATAAACAGATTATTCTGAAGCTGGCTTGCTGTTTGAAACAACTTATTCAGAATAACTTACTGGGACCTGTTGTTGGATAAATGACCATTTCGCCTCTGTTGGTTAAAGTGTTTGCAACAGAACTGTATATATACAATAATAGATAAACAGATGTCTCAAACTATTACAGTTTAGTTACAAAAATTAAAATACATTGCTCACCATTTCGTGAGTATAAAAAAATAAAACAAAAAGAAATACAATTACAATTAAGAGTAAACAAATTAAAACGTTCAATTTAAAACTCTGACGTCGTCTGTCCTCAGCAGCACTGTCCTCTTGGGAAACCATCGTACCACGATACCACGATCACTGTCTGCATGGGAGTATGTTGGAACGTCGGCCCAATGGAAGAAACCACATCGTGCTGAAACACCCCTCTGACAACCGTAGAACTGTCTCCCGCTGCTATAAGGCTGGCGTGACGTAAGGGAGCGCAGTAACACAACACAACTTGGGAGGTCCCTGAAATCCTAGAGCTCATGCTGCTACTAAGATAAAAAAAACCAAACACTTTCCATTTCTGTAAAAAATACTTTAAAATGGGTAGTAGGGCTATTGCTGTTACTGTAAAAATAACATTTAAAAAAGCTGCTCCAATATTCCAAAAAACTAGCATAAAATCCAATATTCCAAGACCTGCATAATCCTCAAAACCAAAACCTATTCCAAAGAACCATCCGAGCCAAACCATCCGGGCCTAGAAAACGATCCAAACATCCAAACCAACCACAAGAAACTAGCAGCCCCCTTAAAACAAGCAGGTGAAGTAAGAAAAACAAAATTACGACCCAGAATGGAGGGCCAAAAAGTAACTTGCATAAAAAAGATGCAGCATATATGTATATCCTCGAATGGAGAAAAAGCTCCCTACAACAATTGTTTTAAAATAAGACATCAAACCAAAGTAGATAACACAGTGGTAGAGAACAGAATCCATTCAAAACTGCTCGATAAAATAGTGGTAGAGAAAAAGCTCCTTACAGTTGCTTGAAAATATAACAGAATTCAGGCAAAACAACTCGGTAAAATCAAAGCATTTTGGGAAACCTGCGCAACTCGAGAAAGCTAGAAGAAGCTTGCATAAAACAACAATGAAATCTATCCAGAACTTCAATCCAGCAATATGTAAATGCCCATAAATTCGTCCAACACTTGCAATCACATGCTCCGAGATAAGCATAAATGAGCAACTAAAGAAACGAAATAATAGAGGGCAGAGTGTAGCAACCATTTGCACTGTTAGATTCAGCATCAAAGTAAGCCCCATTCCAGTTAACAGGGGGTGCATATATGAGGGGGTGCATGGCTTTGCAAGCCAATTAACAGGAGAGTTACCGTCCAAAAATATAAAACTCATTTGCACTGTTAGATTCAACATCAAAGAAAGCCAGAAAACCCCATAGAAATGTACCAAACACGATTACCAAGCTTTCCCCACTATATATTGCAAAGCACAAGGACAATATAAGAGCAGAAATAAAATTGTATGTAAATGCCCCAAGCACGATAAACAAGCACAATATAAGAGCTTTCATCACTGACCTCCCAAGCACAAGGACAATATAAGAGCTTTCATCACCCTCCCAAGCATTATAAACAATTCCGCATATATGCAATATCTCTGGCATGTATGTAAATGCCCTACTATAGATAGCTACAATTCCGCATAAATGGATCTAGACAACATTCAAATAATACCCCATTCCAGAGATAGCTTGCAACTCATCTCAAAACCAACGCCATATACATAGGACTCCAAGGCTAATAAATTCCCCATTATACAACTAAAAGAGCTTTTTCAAAGAATTGGGTGTTCTGTATGTAAATGCCCCATTATATATTTCTAAGTAAAGAGCATAGTAATTCAGAATAGAGTGGTAGGTATGTAAATGCCCCATTATAGAGTGGTATGTATGTAAATCCCCCATTATATTTTCGTGTAACAGTGAATAGGATTTGAATAGGAAATGAAGTGGCAGGTATGTAAACCCCCCTTATATTTCTTCTCTAAAAATCACAGGAATTGAAAATATTCCCATTCATTCTAATCCCAAAATAGATCCCAAGCACTCCAAAATTCCAATATTGCAATTCCAACATTTCGAACCATGAAATTTTATCATAGGAATAGGAAGAAGAAAGTAGTTACTTCAAGATTCATTAATCTTGTTTAGCCCTTTCTTCTTCCTATAGAAACATTAAATACTCACAAAATAATATAACAAGTGAAGTGTGATCATCCAAATGGATGAGCAGTAGTTATTCTACCAAGCAAAATATTGAAAAGTTATGTTCAGATCACTCATCCAGACCGCCAGAAGGTAAAATATAAAAAATAACCCATTCGAAAATTCAGATCTAGCATCCAACATTCCGTAAAAACTGCATCTTACCTCTAAAACAAACAATGATGCATCCAAACAAAAATGCAACGAGGCACAAGTGAAGTGAAGGGTAGAAAGCATACCTCATTTGAGGTGGGAAAATAGGGTTTCATTAGGACGGCGAGGGCGAGGGAGAGTAGAGGTTGGAATGTTACCTAATTTGTGAAGAAGAAGCTGAGGGCAATGGCGAGGGGAGCGGAGAGGGGCACGAGAGGAATTTCTTCATCCTAACGCGCTAAGCTAACGCCGGACGCGGCCCCTTCCCAACTTGCAAATCTATTTACATTATTTTCCAATTGCGTCAGAGTGGTGCAAAAAATTTGGTGCGAACGTGTTTTCTAAACACGACAACTGCGTTTTCATACCGCTGCCGCTCCTAATAAGCTGCCCCAAACGGGGCCTTAATTGCTTTTTTTTGGAATATTCCACCCCTTATTCTTGTGTGGGAGTTTCTTTTCCTACTTTCCTTTCCTCGTCCTATAGGAGCCTATATAATGCTGTCTATAGAGATTCAGGGTCAGTTTTTGCTGTGTTCTACTTTAAGATTTCCTGTGTGGAGAGTTTTCCCTATTCTAGGGCTGTATCCGAGGAGGTGGTGGTGGTCCTGCTGTATTCTCCTCCGAGGTGGTATTGTATCCTTCTTTTTTACCATCTCTACTCCTCCCCCCTCCAGCAGCCGTCGACATCCCCATCCTTCATCCTTGCACCCAACCACCCTTCCCGCAACGACTTTCTCTTGTTGTATAGCTCCCCTGATCTCACCTCTGTCTTCAAATACCATGTCCCTACAGTCCAATATTGTTATCCCCCTCCCCAGTCTTCATCCAAAATATGATCTCGGTCACCATAGTTATGTAGCAAAATCTGCTAACCAACCCTCCATCATTGCTGCCCCTGCAGTTCTGTATCTTTCCCTTGCTTCCCCCAGCGTTCTTTTGCTGCCACCAATTCTACCAATCATCCCGACCCATGTAGCCAACCTCCACTGTCCTTGGAATACACTTTAAAGATGTTTCCTTGTGTCGTTCATGTTTTTTGTTGTTATTTTCTACTATGTTCACTGTAACCTTCTCTCTAAATCAATTAAAGTTTGTTTTGCATTTTCCCTTGAATTTCTTACTAGTTTCGATATCATTTAGCATCAGAACTAGCCCAAATCTAGTCATATCCTAGGCTTTCCTAGCATCTGGTCCTACCTACTCCTACCAAAAATTTTCCCTTCTACCCCTTGCCGATTTTCAAAATCAGCAATACTAAATTAAATTTTTATACCATTAATGAGTCTCCTACACTCTTTTTCACCTTCCAACTCTAAACCTTAGCCATGTCACCATCAAGTTATATGCTCGACCTTTCCTAGAGGAGATACGGCGAGGGATTCGCCGACATCAGCGCTGGATTACAAAAATGGAAGATGAAATCTAATGGGAGCTATCCTTGCCCGTGATCCGAAAGGTTGAAATATGAAGATGAAGCGGGAAACACCGTGTCGGTTTCTCTCAACTTACCACCGCCAAAAGTTGCAGACTCTAGCTTCCATATGTTGACCTCATTTTTAGTGAGGTCTAGTCTTCCTCTTAGGGTTTAGGATCTAGCCTTAGGGATCTCCCTTTGACTATCTTAGAACCTTAGATCTAATGGGAGCTATCCTTGCCCGTGATCCGAAAGGTTGAAATATGAAGATGAAGCGGGAAACACCGTGTCGGTTTCTCTCAACTTACCACCGCCAAAAGTTGCAGACTCTAGCTACCATAGTGAAGAGACCGCAACACCAAGCAACCCCCCTTGGCTACTATCCAACAAAATCAATTCGCAAGTCAATCATAGCCAGAAAATGTTGCGAGTACCACAGATTTGGACATGGTGAAGCAGAATGCACAATAAGGGGAGTGATTTACTTCATCGAGCAGGGCGTCATTGGAAAATTTCATAAAGACACCATAGGCACTGAAGACGGTGATGACTTAACTGAGGAGAATTCGCTTCCGGTTGAGGAGGACAAGATACACTTAGTCTCAGCTGAGTTCATGGAAGAGAGAGTTCAACCGACTTCATTTTAAGTGGCCAATACAGTTATGAGTCTGAGGAGCCGACATCAGACATAGAACCCCCACAGGCAAGAGCAAGGCAGACACTTCAAATCTACATACCTCTTCCTGAGTTCCCCCTATGGAGGGAGGTCCAACATGTCCAGAGAGGAGGCATTATGTCCCTTGCTTGGACTACTACAGTGAGTAGTTCGAACGTTAGAGTTAGCTCAGCAGGGTTCCCATCAACAAATTTTATGAAACATATTTCGTCCTAGAATTGAGTTCTCACATAGGTGTTACTCAATCACCGCACGCTAGGCACGACAAGTGGAAGGGTGAAGATTTCAAATGTATGGGCTCGAGAGTTGCACTGCAGGTCTCTATATGCAGTTACTGCTCAGGATGTGCCAAAAGAGGATGATTACCTATTTTATCAGAATGTGTTGTAGAATAACAACTCTGGCATGATCGACCTACTAGGGGATTTAATATTATACCATGAGGATCCAGGAGTTTCAACGAATGAGGTTGAAGCTCTCCTAACCCCTGAAAATTGACGTGGGGGGCTAAAAGGTGCCCTTGTAGCGGGGCGCTAACAGCGCTCCTAACGCAAGGCACTAACAAAACCCCTAAAACGAGGCGTTAAATGCCAGCTGGCTAAACTGGCTGGCCAACTTCCTTTCCAGTCCAAGGGAACCGGTCTGGAACACAATCGCGACGAGACAGAAGGATCGTGAGTTCTGCGGAGAAGGCGGGACTACCTCCCCTCATGTGCTCTTCCCCTTTTGGAAAGTCTTAATAGTTGTTTGCTGGAGTATTCCCACCCCTTCCTCTTGCGTGGGAGTTTTCTTTCCTTCAACAGGAACCTATATATTGCTGTCTACAAAAATTTAGGGTCAGTTTTTGTTGTGTTCTACTTTCAGATTTTCTTTGTGGAGAATTTTCCCTGTTTTAGGGTTGTATCCGAGTAGGTGATGGTGCTCCGACTGTATTCTCTTACAAGATGGTCCTGTATTTTTCTTTTTTACCATCCCTACTCCTCTCCTTTCTAGCAGCAGTTGGCCTCCCCACCCTTCATCACCGCACCCAGCCGCCCTTTTCCCAACGGCTTACTCTTGATGTCCAGCTCCCCGGATGTCACCTCAGTTTTCAACCGCCCTGTCCCTATAGTCCAGCATTGTTGTCCTCCTCCGCAACCTTCTTCTCATCCCTGATCACCGTTGTTCTGCAGCAAAAGCGGCTGCCCAACCCTCTATCATTGTTGCCCCTGCAGTTCTGCATTTTTCCCTCTTACGCTTTAGAGGTGTTTGCTTGTTTCGTTCATGTTTTGTGTTGTTATTTTCTGATTTGTTGTGTTGTAACCCTCTCTCTACATTAATAACAGTTTGTTTTGCATTTTTCGTTGAATTTTCTACTAGTTTCGGTATCAATAATGTTCATAAAATTTGATTGAATATCTAGCTTTTAACTAGTTTAATAACTTATGCTTGAAGAATTCAGATGAGCTGAGATGCAGAACAAATTATTTTAATTTTTTATATATATTTTGAAAAAAACAGGATTGTTAAGTTGTTGCAGCTTTGAATGTGAGGTGGGAGAATTGCTTTTCCATTTTTCAATTACATGAGCTTGCATATTCATAATCAACCAAAAAGTTTATTTTAATTTCCTTAAACTTCTATCACACAGGTCGAAATTAATATTCACAAGTTTTTCAAAGGCTATGTGGAAGGTCGGATTCATAAAAATGGATGGCCTGAGATGCTAAAGTTGAAAGATTGGCCTCCATCTAGTTTATTTGCAGAGCGTTTACCAAGGCACTGTGCTGAGTTTATTGCTGCTCTTCCGTATAAAGAATATACTCATCCAGTCGCTGGAATACTAAACATTGCTTCACGGATCCCTGAAGGTCGTTCCAGCCCTGATTTAGGCCCCAAAACTTACATTGCTTATGGTTTCCATGATGAGCTTGGTAGAGGAGATTCGGTGACAAAACTGCACTGTGATATATCTGATGCGGTACATTTGTTATCCTCAATCTTGATACTTTTTTAATGCAGATCCATTTTTTCTTTTTCTTGGAAGCTTTCTAATTTTTCCACATTTTTTTCTGACTGGTTTTCTTTTAGATGCAGGTTTATTCAGGAATAAGTTGTTTCTTGTTTAGTATAGGGTTTTCATACTCTTGAAAGGTTTACATTTTACATTAAAACATACCATCAAAAGTATGAGGAAAAAAAAAAAAACATTCCCAAAAAAGGGAACCAAAAAGCCAAAAAAAAAACTATGCCTCTGTGACATTTACAATATGAGCACTATCCTCTTGTAAAACAAAAAAGAGAGGATTCTGATCATTTACTTGATGGAAGAGAAAGTCACCATCAAAAGCTATCTTTGCACAAGTATGGGCTGCTCTGTTGTTTTTTCTATTGCTATGCTTAAACAAAACTTGTTTAAATTTAAGTAAAAAACCAATATTTGGATTGTCGGGAAAGTTGCATTGCCACTTCTTCTTTTCCATAGTATGCCGGAAGTGCTTCATGACGTTGTGGTTGTCCCCCTCAATATTGATACCAAGGCACTCAGTCATCCAGTCCTCAATAAGTGAGTGGAGGGAGAGTACCGCCTCCATCTCTACTTGGGAGCTGTCCCAATAGGTGAAGCTACAGCCCTTAGCCACGGTCAGTCTTCCCACTTCATCTCGGATAACGATCCCAACCACAGCCTGATTGGAGGGGAGGAGAGCTCGGCGGAATACCAAAAATCACAAACTTGCAGCCTTCATGGCTGATTAGCATCCTGGTGGTCCGAGAAATAGTGACACGGATCAGTCCAGGCCTCCAATAAGCTCGAAGCGATGTAGGTTGTTGTACCATGAACTTTGTTGAGTTTTTTGGCGTTTCTCGCTCTCCAGCTGATGTAGACAGCTTTGCAATACATTCTTGCAAAGTTTCTGCTGGCTGGTTTAATGTTGCGCAGTCCCTCGATGGCCTCCTTGAAGTTAGAGAAGGTGGGGAGTATAAATCCCCACTGCTTAAGCTTATCTTTCACTGCACAAAGTAGCAAACAGTTAGTTGAAATATGATTTTGATTCTTGTTCTCGTTGCATCTCCAAGGACAAAGTGAGGAATCAGCTAAACCATGCCGGGCAAGCCAAGCATTTGAGGGAATAGCATCCACGCTGAGCCGCCACCAGAAAGCTTTCTCCCTTGGTCGAAGTTTGAGTTCATTGAGCCACTCTTGAGTAATTTGAAGCCAAAATTCTGCTTGGTAGGCGTTGGCACTAATAGTTTTCCAGTGAGCTGCTTGCAAATTTCAGGCACGTCCTCATTTAGCTCAATATCAATCGGGATGCTACAGATTAACCTACATAGCTCCATTCCAAACATATTTTGTAACTTCTCCTTATCCCACGTGTTGTTGGTAATAAGTTCCTAAACTTTGTCATGCTCAGTAACAGAATTGTTAATAAAGGTGGACAAAACTTCACGAATGGACAAAGCTGCCGTCCTAATTATTTATAGCTTGAATAATCTGCATGCGATGACTTATTCTAGTTCTCTCTATAAACATTCTGTGTAGCAGTACTTGGTTATGCTTGATATTTTCACCTGGGAAAGGGTAACTATAATGTGAGAAGAGGAAAATATATTGTTACATGGTTGGAAAGAAAGCGCAGGCACTGAAAATTTCGGTGGCTTTCATCTATTCTAGTCGTTCTGATTTCAAAAGCTTGACTAATATCATTGGTACCATTCTAGGGCTGATGATATCATTCTAAGGCTCATAAAAGGTGTTAGAAAGGGGATTTAGCCGGGATGTGATTGTAGAATTTTAAGGGAATGAGAATTGGGGAAGTCAATGATGTTCGGGAGTGGTAGGAGGCGAAATATGCTGTTGGACAGCAGATTGGGCGTCGATCGACAGCTGTCCTGACTAAAAACAGCGAGGAGGACAACAAAATGACATGGTGCAGTGGCAGAGGAGTTTCACCACCTTTTTCTGCATAAGTTATAGATACACCACTTACAAAAGAAAAATGATACAACACTTTCTAAGATGTAAATAAATATTACAACCTCCAAATACCCCAACTAAAGCCAAAAGTTCCTCAAAATACCCGAAAAAAACACAAATAATTGCTAATAGAAATACCCTAATTAGAAGCAAGCAATTAGGAAAGAAATCAGAAAAAAGAAAAAAATTGATGTCGGGATCGTGCGGTTCTGTGCGCCTGCAATTGCTGAAATTGCAACTTCCACGACATTGTGGAATTTCCATGCAGTGAATGTGCAATCCCATAACAATGTGGGATGTCCACATCATTTCCCCTAGTTGGGAGAGGGTTTGTCCTCATCTCTAGAAGGATCTGAATCTCACTGCGGGTTGTTTTTTCTCAAAAAACCATTTAGGAAGATTTTCACAACTGCGGTTCACCACTCTTGTCTGACCATCTGTCTTTGGTTGCATCGCTGAATTGAAGTAGAGTTTAGTATACAATTCATTTTATAGTGTATTCAAAAAATCACTAAAAAAATTCCTCATTTCTATATGGAGTGATGACATGTTGGATCTCCCTAAGCTGTGGCAACCTTAGGGGTGGATTGTAGGTAAGAAAATCTTAAAATTCACCTAGCTTGGGCTGACATGTGTCTGATATCAACTCCTTTTACTCACTGCCATCTAGGGCAACCAATGTTAATCTTGATGTGACTTCTCTCTCCAGCTTAGTCTGAAGTATTCGTTGGATTATTAACATATCTCCATTATCCATTGAAATCTAGTACTCATTTACATCTTCACAATCTTCAATGTCTCCGGTGTCACTGTCTATATTTTTTCACTTTTCCCTGCTTCGTGAATAAGATCACCTTCTTTTTTGGGCAATCTGATACAATTTACCCCAAGTTATGATAGTTGAAATAGGTTTTGCCCGGGATGAATTTGGGAGTGCTAGTGGGCCCTACCTTTTTTCACTTTGAATTTATTTCTCCTCTGTTGGGCTTGGTTGGGAAGCTCCATTGGGTGTGTTCTTGCTGTAGGATTCTGGGTTGGAACTTGATAGTCACATGGCGACATTGCTATTGTTTCACCTTTAAAGCAAGGCTTTGTACATCAAGTAGGGACCAATACGGTTGCAGCTGCACCAAATTATTAATGGATGATCTAGCACTCCAAGATATCTAGCTGTTGCATCCTCTTTTGATTCCATTAACTCACATTTTAGCATGAGTTAATTAAATTCAATCGTGTCCTCCTCCACGAAAGAATCTCTTTTGCTTAGGTGGTGAAGTTTTATGAACATATCATGTTGGTAGTGTGAGGGAAGGTATTTGCGCTACAACTCCCTCTTTCAATTGTGTACTCCTCCACGAAAGAATCTCTTTTGCTTAGGTAGTGAAGTTTTATGAACATATCATGTTGGTAGTGTAAGGGAAGGTATTTGCGCTACAACTCCCTCTTTCAATTTAAACCAGGCAGTATTTTTACTCTTCTCTTTTTTTCTTTCAAATACTTTTCAAGTTCTCTCACTATAAGGAAGCATTCTTAACTTAATAGTTGCTAGCTTGACCTTTCTGTTAGGTGGAATATCTTTGTATTCAAAGATCGGCTCCATTGCTCGGAGCAACTCGATGAATTCTTCCTAATCTATGCGACCATCAAAATTCGATAAAACACTTTTACTCCAAGATCCCAGTTTCTCATCTGATAGTTCATGCTGAATTGTTGGGGTAGTGGTGCTTTGTCAGTGGAAACTTCCCTATGAAAGGAATTCAATTTTTTCTCTTGATCCAGCAAGCCGTTGTGGCTATGGCAAGTGAAATCATCGTTGTGGCTATGGGTGACTTCACTCGATCGAGCGAGTCATCGTTGTGGCTATAAGTGACTTCACCAAATTGTCTCTTTTCAAAGGAGACAAATGTCTATTGAAGTTCGTGGATTTTCTATTATATATTTTTCATAGTTCCTGGACACAACGTTGAAGCTTTTTCGTTGTGTCTAGGAACTATGAAAATATACAATAGAAAATCCTCGAACTTCAATAGACATTTGTCTCATTTGAAAAGAGACAATTTGGTGAAAGCGAGTCATCGCTGTGGCTATAAGTGACTTCACCAAATTGTCTCTTTTCAAAGGAGACAAATGTCTATTGAAGTTCGAGGATTTTCTATTGTATATTTTTCATAGTTCCTGGACACAACGTTGAAGCTTTTTCTTGGCGGCATGATGCCTTGTTCTTCCAATGGATGTTTTGACAGAGAAGAAAATTGGGGATTGGGATTAGGATTAGGGTTATGGTTAGTGCTAGGGCTAGGTGGATGATACATGGATTTTTTTGGTGGAGTGTTAGAATAGGTTTTATGGATTCTTATTCTAAATGTAGGGAGAATAAATTCCTCAAAAGTTAGATTTTGTTGGACTCTGATACTAGATGATATCATTCTAGGGCTCCTAAAAGGTGTTAGGAAGGGGATTTGGTATGAATGTTGTTGTGGAATGTCAAGGGAAAGGGAATGAGAATGGGGGAGATCAACCACATTTGGAAGTGGTAAGAGGCAAAATGGGGGATTTGGTAAGATCAACCACATTTGGAAGTGGTAAGAGGCAAAATCTTATGTTGGATTGCAGATTCGACGTCGATCTGCATCTTTCTTAGTCGAATGCAATAAAGTGAATGACGTAACAACGTGGTGCGGAGGTCGAGGAGGTTCACAACTTGTTACTTCACAAGCTACATACACACCACTTACAAGAGAAGATGATACAACACTCCTTTATGTAGAAGTAGAGATTACAACCTTCAAATATTCAATACAAAGCCAAAAGTCCCTCAAAACAACAAAAGAAACATATAAATATGTTTCTAATAGAAAATACTTTAATTACAAATAAA
The DNA here is from genome assembly GCF_001263595.1 of Phalaenopsis equestris. Lineage (NCBI taxonomy): Eukaryota > Viridiplantae > Streptophyta > Magnoliopsida > Asparagales > Orchidaceae > Phalaenopsis > Phalaenopsis equestris. The sequence goes on along the minus strand of NW_018164550.1, from coordinate 82,934 downwards.
GAATTAGGAGAAAAATAAGAGAAAACAAAAAAGAAACTTTTGCATAAATTAGAAATCAGGTTGTGATAATGAGGTTCTGCATGCTTGCAATCATTGGAATTGCTGCTTTCAATGTGTTGCACGCAACTTCGTGGGATGCTTCACATCAATCATATAAGACATTATATGGAGATTTCACCATTATATAAATGTTTTATTTTTTGGTTTTAAGGTTTCTTATAGCCTCTTTAATTAATTACCTATCTGAGTCTTGTAAAAGCCCTTTTGATTAATGGTTCATTGGCTCTATGAACTTTTATATAATTGTAGATTTTTTATTTGAGGAGAAAATAACATGCATAAATGGTGGAGGAAAGGGAGACAACAAAGACGATCTTTGGAAGGTAGGGGATAAAGAATGGAAGGGACTGCAACGGCTAGGAGTGGAGGTGGAATAATTAGGCCTCGTGCGTGGCGGTGGGGGTGGGGGTGAGGGGGAACGTAGCAATGAATCGGGCACGGGAGGAGGAAGACCAGACCTGTCCGGTCCAGGGGAATGCTGGATCGACTCCCTGTTTGTACGACCCATCGGGCTGCAAGCAGCCAGCTCCGCGTGACTCTCCTTCAGTTTGCTTTATCTCCTCTTGTCACAAGCTACCACTCACCCTTACTATCTATCAAGGTACTCATGCACTTCTCTCTTTATTTCTGAGATGTCTAGGTGGAAGTGAGGGTAGTTGTAGAAAGAAGAAAGGGTAATTAGAAGCAAGTCAAACAAAATAGGGAAGAAGCTATCATAGAGCAATCAATGCCAGCAGAAAGGAAAGGAGTCTTTAAGGAAAAAATAAATCAACAAAAAATGAAAGGAGAAGAACAAAGGGCATCAACAATGAAGATAAATCTAAAGGCTCGATAAAGCTTATCAAATCGTTTCAATTTATTACTTTCAATTATGGCGTCTCTTTAGTGCATATTTTGTTTTTTGCGCCTCAATTGCCTTACATAACCTATTAATTTATGCCTCTTGTTAGAAGGAGAATCTCATCAGTCTTCCTATTGCAGAAGTTCATGTGGGCCTCGCAACACCAAGGAATTTATCTTAATCCTTAATTTTATAGATTGATCTAGTATAAAGTTTAAAGACAAGCTTGATCTTTGAACCAGATAATCCCTTTGTATTTTATAGTTAAAGAGGAAGGTCATTTGTAGTCCTCTCGTCATTTCCAAAACAATTTGATATCAAAGTATTATAGATTGGTAGGTTATAAGTTTTAAAATAATAAAAAGAAGTGTGATACATCTTTAACCGAATGATAAGTCGAGTGTTGACAAGTTTAGGCCAATAACGTACTAAGTTTTAAGTTCACGAGTTTCTTAGATTAAGATAGTTGGCACTATACCCTTGAGGATAAGATAAAGAGAGAATAGGCCAAGCAGGCTCTTTGCCATTGGAACCTTAGAGTGCTAATATTGGATCCGACATAAAAATCTAACTTGAATCCGACACAAAAAATTTTGGTTTGCATCAACCTGTGCAATTTTTGGGATGGGCTTGAGTTAGCTAAGTTACCCTGATCTAGATCGGGTCAGCTTTGGGTCATTCAGTGGGGTTGGGGTCAAACCAAGCAAAAATAACTTATTTATTTGATTATATTCTAAGATTTTTACACTTTTTTTAGTTGTGTCAAATTCTTTAGTCATGTTCATTTTGTGTGGGGTTAAAAGTAACTATGAAACACAAGGTGACTGAATTACTATCATTAATGGAACTCGACAATGATAACCAAATGGAGGAGCTCATTAATAATAATCTCTTGTAAGATGTTCCATTATTAATGATAGAAGTAAAGAACTTAGTCTTTAAGGTGCTTGTTGAGTAACTAGAGTTAGATAACATTCCATGATCTTATGATTTGAGGTGGATACATAGAAGACAAAATTTAGCCTAACAAAATATTAAATCATATTTCATGACTCGAGAGCTTTGAATGAATTAAGAATGGAATGGATGGCCACTATAGAAGGTTTGAACTTGTCACACATTCTGATAAACTGCAATGATATCATAATGCAAAATTTTCCAAAACTAGTTTAATAAATAAGCCACTAAGCTACAAACTTCCATTAAACATGTATATTTTCATATATACTAAAAAAGATGAACCAATATATCTAGCATATTATCAATATTTTAAACATAACTACAGTATACATCTACCCTATGTATGCATACCTAAACAAAGATGCTTCTTGTCAATTGCATACAAAATCCTTTCCAAAGCTTAGATAACCCTTTGCGAGCTTTTTTGAAAAAATGGTCAACTAATATGGTTAAGTTATATATATAAATTTATAACTCAATGTGTATTTGACATTTCTAAATGACGAGAAAATACAAACGGTGAAGAAGCATTATGCATGTTGAACAATGTACAAACTTATCCATAAACATAACATTTGGTATAACAACCAATATCAGCACTTGGACTATATAGTGGTCATAATAGTTGTCATAGAATTTGAAGTCATAGGCATAATCATTGCATTTGAATACCATCATCATCATCACCATCTTTATTTTTTTAAGTGACCATCATCATCATCTTGGACCATAAATAAAGAAGTTGAGACTTGTAGCTACACTTTGTAATGATTTGATCGTTTTATGTCTTCAAATATATATGCTGAAAGAAATTGATGGGAAATCTCAAGTGATTGTTGAAAATAATCTCTGTTAGCATATTCAACATTTGTGGGATAAAGGTTTTGTTGTATAAAAAAGATCTTAATTTATTAGAATTAAATGAAAATATGACACTAAATAGGATGCAACGAAGAAAAAGGTTTCATGTAGCCAACCCTACTTAGCGGGATAAAGGTTTTGTTGTTGTTGTTGTTGTTACCATATTCAACCTTCATTCGCCATATTTATGATAATTTAATTTTACAGGTATCTAATGCCCTGTCAATATTCCTTCTACTAAAAAAACTGGATTTTAACATGTTGTTGCTAACCATAATATTTTTGAAAATCCGGTGAGTTTCACCGTATCTATCACGGTTTCATTGTTTAGAGGATTTCATGTGTTTTTTGCTTTTGTAAAGGTTGGATAATGATTTGATGAACAACAGACTATTTTTTCTGGCTCGTAGACTGTCCATCTTAATTCTCAGTTGGCAGTGCATGCTATCATAATGTGGAACGGGTAACATTGTAATTAGAATATGTTGGAGATGTTTACTTGTTTTATGAATTAAATTTTTTGTAATCCATAACCATTCTAAAATTCTAATATAGACCAAATATTGGAGTATCTCCAACTGGGACGTCATGGGTTTAAAACCTCAAAATAAGAATTCACATGTTATCGTTAATGCATTACAACATGCTTCAATTACTTAAAAATGTTGGTGTATTTATTTCTCTGCGTTGCCTCACATATTGGCATCCACCAAGTTATTCAAAGGATGCAATTTCAAAATACTGTCAAGTTTTTTTTTTTTCATTTTTCATTTTTAGTTTCTTTTTTAATTAAGAGTATTTCTTTGATTTTATGATGTCTGTTAAAATGATCCTTGTTTTTCTGTTTTTGCAGTTGTTATTAGTTTTATTGACTTTGGGAAATGGCTAAATTGTTTGGTCCATGTGGTTTTCCTTCAGGTAAATGTCTTGACTCACACAGCTAAGTTGACGATGTCTTCTTGGCATACAGAACGAATTAAAGAGCTGCAGAGGAAATATGATAGTGATGATTGTCAGGAACTGTACATATTTCAAGATAAAACAGTAATAGCGAAGGTTGAGGAAAATATGGAACCGACTAAATATTTTACAATTTTAAATTCTAGTAGTACCAATTTGGATGAGAAGACTGGAATGTCTTCTGTTGCAGCGCAAGAAAAGGAGTTAGGAGGAGTTAGCATTGAACAATCTGAGGAGATCCAAGTTAGCTCAAGTGGAAATATGCCAGGGTGCTCTTCTGTTGTTAGAATGAATATAGCTATGATCGGGGAAGTAGAAGAAGGAAGTCTGGTGCAGGAGCTTGGTTTTGATGAATCTTGCAATAAGATAAAGAACCAATGGAAAAAAATTACTGATGATGTCGAGAATAATGGAGGCTCTTTGGATGTCTCTTCTTCAAACAACAATTTATGCCAGGATATTGAGTTAATAGGAAGGCTTGTTGGTTCTGAAAAGTCAATTTCCCGTGGTTCTGGCAACTCCTTTGATAAGAAAATGAAGTTGAAGGAAGGTAATAATCTTAAAAGAGTGACATCAAAGTTTTTCTTGCCACAGCAGTTAATTTAGTAAAAGCCCAAATTTCTCCTACAGAAAGTGTGGAGATTTTGATGGTGATGTTCAACCAAAAGTTTAATCACGTTGTTCCTTACAGGGAAGTTAGTTTTAATGATTTACCAAATGATTTAAGTCATATCTGGTATGGTAGTCAAGCTGACAACTGTCTTTCTACATCAATCAAGCTTGATGAACCTGGGCGTCCAATCGGTATTGATTTGAAATTGAAACAGATTCTACTACTGGACTATGTTAATCAACATTGAATTCTAATATGAAATGCTAGTTATAATTGGCATTTATTTGATATTATACAGATAGAAGTAGCTGATTTATGAAGTGCAAGTTCAAGTACTGAATTATGATAATCAACATTGATTTCAAACATAAGTTTATGAACTGATCCTTCTTGCAGGTCAAGACACTGCTGCATCAGTGCCGAAAGCTATGGATTTATTAAATAAATTGGATCATAACTGCAATTCAGAAGTTTATTGTGGTGGTGCAGTTTGGGACATATTCCGAAGGGAAGATGTACCCAAGCTAATTGAGTATCTGCAGAAGCATTGGAAAGAGTTCCGCCATATTAATGCTCATCCTCTTAACTCAGTGAGAGTTATTTGCCATTTTGCACTTTAATTTCGAGTTTCAGTGTCATATGGTGATAATTTTCAACTTTATTCCCTTAGATTGTTCATCCCATCCATGATCAAACTCTCTTTTTGAATGAGAGACATAAGAAACAGCTTAAAGATGAATTCAGTAAGTTCCTTTTTTTTAATTAAATTTATCATTGATAACGTCTGTATGTTGACTATGAAGTCCTTACTGTGTTTTAGTTCCAGTATTCACATTAGCATGCTCTAAGCCATCTTTTCACTTCTCAAGCAGATGTGGAGCCTTGGACATTTGAGCAATATCTTGGCGAGGCAGTTTTCATCCCAGCAGGATGTCCTCATCAAGTCAGAAATAGACAGGTCAGAATAATTCTGTGCTGACTCACCAACTCCAGATTTTTGAGAAAGTATCAAATTAGTCCCCTGACTTTTTGTAGGGATTCATTTTAGTCCCAGAGTCTATAAAAGTGCTAATTTATTCATCGGACTAATTTAATCGTGGCTAAAATAGTGCTTCATAGGGATTATTTCAGCCTGTATTAAAAGAGGCTACAAATAAATTTGACACTTTTATAGACTCTGAGCCTAAAATGACCTCATGTAAATAGTCAAGGGACTATTTTGGCACTTTAGTCATGAATTTTAAGAATTCCTAAAATTTATGTGATATTTTCAGGCGTTCGCACAATTGTTTTTATCAATGTTCCTTTTTTCCACGGTTATTAGTATATACTATTAAACTGATTTGAGGTTAATTTATGCTAGTTAATTAAGTCATGTTATCTGAATATTAGTGTAATTCCTGGAATTTTTCATTTATTCTAGTGCAATAAAATCTATGCATTATTGTCATTTGATATTTTTTTTATGAAGATTTAGTTCTTTTAGACAATGTGTTATTAATTCATATGTTCTTTCTCAACTATCCAGTCTTGTATCAAAGTTGCCCTTGACTTTGTATCTCCTGAAAATATTGGGGAATGTGTTCGATTGACTGAGGAGTTTCGTTCGCTTCCAATAACACATCGAGCTAAAGAAGATAAGCTGGAGGTACTTTCTCCAAACATAGTTTATTGAAACTTTAGCTTGCTTTTGTTATTTAATTTTTTTTTTCGGCCTTTAAGTTTGCCTTTATTTATTTTAAACTTGGATTAAAAATTTTGCTTTAAATTGAGGTTGCCCCAAGTACTTCTTTACAATTAATATGAACTCATGTTCTTTTTTGACTTGATTACAATTCTAAGTTATGCTTGTCCCTACTCTTTTGTGATAAGACATGGATGCTAAACTTTCAGATTATATTTGTTGTCAATAGGGTTGTAATTGAGCCAATCCGACTTGCGAGATGGCCTCGAGCTTGGCTCCATAATTGGCTCGTGAGTTGCGCTTGATGAGCTAATGCTTGATGAGCTAATAGGCCAACTTCAACTCAACTGATTAGCTCGTGAGCCAGCTCATTTTAAATAAATATATTAATATAAAATATACTTAAAATATATTAAAACTGAAGATTTAATCTTTAAATTATATAAAATATTTAAAAATAATATTTTATATTTTATGTCAAGTTGTTTCTTATTATTTATCTTCTAATTGTTTATTATGCATGTCATTTTATTATAAAACTAGCTTGAATTAGTATTGTTTTCCCTCTTTCATGATAAGCAAATGGCTCATGAGTCGGCTTGAATTCGTAGACTTAGGCTCGAACTCGATTAATTGATCAAGCTCAAGCTGAAAGTGACTCTATTTCAAATCGACTCTTTTAATATATTCTAATTAACGCCCTACATTTTTGACCCGTTGTAATCATTGAATTCCTATTATGGCAAATAGATGTATGTTTAGGATTTGGCTAGTTGATCGTTCCTTTGCATGTCTTCATTCCCCCACCAGGCTATTGAAATATTTAACTACAAGTTTGATATTTAGAAGATTGTAAAAACACAATGATAACATAGTTAAAGCGCATGATCAAACTATTGTAGCTTTTAACTTTTCAAAAATATATTGCATTTATTTATAATGGAAAAGTGAATTTTTCCTTGAGTAATATTGATGCTATGCTTTTATATGGTCTTTGTATTCGCATTTCAAAGTCATATAGATGGACAAATGATAACTCTGATTAGTTCATCTAATTAAGCGGCCTAGATTGTTAGCTCAAAATGTTCTTATTGATTTTTGATATTTTTGTTATGTCAGAATTATTTTATTTGTATGTCTATTATTTCCAATAAAGTACCCTGAAGTTAAGTGTCAAAATAGTTCTCTAACTATTTACATGGGGGTATTTTAGTTATAGAGTCTATAAAAATGCCAAATTAGTCCCCTTTCTCTATTAATATTGGTTGAAATAGCCCCCAAGGAGGACCATTTTCGGGGGTGTTTGGTTGCTCCTATTAATCGAATCAATGGCCGGATTTACGAAATCAAGCCAAACATAAAAGATGGGCAAGTTCCGTGAATTTAAGAAATTTCAGATTTAAGGTCTGATTTTTGCCTTCCATTCATCTTGAATCTGAATTTAATATATCCAACGAGAGGGCGGATTTAATAAATCCAGATTTGCTGAATCCTACTAACGCTAAATCTTGCCTGGACTGAAACTCCCCCTTGGACTCCATTACAAGTGTATGGGGATTAAATTTGCTTTTTTTATAACTATGAGAGTAAAATGGACTTCTATAAAAAGTTAGGGGACCATTTTGACACTTCTCTGAAGTAACTTGACTCGGCCTAATCCAAAAAAAATGCTATAAGATGCTTGTTGAGCTTTGACTTCAGTTTATTTTTTCTTAAACACATAATAGGATTGGGCATAATTAGTAAATTATTTTCTTAAATGTGTGATTTAGGAGGCTTCTCACATGTCTTACCTATCTAAAAATCAACCTGGCTTTTGGGTGATCCAGTTGATGACCTCACAATTAGGCTAACACAGTCTAAGTAGGCCAACCAATGGATTTTTGGACTCACATATACCTTCGAGTCAATAAGGGACACAAATCAAACATGTTATCATTAGGAGCCACACCATAAAGAAAGGTGCACCATTTGCCACCTTATTTCATAAGTTGGCCATAGTTTCAATCAATGGTGACTAGCAAAGCAAGGGGAAGGAAGAGAGGCTAAATTTTTTACCTTTATTGTTCCCTTCCTCTTTCAATCTCTTCTTAACCCCTTCTAACCATCCTTTAATTATCTTATCTTTTTTTTAATTAGTTGTCTATTTTAGGATTTTAGATGGGGCTCTTATTATTCGGTAAATAGGAGGCCACTGAAGATGTTTGTTTTTGACAGAGGTAGGAATATGCGATGCAATACAAGAAATACATTATAAATATTTTTAAATTATTTCAAGAGTAATCCATAATTATGGATTAATTTTTTAGAACTTTCTATATTTTTTATTTTATTTTATTTCCATTTATTGCATTTAATTGTTGCTTTATTTTAGGAGTTTTGTATATTTGAATTCAAGTTATTTTGATTTTATCTTATACTTCCACTTCTATATATAGGGGTTTATATCCTCAAGCAATCGAGCCATCACCTTCTTCCTCTTTTCAATTCTCTCATCTTAAAAGAGAGAAGTCAAGGCGATTTCAAGAGATGGAGGAATACGAAGGTCAAGAAAGATGGCATTTATAAGAGCTTGTCATCAAATCTTCAATCAATTGACATCACATTAAATTTTCTTCCACACTAATTTGGTATTAACGCCAAATCTCTTGAAGGTAATTACACCCCTAATCACCTATATGTTTCTTCGTTTGAAGCAACATGATTTATCCTTTGTTATTACTCATCCCACACCACTTTCAAAATGCTAACCCTAGCATTATGCCATATGATTCTTCATATATCACCATGACACTAGTAAATTATTGAGAATTGACCATGCAAAAAGTAGAGATTATGCTAGAAAGATATATCACAAACATATAAACTCAAACGTGAAGCTACAAAATTCTCTTTCTTTATATAGAGTCAATGCTACAATTTTTTTTTTTATTCTCCAAATGTTCATATTCATATAAGTTCATAATTTTTTTATAGATATGGTTTAAATGTTGAAGAAATATATGTTGTGCATCTAGAAGCCTCAAACATCATATATTATATTGGAGAAATGTGTTTCTTTTGATAATTGGTTGAAATATTGCCTTAAGGTATTTATGGATGATGCGATTAATAAATCTTGTTATTTGCATGCATATGCTATTTATGATTATATATAACATCATAATTATATTTATCAATATGAAATTGATATTATGATTATTTACACTCCATCGAAAAATTCATCCAATTAAGCGTGAATTTTTGATGCAATATTTAAATTAGTAAATTTTGGAATTAAATATATGTTCATTTAATATTTGATTTCCACAACTTTATTTTTGAAACAAATATTTTATTGAGATGAGTCCCAATTGAGTGAAACGTTCTTTGATCTAAATCTAAATGTGGGCCTAAATTAAGTACTTGATGCATAGTTGTTAACTTCAAGCCGTTCATGATATTGTTGATGGTATCAAATTATATTTGAATATTTTGTGTTTATAGTCAAAGTATGTCACGATATGACCTGGGAGTTTTTTAGTACCAAAGCAATTGTGGTCGGTCAGATGAAGAAAATGTTCTCTACATATTTTTTTTTATAAAATATAAAGGGGTTTTCTATTTCACTCAATTTTACGAAAATTCGTTCAAATTTAAAACTTTTATTACCGGAAGAAAAGTAAAAATTGAAATAATGTCTTATCTCTTTGTGATTTGTTGGTTTTATTTTTAATTAAAAAGTTTAATTTGGAAAATAGGGCTGAATACTACATTACAAGGAATATGTCATATCGAAAGATGAAAATATTGTTTAATAATGAGTTTAATTATTCAAACTGAGAAATTTAGGATATTTACTTGGTCTGCAAAAATACCAACAGATCGTTTCCTATCTAATCCATAGGGTTTAGATTATATTAGTTGTTAATTTTTAATAATCTCAAGTCTCTATAGTTAATTACATCTGAAGTTACCTAAATCTCTTAAGAAAACTCTCAATTAAAGGTGTGGGTTTTTAAGATTTTCAAAGTTTAGATTCCACGATCGATTATATGAAAATAAACTGGGAAAAGTTCAATGTGGAATAATTATTTTTGAAACTTAAAAAAATGAAAACAGATGTCGAAGATACTGAGGAAACCTTAGTGACATCTCAACTATCTTATGATTTGACTATATATATTTTTTTGAAAGAGAAATTATTTGATATTTCAATCTTTACATATTTTTTTAGAAATTTAGGACTTTTATCTCATGCTATAAGATTGTGAGAAAGTCTAGAAAGGTGAGGTTTTATGTCGTGCTAGACTAATGACCTCAAAATCCTAAATCTAAGGCGATGTTCACAAAAAAAAAATGAAACATGAAAACCTAGTCCAAAAAAAGGAATCACACAAGCAAATATGTAGAATAGACTTACATAACTACCTAAATAGGTCTGCCATCTAAATCACCTAAATGCATTTTAAAACCATGAAGGTCAGTGTCAATGAATGCTGAATAGTGAAAGTTGTAGTTTATTAAGAATTATTGGTCTTACAACCTGATCTTAACGATTAAGATGTCTAAGTATGGATGATATGCAATGCGGGTTTATTTTTTCAATTTAAAATTAAGGATTTTAAAGCTCACCACACTCAGATTATTTTCTTAATTTGGATTAATTCTTAGTGTTAAGTGATCAACAACAAGTTGTGAATAGGGATGCACGTCTTGGATGATGAATGCAAAAAAGTCCTGTTCAAAAGATCAATAAATGTGCAGAGGCAGAACTAATTTATAAGGTAGTGATTCTCACGGGGCGAACCACTTCTTTTTGTGTAATGAGTGAGGGCCTAAAGACAAGAAATAGAACCATATGCAATGAGCATGCATAAGATGATTTTTTCGTGGCTATTCCTAAATCATAAAGAGTTTCCTAGTCCATTTTATTTAATTGTCAATTTTGTTATTTTAAATGCATGGTTGACTAAGGTGTGAATGTAATGTGTTAATGGAATTTTGTTGGGGGTCATGATTTTCATTTTAGTTTTAAAAAATATGTTTCAATTGTTTGGTTGGGATAGAAAACAGTCTTTAAAAAGTACTTCAAATCCAGTCAAAAAGCAAATGAAAACAAAGCCCTAAATTTTGGTTTGGTCTATTGAACACAATAGAAACAACAACAAAGAAAAGACACGACTAAGGTTACCAACCTTAGACCTACGTCAGACTTGTTAGTCTAAAATTGACATCCAAAGGTCGTTGTCGTTTATTTGGAGTTCATTCTTCGCATTTTGTAGTAACATAACACAACTCGGGAGGTCCCTGAAATCGTAGAGCTCATGCTGCTACTGAGATAAAACAACAAAAAATTCATTTGTTAGATCAGAAAATTAAATTAAGTTTTATATAACAACAAGAGAACCAAATTAAACGAAAACCGTATCGATCGAAATACAAAAAAAAATGTGAGTGTGCTGTCTCAGACAAGTAACTACACCAACCCACGTGTTTGTCACTAAACGTAGACAACGGACTTTAAAAAAAATGAGTTCTTGGTTGCCTTCAACCCACGGGGACGATCGTCGTGGGATACATGTGCTAATTACCAAAAAAACATACAGTAGATCCTCATATACCACTGTAATGAGAAGAAGAGAGAACCTAGGTTTCCTTTTTTAGCATTTCACACGCAATAGCATTAGGATACGATCGTTTTGTGCCAGATGTGTATATCATAAAAAAAAGGCCATCCACATAGATCTTCTAAGCCGATGCACCCAAAAAATGAAGGATATCGGTTGCCTTCATTAAGAATACGCATGTAGTAATACTAGATAACAACACCAAATTTTCTATCCAGACGAACTCATAAGGTTATATTTTTCATTATTCATCACTGACCTCACACACTAAAAAAAAAAAACAAAACAAATAATTGAAAACAAATTTCAAACATGTCATTATTATATATTCAAACATTTTAATGAAACAAATGAAGTTCGTAATAAAATCATAAAATTCAAATTCACAATACAATGAAACACATACGAAATGAACCTATAGTCTAATAAATAATGAAGAGTGGTAGAATCAATATCCACGGATAACATCTGCGATAGACTCCCTCAAAGCAACCATCTCGGCTACACCTTCACGATCATGAGTTTCCAATTCATTCGATTCGATCTCATCCTCAGGTAATGATTGTCCAATCAGAGATTCTGAAGGTTTTGGAGAAACATGCAGCGGATTGCCATCAGCGAAAGTGAAGTCCGTATCTGATTGAGAGGGATGTCGTCGTATGAAGTTGTGAAGTGTCAAAGTGACCATCCAATATACACTTGTTTGGGAAATGGAGACGACGTCATATCACGTAGGATGATCATTTCTTCTTCCACACCCCAAATGTTCTTTCAATTACCCCGTGTAACGTGTGACGTTTGTTAAACATTTCTTTTCTGTCACAGATCGTATTAGTTGCTCTCTCAAAATCTTGAATATGGTATATGATGTCTGGATAGAGCTTTAGGTAGCCCCGCTGCATCGGATATCCGACATCAACCAAATAATATTTTCCTGTTGTGAAAAACAATATTAATGACAAATAATACATATAAGTTATAGATTTACATAACTAAACAAACCTGGAGGCGGGTGAGGGAAACACTGCGTTCTATTTCTAATTGCATAGGAAAAAAGACGATTGTCATGTGTACTTCCTTCCCATCCATTACAAATGTGAAACACATGTTGAAGTCACATACTGCCATGATATTTTGGGTAGTTGAAGAACTCCGACAAATGTACACGACCTTCTTGTGACTTGGTAGTTGAGCATCTACATGCATACCGTTGATTGCCCCAATGCGGTTTTGATTTCCATTGTTAGAAACTCATTACATTTTGAAGTTAACAGACTAATAAAACTTACCTTAAAATATGACATGTAACGGAGATCATTTGCAATTTATTCAGGACTAGTAGCGAACAATGGATCCTCTGACTTTAACGATTTGCGACGCTAAGCTCAAGTGCTTGTATACTTTTGGAGAAGTATCGATTAATTGTTTTCGAGGAATGCTGAAATCGCTACATAGCTCTTTTATCTGATTTGTTCTGTGAGAGAATGTATAATGTTATAGCTAACATTTCCCTAGTTGTCGTTCTAGAAGAACCTTGGAGGCCGTCGTTAAGACATAGCTCGTGAAGGAGATCCATAAAAGTGGCTGCAGTTATAAAACGAGGACGTCATGTGTGGTATCCAACCAGTGCTGGAGCGGTAGTACTCAAACAATAATATCGCAATAGCTGCAGCTCATGCCATTCTTTTATAACGTTCTTGCTACGGATCCATCCTAAAAGGAGAAATATATTAGGATGAAATAATATGTGGAGAAGTGGTGACAACAAAATGAAATATTGAAAACATTAAGGACTACAAAGCGTCAAAAAGGAATTACATATATTGTTCCGGAGAAATAAAACTGCTGAAAAAATATACAGAAAAGGAAAACTTAGTGACAACAAAATATAAAACAAACTCATTCTTCTATCAAAACACGCAAATATTCAATGCGCAGCTCGGGCCGGAGCGCCATGAACATTTGCCTACAGGTTTGGTCCACAAGTTTCTTTACACATTTTGCGTAAAAGCGCATATCGACAACTGCTTCTGGAATAACATCCAAAGTGCCAATGCAATCTATGATGGTGCTGTCAGGGGGAGCAGCATGAGGCGGAGCTACAAATGCAACAATCAGTTGATCGAATGAGCTTTTCACGAAAATGTCCTTATCTTTCTTCCTCTTGCAAAGCATGAGCCTCTTGGATAGGGAACTGGACTCCTCCATCTCCTTCTGGTTAATACTAGACCCTTCTTCATTAGTTATAACATGTTCATGTGACAATTCATCTGGTATTCCTGCAAACCCAAACTTGCTTGGGTTGAATGCATGTTTTCCCGTCGCGACAACCCTCTTAAATTTTATGTCTAATTTTTCTTTGAACTTCGGCTCAATTCCGCACTGCCTATATTTTTTGACTGTTGGCATTGCCTGTAACATTATATGGAAGGAGAGGAGTTTAGTGAATAACCAAAAAATATGAGAATGAACAAATTGACATTGTAATTATTACTTTTAATTTCTCAACTCATCATTCATCTGGTGCATCGATCGTTCGCTTAATAAGATTCCAACCCAACCCGGTGAATCCATATTTCAACTCCTTCCAAATTTTTCACTCCTTCAATTGATCCCATTTGTTTTTAAATTTGAGCATGTCTTAATCCCTTCCCGTCAATTCTTTGAATCTTTTCGAAATATTTTGTCAATCTTTCTTGTTAAAATGCGTGGTTGACCTAATTCCGAGTTCAATTTCTTTAATACAGAGATTGCAAAATATAATGATAACTTCTTTATCCCACATAGCTAACTGTCAAATAGAGAGAGAATATTTTAGATGATGAAATAAAGATGAATGAAAAATGACTACAACTAAATTGGTATTCCACAATGCATAAATAAGAGAATGGCTAAGCTTGTCCCGCTCAGAAGTAAATCCACCTTTCTCCATTTGAACTGTTTAATGCAATATTTTATTTTGCTGTCTTGCATAGACACACAAGTAAATCCACCTCTCAACTCTGGCCTCTTGCAAATTACTCGATCAGTCGGCTACACCACTCCAACATCTGTGCAAGGCTATTCTAGTGGAAGCAAAAAGTATGCCTCCTAGAACAAACATAGCATCAAAACTACAATTGCCTCTTATGATCACTTAAAACCAAAATAAGAAGAAACTTCAATAAGGCAGCAAGAAAATTTCAAATGAATTGAAAAAGTTCCAGCCTAGACAATGGAGGTTTGACAGCAAGAATGATTGAATAATACACAGGACTAACATTCAAAACACTTTGATATGGAATGGCAGCTAAGCTTGACTCTTCTTCCTAAAATAAAAAATGCTATTGTCAGGTAAGTAAGGGGAGAATGAAGGAATTCTTGATAAAAACCAGTACTTTTTTGCTCAGTCATTTATGCTGGTGCAATTCTTCCATCCATGAATCTTAGTAAATGGACTGTTTTCCTGATTCAAGATTCAATGGTTACTGAAGGACTAGATGGCATCTTTTTACAGTCCCATTTAAGCAATTTCTTATAAATATATATTTTATAAATTACTATATTAATACGATAATGGTATTTTAAGGTTGAGAAGTGACGTGTTAAATAATTAAGTACAATAATGACACTTAAAATTGAACTGACACTAATCTTGGATGAGATCCATGACATGTTTGATATCTCACGGTGGGAGTAATAAGAGTGGTAGATGATCAATCAAATGGAGGCAACGGCGAACATCAGCCCACATCCAAACCTCCAGAAAACCTGGTGGCAAGAGCTCTTATTTAGGATCTAACTTGTGGCTTAAGCAATTTCTTATAAATATATATTTTATAAATTATTATATTAATACTATAATGGTGTTTTAAGGTTGAGAAGTGACGTGTGTTAAATAATTAAGTACAATAATGACACTTTACAATTGAACTGACACTAATCTTGGATGAGATCCATGACATGTTTGATATCTCACGGTGGGAGTAATAAGAGTGGTAGATGATCAATCAAATGGAGGCAACGGCGAACATCAGCCCACATCCAAGCCTCTAGAAAACCTGGTGGCAAGAGCTCTTTTTTAGGATCTAACTTGTGGCTTCATTACATAACCTTTCCCAAAATCTTAGAATTAGATTTATTAGACCTAGTCAAACATTAGAGAGCAAAGAATTGAAAAAATGCATAGGATTTGAGTGGTGTGTATGTAAATGCCCCATTATATTTTTTTTCAACAGTGCATAGTAATTGACTGGTATGTATGTAAATGCCCCACAATTATCATCTATTTTCTCTAATTCCTACATGATCTTCAGTGTTTTTTTTTCCCACAATTGATAAGTAAAAATGAAAACTCTTCAATGATTCATCCAATAATAGCATAACATGCATAAGTGAAATCAGTTAGAAATCTCTCTCTGTCTCACTCTCTCCTTCTTCTTTTCTAACTCATCAACATTGTTGCTTTGGCTTCACTCACCTTCCTCCATGTACGCAAATTGCAGTGACATCAATTAGATCCAACACAATGGATCTAAACTCACACAAAAATTTAACAAGTGAGGTATGATCAACCCAATTGCTTAGCAATAGTTATTCCAACATTCCCAAGCAAAATGATGAAGAGTAATGTGAGGGTTGAAAACATACCTCATATGAGGCGAGAGAGGAGCAGAAGGAAGATCGGGGAGGGCGAGAGTGAGGGTGTCCTTAAAAATATACCTCATATGACACGGTGCCGATCTCCGCAAAGATGAAGGAGCGTAAGAGAGATTGGCGAGGGCAAGGGCAAGGGCAAGGGCGAGGGAGAGCAGAGAAGGGCACCTCCAAAGTTCTTTACCCTAACGCGATAAGCAGACGTGGGCTCTATCCCGCTTCGCCTTCTATTAACAATTTCACAAATTGCGTTTCGGAGCGGAACCAAAAATCCCTCCAAAACGTGTTTTTCAAAGACAGCGGCGACATTTTCAAAACGCCGCCACACCCAATAAGTTGCCCCAAACGGGGCCTAAGTGAGTGAAAAGGTAATAGGGGTGTTTTTGCTAATTTGGGAAAACTTACAAATATACCCTAAAACCAATTCCAAATCTATTAAATTTTGCAATGTTTTGCTATTTGTTATTTATTTAATAATTTCATTTTAAGTTGGAGTGATTTTGACTTTTTTATAGTTCATTTTGGAGTTCTTAAAGTAATGAGGGTGACTTTGCAAATTTCAAGAAATTAACAAAACGACCATAAATTACTTTCAAAACTATCAAAACTTATCATATTTCTGTTGATTAGTGTGCTAAACACTTTTTGTGTTCAAATTATTCCATTTTGAATATTTATTGGTTTCATTTTAAAAATTCAATATAAAGAAAGATAATTATGTAATTTTGGGAAATTACACTTTCAGCCATCTTTATATTTCCACTTAAGCTTCTCACTAAAATTTTCAATTTGTTAATTATCAATTCTCTTAAATTCTAATTTCTGTAACTTTATTATTTTGGATTTTAGTTTAATGAATTAAAAGTTAAGTAAAGGTTGATTTGTAATTTTAGGGGAAATTATAAATTTATCTCCTTCAACTTTTCAATTAAACTAATTTTACAGAAATTGATTTATTAATTAATTTTAAAGTGATTTGAATCAGAATTTTCAACTTTGTATTTCTCATTTATCCAGTTTGATCTTTAAGGGTATTTTTGCAATCCTACTCAATTTTGGCAATTTTAACAAATTTCATGCAAATTTATCATGAAAATTTACTCACATTTTAATGGAATGTTCTAATCAGTGTACTATATGTTTTCAAACAGTGATTTCACTAATTAGTCATTTAACACATTTCAAAATTTTAATATACGATTTGCACATTTTATTAATCCAACCACAGTTTTGTTTAAAACACAATGTTTCAACCGTTTCACTGTTGTTATTTTAAACTTTCCATCAATTCATTTTCTATTTAAATGTTATCTTATAAATAAAGGCTTTAAAATGCTAATAAACATTTACAAACCTATCCTTCTTAAAAGAAATTGAATAAACTAATCTTAAATCATATAATGTCACTATTCCTTTGCATGAAATGATTAACCAATTATTTCTGTGATTTATTAATTTTCTTTTTTCTGATTTATTTTATTTAATTATTTGATTCAATAAATGCGAAAAGTCAAGTTAGTAACTAAAACATCTTTTCTCATTATGAGAAAATTAGAGGGGCATTATATGGTCAAGAGGCTCAATCAGTCCCAATTTTATTATATTATTACTTATTTTTAAATTTTCATGAATTAATATCACTTTTAATGTTTTAAATTCATTTTAAATTTATCTATGGTCATTGCCTTTTAATTTTAATTTCATTTAATTCCCCTCATTTTTCTGAATTTATAGCAATTTATTTTATTTTTTTCATTTTTCTTGGATTTTATATGAACTTTAAATATTCTCTGTATTTTATTTAATTTTATTATTTCCTATATTAAGAATTTTCTACTTAACATGTTTTGCAATGCGGCTACTGCTTCAGCAAGTCTGTCAACGCCCTTTTCCATGCGACGTCTTTGGATTCGTCCACCAATCATTGGTCGTTGTCCACATCAGCCTTCTTCATTATATCCGTTGTTGCCTCCTGAACACGATCACACCACAATGAGATCATCTGAGCCGTCCGTTTTAAATAAAACAAAATGAACGCATCGGCTCATCGTCCCAAATGAGACGTGATCCGAGTAACATCCACGCGAAAATGGTTCGATTTCCCTTGATTCTTGACGGATTATCAAAATTTAAAACTCTATTGCCTCATTTCACTAAGCTCTAACAAATTTGACGGTTAAGATCTAATAACATGCAAGTTCGTTTCATAAAAGCTCAAACCCGAGGCGAATTGAAGAAGATTGGAAGCACACCTCAATCCAGCGATGATCTTCTTGATCCTACCTTTCAGACAGCTTCACATTGATCCAACCAAGCTTCCTATAATAGCAATTGCTAGAACCAAAGTCTCTATCTAGTAATTCAATCGAGCCAGCCTGCTCCTTGGTCAAACACCAGTGCAATGAGCTCAATCTCAAGTAAAATTGTTCAAGGTATTTATGCTCAAGAAATGTAATGGGTTGGTTAAACTGTGAAATTGAGCTAAGCACAGCAATCTCTCATAATTTCCTGTTTTGGTTTGATATTTTCAATTGAGGAAATGGGGATTTGGATGGTGAGAAATGGCTGGAAAAGAGTCCTAAAGTTCTAAGGAGGAGGACAGGAAACAATTGACCAGGGCCTCAACGAGGGTGGAGGGAATGTGACTTTGGTTGACAGTTTGAAGGGGTATTTATAGGTGATAGTAAGGGGTAGGGCTAGGCTCTCCATTGGTCTAATCGATTGGTGAAGGATCAGTGACATGGCATGGTCAATTCTTCATGACCAACTGGATTTCAGCCAAGTAAGATGGTCAATAAAGGCGGTCTACTAATGAGCATGTGCCACATAGAATTGGATTGGGTAGCTTGCTATGGAAGCTTGGGAATGTTTTGGTTAGCATGAGTTGAGCTCTTTTAGCTGTTAGGACAGTTAGAATTCCGCTAAGGGAAGTTCTGAAAACAACCAACAAAGGGAATGACATGTGGCTTGGTGGTTAGAGAAAGAATTAAGCTTTTTTAAGGGAACCTTCTAGATGGATTCAAGGCTTATAAAGTAACTTGAATTTGGCTCTTCATTAGCTTGGAGGGAAGCTTGATATAGCTTGAAAAGTTCAGCAATGAATATGTCTTGGAATGATGCCAATGGAGTGGAAATTAAAGCTTGTAGGTGGCTTGAAATGAGCTCGAAAATTGGCTTTGATTTATTGATTTTCACTGTAAAAAATCAATGAGTTTTGGTTCATTATAGTGGCCCATAAGAAAGCTCAAACTTCAAGCTCAAGATTCTACCCTAGGTGAGCTTTCTACTGCAGCCCTACCATAGATTTTTAATGTCAATCAGGCAGAAGGGGATCCTGTTGTGCAGCAGCCTACACCTGCTCGACCATTTTTGGACCAATACACTAATCGGTTGAGCCAGTCTTCGAATGAGGATTGACAGGTTTACACATCTAGGAATAAGAAGAATAATAATGGTCTACTAGAGCTCAGAAACTTAATGGATGATACCTTGGTTGCTTCGGGTGATGACAGAAAACTTAACCATTTGTTAACAAGCTCCCCACCTAGAACTAGAGGTAAGAGGTAAGGGTACTTTGGGTCGTACTCATGCTCTCATTATCTATTTGAATGTGCGAATTTTACAGGTGTTTTCATGGGTCCTTCTTGGTAGATCAATTACTCCAGCTTTTCGTTCTCCATTTCTTCCAGTTTTCTTGGTGCAATAAGTATATCTTTCTTCTGTTTCATTTTGCACCGTCGTGCTTACACACGCATCTGAGGGATGACCCAACTGAAAAGGCTTGTGAATTTTGCGTGGGAAGAAGACTCCCTATCTCAAAAAGTATTTTTTCCATCTGTTTGGCATTTATAGCTTTCACCGATCCAACTACTACTTTTAAATTGCTCGTGAATTTTGCTCTGTTTAGAGACTTCGGCGTAGATATTATATTATTATGTTTTTGAGTATACATATACTTTTTTGGAGATTTTGGTGTGTGTTGTATACCGGGTGCTTTGGGTTCTTAATTGACCCTCTCATCCAACCTATTTTGTACCCCTTTTTTCTAATATATTTGTCATTGGGTTTCTTTAAATTCTTTAAATTTCCGTATGGTCATCCCAAAATGGAGTTGATTCGTAAGGAATTTGAGCTTATGCACCTTGTTGGAGAGTGGAAAATTGGACTGAGATGGAAGACACATTCTTATACAACTAAATAATGATGAGGATTACATGTGCTTATTTGCTCGAAGGATAATACAATAAAGATTCTAAATAGTCTGTGGATTTTGACCCACAGACAGAACCACCAATCATTCCAGTTTAGATTCGCTTCCTTGGTCTGAAATTTCATTATTTTACTCAAAAAAAGTTATACTATATTGCTTCAGTTATATTATATTGCTTCAGCTTATGGTAAACCACTCAAAACAGACATTGTTATTTTTAATTTTTCTCGTCCATCTGAAGCCAGAGTATTTGTCGAAAGAGACATCACTTCACCCACTTCTAAGGAAATTTGGTTGGGCACACAACATAATGGATATTGGCAAAAGGTAGTGATTGAGTTTTTTCTCTCGTATTGTTCAAATTATTGTATGTTTGACCACTCTAGTTCTCAATACCACCATTTACACCCCCAACTCAGACCAAAAAAGCATAGTGCTCCGCCAGAGGCAGCAATTTCATCTCCTCCTGATAAGCTCCAAGTTTTTGACACTATTGATCATCAAAAGAATACCCCCGGATGACGTCACTATTCTCACAAGCAATATGACAACCTTTCAATCCCCAGTTGTAGCTCCCCCATCTTTGTAACCTCCTATCGTGGGGGAGAGGGTGAGTCTTTAGACCCCACCTGCCTTAGATATCACCAATAATACAGGTGACAATGCTTCTACTGCTTCACTACCGTCTCATCAGGTTGAGCAAGTTGTTAATGTTACTCAAGCTCATGGGGATCGTGATGTGCAACAGCCTACACCTGTCCCCTGTCTCCGACCAACGTTGGAATCTACTGATCAGATGAGTCAATCATCGGATGATGAATGACAGGTCTACACATCCATGAGGAAGAAGAATGGATACCTACTTGAGCTTAAAAATCTGATGGATGATACTTTAGTTACTACGGGCAATGATACTCACCTTTCCAATTTGTTAGCCAGCTCACTTCCAAGAACTAGAGGCAGAGGGAGGATTAAAGTGGGACGACCCTAGCACTTTTGTGCCCTTTTGTGACTTTTTGGTTTTTTTTACTTTTATGTATCTTTATTTTATTTGGGTTTTGTGTGCGTTGTATTGTGTGAGTTGAACTTTCTTTTAGGCTCTCTCGTACAACATTTCTGTATCTTTTCTGTATATATATATATATATATATCTGTATATATATTCAAATTACTTTTTTTTCCTCTGAAGACTTATCATTTTTCATCTTTTATTAGGAGCACCTTAATTGTTAGTTTAAACATGCGGTTTTGAGAATCTAATTTACTCTCAATACAATTCTATAACTATTGAAATCGAATACTATACCTGAAAATTTTCTTCTCAACTAGTTCTCTTTTCCTGATTTTTCTCTCTTCCCAACCCTACCAAAAGTTTAATAAAACTTAAGAAAATTCAGTTTTACAGATTCTGAAATATCTCCAAATTTTTACAGAATGATAAAACACAAATTTCTAACTTTTAAATTAAAATTTCTTACCTAATAACAAGTTAAAATTCCGCTCTCCTTGCTATCGAATCGTCTCCTTGTGTTCGGGGCAAAGAGATGCTTGCTTGAGTGTCTCTCGAAAGCGAAATGCTTTACACGTTTGGGGAAAATCCACAAACACAACTCATCTTCTCTTTTATTTCATTTGGTTTGGGAATGGGCTTCCCCTCCTACTCGGTTCGGCTATTCTCTTTACTTGCATGCATGTTCTCTCTTTATTCATCTTCGCGCAAAGAGGCTCACCTCCTCTTTTGCTTGTGGTTTGTAGAAGATGAAGGCACGCTTGAGTCGTTCAGTCTACCTTTCTCCCTTGTATGCTCCCACAACCTTCCTCCTCATCTTTTCTTTTTCGCATACAAAGTGCACACACCTCCTGCAACTTTCGTTTGACTGCGATGTCTTCTTCCTTCGCTCATAGCTGGTCGACTTTCCTGTGTGAAAGTTTTCTTGCACAGTTGTTACTTCTTTACCATTTCTCACTCTCTCTCCTCTCCCGCTGTCTCACTTTGTTTGCTCGTTCACATGGAATAGAGGAAACAAGGGAGATAAGCCTCAATTTATTGTTTTTATTAAGAGATGATGTGTGAAAATTTCCTTTTAAATATTCTAAATTACAAGAGATTTTTTTTTACAAGGAAGCATCTACAAATTAGGGACTATTTGATTGGATGTGTTATATTGTAAAGTAAAATAAATGCAAAGATTTTAGGATTGTAGTTGTTTGGATTAAAGAAGAATAAATATAAAGTGATTTTTTGAGGAATTTTAAATACTCCTAGTTGTGATCCAATTTGTTTTCAAAACGTCCTATGATTTGACTACCTCATGCATGAGATCTCAAATAGTCGTGATCTTTACCTATTGATGCAGCCTTCACAATTGCAGTTACCAAACACCATTGTGATTTTGGTCCTTAATGTGTGCGAAACTAGCATTGTAAATTGACTACAACCCAATTGATCGTCCAATACACATATTGAATCAGCCCAAAAATGACAACGAAATGATAATTTTATTGCTAAAATTGAAAGGGGCTACAGACAAGGCTCTTAAACATTGGAAAACAATGACACAAACCCCAAAGACTCCCATAACAAGGATGGATGGTGGTGGGCCGCGTCTCGAGATAGTGGAAATAGAGAACTGAAAGGGTAGGCATATTTAGTAGTAGTGAGGGGAAGGTGGATTGGTGGTTTGACAATAAACAGAAGGTTGCTAGAGTGTGCAACAAGGTGTGACAGTTGACAACGGGGTTGTGGGAGGGTGCGGCAACAAACATTGGGTGATGGGGAGTGCGGTACCAGGCAGTGGAGCTTGTAAAATGGAGGAAAACGAAGAGATAGTCAACACCTTGTAGCTGGATACAAATGTTGCAAGGGAGAAGACACTGAAGACAATCAATCGGAAGCAAAATTAACCTAAACACAACAAATTATATATATATATATATATATGAGAAAGCCCAAAGGCTAATATATTAAATATAAACTAGGATACAGATAGATTGTGTGGGAGGGCCCAAACATGACACCCTGTCCATACGATAACCACCACATCAAATAGTTCCAAAATTATATAACTATTTATATAATAATATATTACATGTATTATTTATATAATAATATATTATATATATTTATATCTAAGTTTAAATCATAACACCCCATGTGGTAATGTGGTTAGTGCCTTCTTTTGTATACATTTGGTCCAGGTTCGAATTTTACACTTTACATCTATTTTTTTCAGTTTAATTTTAACTAACCAATTTCGAGTTAAACACGAACACACTGTTCACGAGCCGATTTCGAACACGAGCTATTTCAAAGGAGCCAAACACGAGCAAAGTCTGAGCTCGCTCAAGCTCGGCTCGTATACAGCCCTAATAGTAAACACCAATTATTTAAACTCAAAAAATTAAGGAACCGATGCCTGTGGTTCGCATTTATGTTTCCTCCCTTAGTTTCAAAACCTAATCTTCGTGATGAGTTGATTTATGAAGCGTAATATTTTAGTGTTTTGGGTTCTATAGATAACCTTCTTGATGATGGTGATGATCAATCATCTATATTCAAGCTTCCTAGTGAGCCTGAATCTGATATTGTGTTGAGCTTATTGCTAATACCAAAATTATGTTATGTATATATTGAGTTTTAAAGTTTGATTTTCCTGCAAGGTTCTTCTGCATATTTTCAAATTGATTGTCATATTCCAAGATTAATGCTTGTTTCGTCTCTTACAATATAGATCGAATTCATGTTATACTTCTCGTTCCATCGCCCATGTGACTATGGAATCTTCACGGTACTGGTCTATGTAAATATGTATGATGCTTGGCAATTTTCCAACTTGAAGCGTCTAACTTTTACTTGATTTGTTCAAGCTATACATTCCTAAATATTCAAGAAATATATGAAGTAGTTCTTGGGAGTTGATACAATGCATGCCATGTCTAATTTTAGATTATTTCTAGAATATTTTGGAATTTTAGGCTGTTTTTTAATTTATTTCAGTTTTTTTACGTTTCATTGCTGGGATTGTACTTAATATTAATTTGATAATTGTAGATTTGAATTCAAATTAATTTGATGTTTTCTTGTAATCCTATTTATATAAATAGGTACCGAATTGATGCTGTTCTAATATTAAATGAACTATAAATTGAACAAAATAATCCTTGATTCTCTCTTCTTGTTATCTTTGGTCTCACTCTTTTTTTTTTCTGTGTTAGAAATTCTATGCCTTAATTTCTCTCTTCTTATATGAATCTTGATGAACTGCTCTTACTTTATTAGGCATACAACAGCTCCGTAATTCTCTGAAATAAGTCTTATTGATACCAAGGTAACTCAACCATATTCGGAAAAGCAAATATTATTAAAGAAAAAACAAATAGTTGGTTACAAACAAACACATTTGAAAAGGAAATACAACGACATACACAAGCAAACACCACTAAAGTGTATCCCAAGGGTAGTGGAGGTTGGCTAGGTGGATCAGAATGGCCGGTGGGTGTGGTGGCAGCAAAGGAATGCTGGGAGCACTGAGGGAAAAGTGTGAAAATGCAGTGGCAGCATGTATGGTTGTTGTCCTGAATGGTGGCAACAAGAAGTTGGGGTGGGCAGCAGCGGAACAACAGGAAGGTAGTGTTCCGTGGCTGACCTGGGTGGCGGAAACATGGTAAGAGGGTTGTAACAACAATAACAAGGCTGGAAATGGGCGGTTTGGGCGGCAGCAATGCAGGAAGGGAGGAAGGCGGCTAGGAGGTTGAAGGTGGCAGGAAAACAGTAAGGTGATTGGGTTCTTGTGTGGCGACAACGAAACAATATAGTTGGACAGCGGTGGCAGCAATGTTGGAGAGTTGGACCTTTTGTGGCTGTGATGCAGGGGGAAGGGGATGGTGTTGCCAATGAATGGAGCTGCACAAAACAACAATCAAAATGTTGTCTTGGGTGGTTGCTATAATGAAGGGCGATTGGGAGCAATGTGGGGTGGATTCTGAAGGGGATAGGGATGATAAACACCTTATCGAGAGAGAGATACAGCTGGAGTACCACCAACCCTCGGATAAAACTCACGAAGGGATGAAGAGATGTCAGCGGCTGTCACGATACAAAACACACAAAAATTGATCTAAAACACAAAACCCACATATTTATAAACTTTGGGTAAATAGAAGTGAACCCCACTCCCAATAGGCGGAAAATCCACGAGAATGAAGTGTCGACCAGCCCTCATGGACCTGTCCGATTCGCCATCTTCCGCGGCTACTATAGCTAGGGTCGTGGATGGCCTCCAGCGGGATGGCTCCCGCATCACTTATTTAGCAATTTGTGTCAACACCTTCTTTCTCTGCTCAATTCTCTCATCTGAAAGAGTGAAATCAAACTAATATCAAGAGATGGAAAAGGACAAAATTCAGAAAATCTAGCTCTACAATACATGCCATAGTATGATTAAAAATGTCCATTATAGTATCACAAATCTTAATTGAGGAACCGCAAAAATAGAATTGGAAGAGCATTATGAGAGGATAGATGAATGCTCTCGATAAAAGTCACACTTGTTAGGTTGTGAAACAGCCAAAAAGAAGAACTGTGAGATGCAAGTGATTTTTTTTTATATATAAAATAAAAGGCAGATGGGGTATTGGATTGGTACAAAGTAAACTTTGTAGTCAATGATACACTCAGTTTTATAGAATTGACTATCAAGAAACTTTTACTCCCATTGTAAAATAAATTATAATTCACATTCTCATTTTTTCAGTTATAAATCTTGAATGATGGATGCAATGGTATGATGTGAAGAATACTTTCTTGTATGGCAATGTTAAATAAAAGCCTATGTATATATACTAGTAGGATTTGATAGTTATTTTACAAAAAATAATATTTGCAAATTTAAAAAGGCTTTGTCTGCAATAAAACAATACTCAAGAATTTGGCTTGGTAGTTTTACAAAAGTTTAGATGGGAGTTGTGTTGTCACTCAAGAGAAAGAGGTGTCTAAGAAGAAATTCTTCAAATAATTTGAATTTAAAGAGTTAGGTGAACATGCTCAAACACGGAGCAAAATGGTCCATAAGTTGGGTTTGACTATCCAGAAAAAAAATAAAAAGCCATGCAAACTTTGATACTACTCGGCATAGATTTTGTTTCATCTGAACAAGCAATATTTTTCTCCAAAATAGATCATGGACCTACTAAAGGGAAAAATTTAAGAAGTGCAAGACATGTAAAACTTCCACTCATCCAAGTTAGAAGTTGAACATATCCGGGAAAGGAGCCGAAGAGGATATTGTATAATATCAAAAATAGTTGAAAAAGCAATCCTTTTATCTCACACCTGACCCCGCAATACATTCGCTATAAGTCTTGCCAAATTATTCATGCATAAACATATAGAATCTCACCTTCAAGTTACCTATCAATTTAGGGGAATCTCACCTTCAAGTTACCTATCAATTTTCAGATACCTTACATCAAGATAAAGTAAAGGAATTCTATTATGAAAAATAGGATAATTTATAAATTGAAGAATATACTGATGTAGACTATATTGGATCTCCTATGAATAGTCGATCTTCAGGATATTGTTTGTTATGAGCAAGAAATCTCGTAACTTGAAGGACCGAGAAATGACCAATTATATCAAAACTTAGTGTTGAATGTGAATCGGTGAGCTTTTATGGGTCAAGATCATACTAAATTATTTAAAGTTCAGGTGAGAATAACCAATGAAGATATACCATGATAATAAATCTACTATCAATATAGAATATAATTTAGCTCAACACGATTATACCAAGCATGTGAAATTTGATAAACACTTCATATAAGAAAAATTGAAAAGTTAATTGATATCCACTTCATATGTGCCAACAGGAAATCAATTTTCTAACATATTTACCACAGGACTTTGTAACCCTACGGTTAATAATCTTATAAGCAAACTTAGAATGATGGACATACCATTTAGTTTTTGGAGTGTTGAAAGCCATGGGACCATAGTTTTTGTCCACCTCTTTCTTAATATGGCTGGGCCCTTTTTTGTGTGCCTCACACTCTAAATCTTCATTCAATCCAAGAACAAGCTTATGGTGCATATGGATTAAGATTAAACCCTAAACCGAGGTCATAACAATTAGGGCTTGAGTTAGCAAGGCTAACTGTGCATACAACAAGCCTTCATCATCAGATTATTAAAATTTATTTCGCTAATTACATCCCTTTATGTTGGTTTGTGCAGAATATGCCAACTTTTGCATGCATTTAAATTTCCTTGCAAGCATATATTGGCTAAGTGATATAGGGTTCAAGTTATAGTTATGTACAAAATGAACTCCCTTCATGTTATATGCATCATTGAGGCATATATCCGTTTCAACATCAAGTTCTATGTGATTCTTACGCACTGTAGAGTATAAGTCTTCTTTATATGTCTCAATATTTATGATTATGAAATAATATATTGTTTCATCTTTTTATTGCATTTAGGTTAAAAAGATGGTCCTTTATGCTGCCAGTGCCGCTATAAGAGAGGCGACAGAATTAATCTCAAAATGTAAAGCTTTCCTATTTCTTTGTTATGTGTATAATATCATACTGCTTGTTGTTCATGAAATATCTTCATATATATATCAACTCAAGCAGCTAATTGCATCCCTACCATTTTTGGATTGTCAATCAAAATAAAGGGAAATTTGCATACATACCACACAATTCTCATGTATTTACGTATCTAAACACTTACAATAAAATATTTACATTTATGAGCCTATGCATGCATGAAAATGTGTATTTCACTTTTAAAAAGATACCAAGTGTGTAGCATGCATGTAAATGCCACAAAAATAAAATAAGAGAGCAACAAGGAAAATATAATAATGGCAAGTATCTTCAGCATTACACTGACAAATACCATGAACTCCTACCAAATATAAACTTCCTCAAAAAAAATTTTCCTTAAATTTTTGCAGCTGGATCAAAGCAGTGATTGAGCTCCTGCATCCATAAAAAGCAGAAGGTAAGAGTGGGGCTCTTACGCTCTTATTAGACTCCGGCCATCAATAAAAGTGTAGTTTTCCCAACATAATAATGGCCTTACCATGTTGGATCTCTGCTTATTTCCATGAAATTTTATGTGGGATTTATTCACGGCTCTTATTAGACTCTGGCCATCAATAAAAGTGTAGTCTTGCCAACATAATAATGGCCTAACCATGTTGGATCTCTACTTATTTCCATGAAATTTTATGTGGGATTTATTCACTAGTCTGATATTTTATTTATAATTCTCAATTTATTTCACATTGCTTAGTTTTGACTCCTTGCGAATTTCTATTAATGAGAGAGCATTATCTTCTTCTTGTTTATTTTGCTAAGTTATTATTTAGTTGTGATTTTTAGAAGTTTTTTGTTTGGGGAATAGCTTTTTACAATCAGATATTTTAGTTATTATAATTTGTTGGTTTTTTTTGTTTTCTGGTGGGAAAAATCTGTCATAATATTTTACATTTCTTTTTTAAAATTTTTAATTTGGTGGAGAGATGTCGGAATTGCAGTTATTGTTTTACATGTGTTGTATTGCTTTCTTGATATGCCAATTTGGGAGAAAATATAACGTCTAGAGATTGTATGTCTGGACATCAGTGTGAATTGTACCACGCCACAAGTCGTCGTAACACTAGGCCAAGCTGGTCAGGTGCGACACTGCACTCCTTTTATGCATTTTCTGCTATATGTTTTGATTGAACAATGTTGTTGTGCAGACATTCGTCATGTTCCGTATGACGGTCATTTGTAGGGCATTGAGGCAATAATTGTTTTGTATGACTTAAAAATATGGTAAGGGATATTTCAAATTATTTCTTGTTGTAACTAAAAAAGGATCACTTCTACTGTTCTTTTTTACTATTTGTTTATTTATTATAAATTTAGAATTTTTATTTTTTCCTGGCAGAGTGAACGCTCTAACTTTACTTTTTGAAATTTTTCATCTTTCAAGCAAGAGTTTTTTTTTTTTTAATTTAGAATATTTAAGAAGTTGTCAGAGTTTTTTTTTTTTTTTTTTAATTTAGAATATTTAAGAAGTTTGTGGTGTGAAATGTGAAGCAGACAGAAAGCTATACCAAACATTTGTCTGGAGTTATCGAAGAGGCAGTTATTAAAAAGAATTGAAGAGCCTTAAAATAATTGTTTGTGATTATGAGAAATTCATTTTATATGTTTCTCTAGTTTATGAACTTGGATGGGAGAAAAAAGTTTAAATCTTTATTATATCCTAATATCTATAGTTTTTTTTAATTTATATTTTATGTATCTAGTTAATACCAAGTAATAGTTTTTAAAAACAACTTAGAGCTCATTAGATACTACATTTAATTCTAAACATAAAGTATTTTATTTGTAATATAATAATAACTAGTTTATTATTATAATATGAAAAATTAGAAATTTTATAAAAAAAATTGAATGATTTACATGCGTACTTGAACTCGATGTATTTGCATTTCTAATACCTAAATTTTGATTTTTACCCCGACTCCGTTAAACTTGTCATGAAAATGAATATTGTGTTTTTTAGAAGTTAAAATTGTGATATTTTTTTATGTGATTTTAAAGATTTGAGTGCTATAAATTTAATATTTATAATTTTAGGTGTTACATATGTAAATACGTAGCTAGGAATTTTCCGTTTAAAATGAACTTGTACGGTAAATAAGGGAGTAAAATATTTTATTAATGTAATATATATTACATCAATTAGCTAAATTAATTATTAGAAAAGAAATTGTCTTATACCATTTATTGCAGGAGTAGTTTTTTGATATAGATTATAGCATAAAAAAAATCGAAATATAAATTTGGGAAATTTACATAATAGAACCCAATTAAAATGCATTTATTTATCTCACCCCTAAACTTTAATTTTTACATTCGAAGCACCCTATAAAAAGGTTTAAATTCATCGTCATCAGCACGAATCTTGAAACAACCATCTTGCTGTTGTAACAGGAACTAGGTCGAGGGGGAACTGAGCGAGTATTTTTTGCTGTCAACGATTTTCTCTCTGCCTCTCGCTCTCTCTCTCTCTCTCTCTCTCTCTTTCTCTCTCTGTGCTGCGCTAACTGCCGGTGCGGAAGAGATCAGGCCACCGCCCTTGTACATCAACAGTATTTACTCTTGAGCTGCCGTATTCTCCGCCGGATGTGGTGAGTCTGCATCTACCGTTCTCTGCCGTCCATGTTCCCCTTCATCTTTCTTCTTGTTTTATTTCCTCCACATGTTTTTCTATGCTCGAGTTACTTATTCTGTGCGTACTATCTTTTTTGCTGTCTAATTAGTTAGGATTTCTGGTTCAAGAGGAAAACATAGAGAAGATGTCTGCTCGGCCCCAAGTCACCATCACTTTGGGCCAGACCGGTCAGGTGCGCCACCGCATTCTTTTCTGCATTTTCTGCTGTACGTTTTACTTCGGAATGGTTTAAGCATTGTCGGTGTAGATTGTGATTTAGTTCGAATGGAATTCTGTTGTGGCTGATTTTTTTTTTTTTTTTGGAGTTAGATTTTGGAGTTATTTACCAACTTGTATTTAGAGTTTTTGAAGTTTTGCCCCTATTAGATATGACCAGGGTGGTTTAGGGACTATTATTTGTGTGGAACATTCATTACACATTTAGCTATTAGGCTTCTTCAAGCTGGTAGGCCAAATCTAACTAGGCTCTCCTGCATCTCATATCCCGTTGTTTTGTCTTGATTATTAAGTATACTGCCTCCCTTAAGATGTACAAAATATTGCTTACCTCCTTTGTGCTATTTAAATTATCCTTTTCTACCTGTGCAATTTCATTCTTTGTCGTAGGTTCACTCAAGCAACTTTACCCACTCTACTCTTTTAAACTCTCGTTTGACTTTGTAGTAAGCTCTATCCAGTTATTTACGGTCTTGGTCTTGTTGGGGCTGCTGCAACTGTTTGAAGAAGCCGTTGTGAAGTTGTTAAAGAAGTTGTTCTTCAATGAATTGTGGTGGCTTTCACAAAAAAAAAAAATTAAAAAGTCAAACCGCTATTTTCTAGGTAGCCATGTCTGGTGGAAAAACGTAGCTTCCAGCGGCATATTTTTTAGAATGCAGACAAAAACATGTTTTGTCAAACAGAAAAACCGAGGTTCTGCATCGCACCACCACCCCAAATGCACCGTTAACCTTTGATGCATATATCATGGATGCTTGTTGCTTATTTCTTTTATTGGTTGATATTCTGTTTGCTGGAATATGCTTTCTTGGATGGTTGTTGATCAGTTTGGGTGAATGATGGAAAATACATTTTTTCTTCTATATTTTGATATATTGGATGGTCTTAGCATTGAAATAGAGTGAGAAAAAATTGGAAACCATAGCTGATAATTGTTGGAATTTGACACATTTGAAGGTGTATCATTTTCCAATAGATGGTGACTGTTGGTGTGAAAGAGATGTTGATATATTGAAATTCATTGCATATTTTCACATTATATTAATTGGAATAAGTGCATTTTCATGTCTATTTGGAATGTAGAACATAAATTAGTATCAGTATGACTAAACAAAGAGAATATGCAATGGAAATAAGTGGTCAAGAGTAAATTGGCATATTTGAAGAACCATGCTTGGAGATAAATTTAAATGCATGATGTTGAAATCATAATCTCGAAGTTTTCCACCTGACTATCAAGGGGTACTTTTAAATACAAGAATGCTAATATGCTTAGGGGCTGTTTTGCCTTGAGTCATATGAATTTAGATGCAACATTTAAGCTTAGCTATTCACTTCAATAATGTTTAGTTATTCGTTATCTGCTCAACTGTTACCTTAAACTTAAAATTATATGCATTTATGTTTGTGTGTGCCTATACAACTACGCATGGACCTATTCATGTAAATCTGAGAGAATTATTGCTGGTGAACCACTCATTCTAAGGAGTTGTTTACCAAAGCTATGTTTCTTGTTGCAGTACATAAAATATTGAACTGATATAAATATATGATTGATTTCCTTGTGTATTCTTCTATGGTGAACTTCTAGAATAGGATAAGCAAAGTAAGATTTCCTTATTCGATGAACTAGGCCGATGGAATTCGGGGCTGTGGATACAAGAGGGATATATGCTAAGGAGACTAAATGAATGAATTTAGTAAATAATGTAGGGATTTTGAGTTTCGCCAAAATGTCAAGGGTAATCTTTTCGTTGATGCCCTTTTCTCTTGTCTTCCTTGATCTACTAGTTCTCTCCTTGGCTCATTTCCTTTTCTTCATATTTGATTTTCTTATTGACCTCTTGATTTCTTGTCCACCCAATTAATGTTTCCCTTTGCAACCTCTCGAGTAGCTAGAGAGAGAGAGAGAGAGAGCGAGAGGGAGAGAGAGAGAGGTCAGTGTTGGACATTTAGTTGAGAGGAGAGTGGTGATGTTCGTTTGGCACGATTATGGGGAATGGAATGAGACTTTAACTAGTAATAAAACTACTTTTGTTTAGTGTATTAACATTATTGATTCTCTAAATTTTAGCTGAATGTTCTGAAAGAATTTTTTTGGATGGTTGGACAATGCGTTTATCATTATTGGAACCACTGAAAAAATGATTCTCGTAGATTAATGTTAAGTTTAACTTAATTTTTGAACCTGTTGATGTAGCATTAACTTCTTTGGTTTAATTAATCACATCAATGATGTTGTACTGTAGTTTTATTAACATTAATTTAGTTTCAAATTTTAAGAGTTGTGTCTGTTATGGATGGATTAAAAGTAAAATTGACATGGAAAATTGTAGACTGTTTTCTAGTATGTTTTACTCGGTTGGCATCCAAATAACAATTAGTTATGTGACGAGCATGGACTACACTTCGATCCATTTAATTTAAAAGAAGCATCCACCTTTGAGGCTTTGGTTTCTGCTTAAACCAGGTCATGATTTTGGTACTGCAGGTGTTATTTATGTGCTCTGTTAAACACAATACTGCTTGTCTTAGTTTGAGTGGCAGTCTACATGCCCTAATAGTTAAAAAGATGGATGGTTAATGAATTTCTCATCTCAGTGGTCTTCCTTTTAATAAAGTGTTGTATGATTTTGTTTGTGTTGTAATCATATGGCAAAAGAGTGCAGAAAATTTCATTGTGGAAAGAATAAAGAAAAAAATTATACGAAGACTATAGTGCTGCTGGAAGTAAATCAATGCTTTTTCCATCTATATATGTGATGCTCTGGCATTTGAGATGGTATAACAACAATTGTTTGTATGGGAAACAACTGCTCTTAGTTGCAATGGATATTCATCAAAGTTATTGATTAGCAACAATAAATCTTCAATAAGGTGGAAATTCTCACATATGTATGTACGTGTTCTTGTAGCTTAAATGAGTGGTATCGCATGAAATTTGGCCTAAATTGATTATAACAACCATTTCATGATATTGTGCTTGCTTTAGTTTTGAACCTCCCTATATTTGTTTCATAGCTCTCAACTAAGCAACAAACCCTGTGGTTTGTGAATAAAAGTCACAAGTAATGGCAAATATAATTCATGATTCAAGAATCAATCTCTCGGCAGGTATGCCAAGCCTTACTCTATTTCACCTTCCTTTTTCTATTGATCCTATCCCTTGAGTGATAGGTCTTTGATCATAAATTATCTCTTTCTATTGGGAAAATTAAGTCATCCATCCTGCTTGGAATTTTTAGACCAAGAAGCAGTGTTGCCTACTTTTATACAAGCCCTTGAGAGGGAGATTCCTAGCTATATGGCTTGTTGAATAAGATATCAGGTTATAAAGGAAATGTTACTATACATAGATGGTTGATTTAGCCATGGATTTAAGGGAAAGGTGGTC
Organism: Phalaenopsis equestris; assembly: GCF_001263595.1. Taxonomy (NCBI): domain Eukaryota; kingdom Viridiplantae; phylum Streptophyta; class Magnoliopsida; order Asparagales; family Orchidaceae; genus Phalaenopsis; species Phalaenopsis equestris. Next base: position 48,648 of record NW_018164550.1, on the reverse strand, counting down.
GGGTGGGGGGAATTGCTATCATTGTGGTAAAGGGTTCAAACCAATTTACATCCTATGAATTCTCACTTGTTCATTTTTGCATATTGATTCCTGTTCTCTCACGATCCAATTCTTTGACATGAGATTTATTCACTTCAGTGTTATATTAAAAGAAAACAAAAAATGCTGTAGACACTGTAAAACACGAAATGCACTTGTACTTTCAAAGAGGTCCCAAGTGATTGTTATCTGTGACAATTAATCATTGTTTTTTCCTGGTCGGGATGTTAGAAATGATTGCTATATTAAGTTTGATTCTTATGGAAGTTTAGAGGTTTGTTCTCAGGGAAGGCTGGTATTCATCTTTGCTATCAGTAGAAATGCACTTTTAACAGGTTGGGAAGATTTAAGGTTTAATGGATTGTATGCTTGGTGATGAAACTCTATCAGTTGTTAAGCTAGGCGCTCCCACTTTTCAAAATAAGAAAAGCAAATTAATTGGCATTCAAGATAATGAGCTAAGTACCAGTTGTTTAATGTTCTGAACTTCTGTTATTTATCTATTAAATTATTTCAGTAAGGATTCTACATATTGCTTTTCATTTTAGCTGACTTAAACTCATAATTTTAGGGTCGATCTCTAAAGGGTTTTTTTTGTCCTTATTATTGTATTTCAGTTGTTCTCACCTAAATAGTTGCAGGTTGTCAAAAGAACAACAACCACAGTTGATGTCAGCAGCTCTGGCTATTATCCATCATCAGAGGGAAAGCGGTCTCTTAGAGAAAGGTTGGGAAATAATACAGAAAGCCATCATGAAAATCAGTTTAGCAAAAGGTTTGTAGATATATATATTCGTGTAAATTTGAAATTGTTTGATTAATTCATAATTATTGCAAAATTTATTTATAATTAATGTTTATTTTACTTTATAATAAATCCATTATTTATTACAGGCAACGAACGAATAATTATAATCCAAGTAACAATCACATGGTTGATGAAAGGCACCGCATGTCCAGTATCCTTTTACTGAAAGCCCTGGGGCTACAAGTACCCTTCACCACCACTACCACATGCATACACACACTTCATTCAATGGAATCTTCTATTGTTGTTTTAACTCTTAACATATCCTGACGGCCGAGTTAGTCGGAATGACCTGAGACACAAGCTCATGAGCAAAGGTCTATCCCGGGGTAAAAGTGGTTCTGAAGAACAAATTGGTGTCGATCTTCGTGAGAAACTTTCTCGTAACTCTCGAATCCTATTGAGAAAAGAATCAAATCAAAATTTGCCTGAATCAAGGATCTCCAGCCTTTCAAGGAGAATACCTCCTGCAAGAAGTGCTGATGATTTACTTCGGCTAGACTCATCCAGAAAACCCTACCCTTTGACATCGGATGGGCAAAGGTGTAGATCTCCAGATGGGCTAATAGGTGCTTATAGACGCATTTCCCCACTGAGATGCTATGATGAAGCATACAATACTTCACTTATCAGGCCTTACGGTGATTCGAGGCCAACAGGTCATGTTACAAGAAGTTTTGCAGACACTTCAAGACCCGCACCTTTTATGAGCAAAGCTATTCCGGTTGATGCTGCAAAGCCTATCTTGCGAGCTCCTCCTGATGCTGCTCAGAAACCTGTTATTTTGGTTGGTTTATATCGTTGAATTTTTTATTTAATAATTGTTTAGCCTATCCGCTTGATTGAAACCGTATCTGAACCAAGAACATTCTTTTATTTTTCATATCAATATTTGGACATACAAATTAACTTCATCGCACTCTTGCAGAGAAAAAAACTATTGTGATGCGGCAGAAGTATTCTATTATAACGCTAACTGATGTTGTTATATTTTTTTTTATTTAGAATTTCTAAATTTAGTTACAGTTACAACTTGTGGTACATAAAAATTCGAACATGTTTTTCTCATTTATGTGCGGTAATTAAATGGCTAAAAAACACAGTATATTTAATCTTTTTTTAACTGTGTTGTATCTTTTTTTATTATCATATAATAGTTTACTGTCTTTGGCAATCTTAATTCCCTTTCAATGTTTGAAGAAATGTTTTATAGCCAGTCATTTACTAATTTTTCTTAGGGGCATTTACTTACATAGCACACAATTCTTATGTATTTACATATCTCACGCCTAAACTTTCATATTTAAACACACAACACTCAAAAATTTAATATCACATCAAAGATAACACTACTATTTTTTAAAATGAATACACATTTTTATGTATACCTATAAAATGCCAAAGTGCTATGTATGTAAATACGAAAGTTTAGGTGTGAAGTATTTAAATACGTGAGAATTGTGTGCTATGTATTTAAATTTCCTTCTTTCTTATTAAGCCTATTAAGCCTGGTCAGTAGTATCCGTTAATGAATTTATATTGTTCTGCTGAACTTATTATCAAAATATTTCCTCTTGACATCCGTTTTCAAATTCACCGGAGTAACTTTTCTGTGCTAGGGTTGATTACATTGCAAATTCTGTGGATTTCTGTATGTTTCTGCATGGATTAAAAAATTTGTGCTGTCCTTGGCTTCTTGTCAACCTTATTGGAAATAATATTTATCTTGCATGATATGTGTGTTGATTTCTGACAGACTGAGGTACCACTTACTGTTGCTAGCTTATTGCATTCATTGGGCCTAGGGAAATATGCCATCCACTTCCAGGCTGAGGAGGTAAGTTTGCTGTTCTCAAACTCTTATTGCTTTTGGGATCCAGTTATCTATTTGAAACACGCATCATTTTTATCTTTATAACATGGAAATTTAAATGATTCTCTTTATGGTTGAGTGGTTATTTCATTTTAAATCAACTTGCTATTTTTAATTATTTTGTTAAAAAAATGAGTTGCACTGGATTGCATTTACTCAAAGCAAAAAAATCAATTTCTCCGACAGTTTTTTTAAAAATAATAAAGGGATTCCAGGTCTCATTCAAAACAGAGGCTTGAACCCAATGTGAATCGCTCACGCTATAATTTCCACATGAATAGTAATGCAAACGTGCAAAGCTTTCTTCTCTCACAGGACTAAATTCTTAATGGTAGTGAAAGTATATGTAGAAAATTAAAGTATTCAATACTTATGGGTGAACAATTTCAAATTGGAGGAGAAAAATTGTTTAGCATAAATAATACTCCTTTTTTCTGGCTCAATTTATTTATGATTCTTCCAATTTTATATAGATGAATTACACCTTTTTTTCACCAAAAGCAATCCTAAAACAAATTTATTCTAATAAAATGAAATCAAATCATTTTAAATCCATATCATATAAAACATGATATGGAAAATATTTTTATCAGGGAGATTTGATCATTTACTTTTTAGGAAAGAGCGTTTGTTTTAGCACCCCCTTTGTCATTAAAGATCATCACGCTTGTTTTATATGATATGGTTGCAGAGTCACTAATAGTCTGAAGTTAAATCTTCAAAAAAATTTTAAGAAGATCCACCGCTCTTACCCTTTACCTTATATAATCACGTGCAAGGAGGAGAAATAACACTCTGAATGAAAACAATGGTTACAATTTCCTTCTTATTGGCACCATGCCAAGCATCGGTACTCTTTGCATTATTAGAAGTGAATGCCAGGTGAATAGCAGTAGAAGCAACAGAACAAGAAGAAATTGAGGAATAATCTTAATCACCAAACATATAGTAGCCTTGTTATTTCTGTTGCTCATCTTACAATGACGTAACCTTTAATCCATTGGTTTCCCATGTTTATCTTTTGTAGCAACTTGGTTAGACTTTAATTATGAATAATGGATATCAAACTTTTAAAGACTTTCTAGGAAGAGGTGGAAGATGACGCAGAAGGGAGTTCGAGCTTCATTGTAAACGAGAGGAAGACAAGAGTTCAATCAATATAGGACAAAATTTATAACCAGAGAGTGACAAGAGGTCAACATAGGATTTGGCGAGTACTCAGAACAACTCATGGAATGGTGATAAAAGAGGCTAATCAAGTTGTGTATGAAGAGGGGTGAAAGAGTCAATGGGAATTGCAATTGTTGCAATTGAAGAGAAGAAATTTGTTATCAAATTGGATATCAAACTTTTAAAGACTTTCTAGGAAGAGGTGGAAGATGACGCAAAAGAGAGTTTGAGCTTCATTGTAAACGAGAGGAAGACAAGAGTTCAATCAATATAGGACAAAATTTATAATCAGAGAGTGACAAGAGGTCAACATAGGATTTGGCGAGTACTCAGAACAACTCATGGAATGGTGATAAAAGAGGCTAATCAAGTTGTGTATGAAGAGGGGAGGAAGAGTCAAATGGAATTGCAATTGTTGCAATTGAAGAGGAGAAATTTGTTATCAAATTGGGCAAGCGAATGCATTTTTAATAATCATTTGGCATTTTTAAAACCTTGTTTTAGGAGTGAAGTAATTGTTGGCCTGACGAGGTTGTCCCAACTCCTGTATCGAGCGGATCGTGGAACCCACAATCCCGCGAGCATACCGGGATAATTTCCCGTCCCAAGTACCACTATAGCAGGAAATCTCACGTTATTTCGAGTTGTACAAGCCATGGTACCCTTATTTTCTATTTTGTTATTTCTAACTAGGGTTTAGTTTATGTCTTAGTATAAATATATTATTTTAGAACTGGTTTGAAAATTTTTAGTTTTATTTTGGGTTGTTGTTGTTGTATTTTGTGTAGTTAGGAGATTGTAATATCCAATTTTTGCCTAAGGAGTGCTCTATTAATTTCTTTTTGCAAGTGGTGTGGCTGTAATTTGTTTAGGAATAGGTGGTGAACCTCCTTGACGTTTCATGGTTCTATCTGCTGTTTTTAGCTCGAACAGCCGCTGAATGACTCCTATTCCCTTCCAAACGCCATCGACTTCCCATATTCTCATTTCCTTGTCATTCCGCAACCCCCTCCCCACTAAATCCACTTCTAAAGCACCTTTCAGGAACCCTAGAACGGCGTCATGGCCTTTATATCATTTACCTGTGTAGCACAGGGTAGTATTCATGCGCATGCCAGGCTGCTTTGTTGCATGGCAACATGGCATTCTGTGTTACCTAGCTTTTAAATGAAATCCTAGTTCAGGTTTCATTTTTCAATCATGCATCTGTCACAATAACTATGTACAAATGTTTACTTTGCCTTGGCTTCTCACTCACGTGTTTCTTCTTGAGAATGCTTCTCATTGCTTCATCCTCACATTGCTTCTCACTTCAAGTTGTTTCTGTTTCTTGATCTTTAGTTGTCACTCAATTTTAAGAGTATTTTTTTATTATTTCATTATCTATATCTTCGGTTTTTCTTGTCTTTCTGATAGCTAAACATTAGTTTTATTGGCATGTTATTATATTTATTGACAATTTATTTAATGACATTTAAATTTGGCTAATTAAATGACTATTATAGACACATAATATAGCCATATGTGATATTCAATTCATGAACGATACAGTTAGTAAAAATATAGCTTTGCTTTGTGCTTGGCATATTGATGCAACAAAGAGCTCTTATAAATCACATTATGTTTAACACTTCGATAATACTGAATCTATTATTGTAGAAGCAAAAAACCTTTAAATGGGAGCCAAGTTCCAAGTGGATGGAGCCAAAGAAGGTTTTGGGGCAAGGAGTGCCTACAATGGCCATGACTTGCAAGGGTGTCAACCTGCTATAATGGGCCATTCACACCAAATGAATGACAACACATGTTGTCAAGAGAACATAGTACCACCTCAGCTTCAAGTTTGGTGGGTTTATCAAACATTATTGTTTAGTTACTATGGGATAACTCCACTCTGGAGGCAACTAATCATAAAAATTGGGCCAACTTCAACAAAGTGCCTTGTTAGGTTGACATATAGCTTTGGTTTTTCAAGTCAAAAGATCTAGCTACACTCCTTGGTTTGGCTACACCACCAGAAGCGTAAAAACTCAACATTATCTTGGTTGACAATTTCCTTGGAAGCATAACTACAAATTTAAATATGCTTTCTAATGAATGGTCATTTAGAGAGTAAAATGAGCTTAAAATGGGGCAAATATGATGTATGATGCTCTCAACTTTCAAAATTGAACCCATTTGGGACTTAAAGGGGGTTTTAGCCATGCCAGAGCAAGGTTTGTAAGTGACAAATATGCATTTAATGTCTAATTAGAACAACAAAAAGCATTATTATACAAATTAGCATTAATCTTTGTTTTCTTTCGTCATCCAGAATCTGTGTGGCTATCAATCTCAGGAGATGGCAAAACCAACCTTCTCGATCCCGTTTATTTTTGTATTCAGGCTTTGAGTAGAGTAGGAATTCAAAATTTCTACTCTAGTTAGCTGGAGTTGAAATTGAAGGCATTAGCCAAAGAACATCAACCTCCAGTCACTGAGCTTTGATACCATGCAATAAAAACTCAACAAAAAAAAAATTATCGGGATCACAACAACTAAAAACACAAAATAAATCTTTGGTCAACTATTTAAAAATCGAAAAATGGAATCCCTAGTCTCATGCAAATATAAATTGATTCCAAAGTACAATTCCAATTTAAAGATTCCATCAAACTATATATCTGACATTGATAATAATGCAAACTAAAAGCTCTCTTCTCCTGTAGGAAAGAAGTACTAATGGTCCTTGATTTAGAAGTATATAGACAACTAAAGCATCTGAAACTCATGGAAAGGCATTTCAACATAGAGAAAAGCTTATATAATATTTTTTTGTGTGGCTCAATTATACAATGGGTCTTCACTTAGATGGATACGGAAATCTAACTTATAAAAAAATTGATAATTAAAACAAAATTAGTAAAATGAAGCAAAATGAAATTAAATTTATTTCATATAAAACAATATCCTGAAAAAACTTGTTCTAGGATGATTTGAAGAAAATATTTACAAGAACTGTTGAGAATTTATTGATAGTTTCTTTTCAACATTTGTTTTATGCAATCCTAAGAGAACTTCAAAGGTATAAAATTAGGAAATGATAATAATAATAATAGAAATTAGAATTGTCCTTAAATTGATGAAATGGAAAAATTATTATTATAAAATAATTATAGTAGTTCACGGATTTATGAGTGACTAATAATTTTATGGGTTCTTAATGTCACGTGAAATGAATAAAAATGGTAGAGGATTATTGACTCTGGTGGAACATTAATGTTGGTAGAACTGATGGAGGGGGAATTAATGACGACATTGTAAGGCGGGTTAATTTTTTATTTAACTTTCCCTCGAGGGGATGAATGGATGTTACCCATTTCAAGCTTGCATGTCAATTTTTGAAATATTGTGCATGATAATCTTTCGGTGAGAATTTTCGCAAATTCTCCATTTGTGATGACAAACCAAGTACATATTGAACCACAGTTTAGCTTTGCCCCTATACTTTCTCAGTCATACTGCATGGAATTTTTTTAAATATTGATTGTTGACTTGTCACAATAGTCTTCCAAAATCTTTTCATTTAATCATTACATTTTTATAATTATTTTTAACCATAACAATTTACAAATTCAAGTGTCATAGATATAAATTTGGCTTATATGCTAGCCATTGCCACCATTTTTTTATTGTACTTGTGCTAGCTTTAAGATTGTCTCGTAAGAATATGAAGTGCTTTGAAATTGACCAATCAACCATAAATCCTGCATGCTCTATATCTATAAGGTCTGATTATTAGATTGTCCTAAAATTACTTATTTTAAAGTTTTTTTAGACGTTATAAATTTGATGTATAGCTTTGTGGTGTGGTTATTTAGGATTAGGCATGAATTAACTTATCAAGTCAAAAACATGGACGATATTAGGTTTGTTATATAATGTGTAGACAAGTTTTCTCACAAGTTTGATGAGAAAATTTATTCTATGAATTTGTCTTTTAGAACATTTCTATGTTTACAATTACATTCTATAGGTCTCCAGATAGGCCTGCATTGCAACTTATTTGTTTCTTTCAATGAGTCTTTTATGTATGTCTATTGTGATATAAGGATCTCATGTCGAGAGTGCAAACTTTAATGCTAAAGTACTTAGCTTATTTAATTTGTTGAATCCAAATTCTTGGTGCATCTTTTTCTTAACTTTCCGTATTTTGAAATTACTTTTATGTTACGAAGATATTATTGACATAAACTAGTAGAGTAGAAACTCCCTTTGAAGCCATGTTTTTTACAAAAAATTATGTGGCCATCTTGTCTCTGTTTGTATTTTAAATTGAGATGGTGAACTATTGATAAAAATAAAATTCAAACAGTGCTCATTTTAGCAATGAGATTGATAGTTTCATTGTAATCTATGACATATGTTTAAGTGTCGCATTTTGCCACTAATATGTCTGTATGCCTTTTTAATGAGCCACAATTTTATAATTTACCAATATGTCTGAAATAGGAAATAACGACAACAAACATCAATATTCGGCTAGGGCTGGATAGGACTAGTTGTGGGCGGCGGCGACATAGGTTTGAGAATAAGTGGCGGTAGCCTGGAGGGTGTAAGATAGGGTCTCAGTGGTAGTAGGGGTTGGTGGAGGGGTAGATGTGGCTGCAATAGCTGGTTGCTGCAATAGAGATATTATGGGTGTTAGGAGGAAGTGATGGCAGTGAGGCTTATAATGGGGTTTGCGGCTATGTTTGAAGGGAAAGGAGCAGGAGGGTAGAAGTTACAATAGGGAAGCTTTCATGTGCGGGTTGCGATTTGGTTTGACGGAAAAGGAGTCGGGTGGTAGAAGAAAGTTTCGGCATGCAGGGAGGGTTCTAGATGGGGGTTTGACAATAGCAGGATGTGGGGTATATGGTTGGAAAACAGGGAGAGGAGAGGAGAGGAGAGGGGAGGGGGTGTAAGTAAGATGGCAACTAGGAGGATAGAGGAAGATGTACACCACCTCGCATGAGTTACAACTAGAACATCTTCTCGTCTCGAATACAACCCTAGAAGAGAAAAGGGGGGCGACTGCAGCTGTCCAAATAGAAATCTCAACAAAACTGCACCCTAATTTCAAGTGACAATATATTTATAATAAACTAAGATAATTAGGAGGGGGAGGGGAGAGGAGGGGAGGGGAGGGCAGGGGAAGTAGGTGGCAACCCTCCCAACCCTAATTAGGGTCGGTCGGTTCAACCTCCCTGCTAAACGGGCTCCCCTTGCAGAACTGACAGCCCGATTCAGCCCTCCTGTAGCCCCATGTCAGTCTCGAAGGGTGGGGGGAGCTTCGACCTCATTCGTCGGAGCTTCTGCCTGCCCGTTGTCAGTGGAGTTGTTATTACTTCCCGGTTTGAAGGATCTTCGACGGCGGTCTGAAAAGCACATGGATCCCACTGGTGACGGCAATGTCCCCCAAAGCATCTGAAAATTTTCCTCCACTTATGAGCATACATCCATATTGATCCGCTCTCTTGAGGGTTCATTACTGAATTTAACTGCATTTGTGTGTCTTGCATAGACTGTTGAATCCTCTTAAAGTAAACTACGGTTAGTTTAACCTGCTTTGGAGCAAGGGTAACTTGAGCCTCCTTGAACATGGTGGTCATGGTGGTAAGATCTTGAGCATGATATTCTGTAATGCTCTCTGTCATGATTGTCCCGTGTTCGGAGCCGGCGTCTTGGTTTTATCATCCTCTGTCGTTACCAAAATTGGATTCACCGATATTGCTTTGTTGGTAGGGCTACTGTGATTTTGGGCTCTATCGAAGGAAGTAGGATGATGTGTTTCCCCTCGGTGAAAATGTAGGTGTTCATGTATCTGTTGTGGTGTCCTACAGTTAATTGTCACGGTCTCCCAACAAAAGGTGACAGGCATTTATGGGAATCACATCGCCCCACACCTAATCCCGCAGTTGGCTCTCAATGGAAAACACTACTAAGCAACTTCGATCAATGTTGTCCCTGTTTTTCTTCTTGAGCCTCATCAGATAATATCGTTGGGAGTGTTTCTAAGTCATGAGGCCCAACTTCTCCATTGTATGTGTTGAGACTACATTTTTACTTCTCTCTCCATCAGTGATGAGACTGCATATCTTCCCTTTCACAGTGCAATGTGTGTAAAATATATTGTGATGAAGTCACTGTGAGTTTCTTGCATCATATGTCTATAGGACCCATCGAACCATGAGCATCTTACCTTCATCCGATGAGAGATGATGCACCTCATCTTGTTCCTTGGTTGTCTCCTCGTCGCTACTCCATGGCGCCATGCTCGGTAAAAGACAAAATTCGGCTCATCAAGCAACCTAAGGCAATGTGATCAAATTCGTGGCATCTAAAGCATTTTATGGCGGGGATTGTAATAGGCTTCCCAATTTTCTCAACCTTGTTCTCGCTAGGGGTGGCTCTATCATTATGTGAATCAATTTTTTCAAGTCCCTGAGGCGTGTTCTTACTAGTGTCTCCAACTGTGGGTGACTACCTTACTGGTGTTGGTTGTCTTTTCTGTTTCTGTTGCCTCTTCAATTTAAATGCTAAGGTCTGAACTTCTCTAAGTTTCCAATAAAGCAGCAACAATACAACATCGCTAATTGCGGTCTTCAGGCCCCCTAGATAACGGTCAATGGTGTGTTCCTCTGGCTCACCCAAATCACACTTCATCTAGAATGGGTTAAACTGCGCCGTGACTCCTACACAGATAGGGCTCTCTGTTGCAGGTGGTGGACTCTCAGAAACATATCCTAACTGTAGTTGGGTGGAAGGTATTTCCTCTTCATTGCTTTCTTCATCTTTTCCCACTTGGTAAGCTTGTCACTGACTTCTCTTTTTTTCTGTCTCTGGAAATTCTCCCGCCACAAAGAACCACTCTTTTTCAACTTGATAGCTATTAGTTTTACCCCCTCTTATACGCCAGCACATCTTTATATTTGAAGATCCGCTCAACAGATTATAGTCAATCAATAAAATCATATGGGTCCATACCTCGATCAAACTCCGGTAGATCCATTTCTATGATGATGTCCATGTGCTAGTCATATGTGGGCTCTTCTCTCGGCCTCCTCTGATATTGAATTTGGAAGCGATCTGTCTGGTATTCCTTATCACTTATCTCTTCCCTATGGAACGAATTAGATTTTCGACGTCATCTTTCCTTCGACTCTCCAGATCACGATCGAGGGTAATCACTCCATTGGTTTCATCATCGGTTTCCATGATCCTCTTTTGAAGTTGACGGATCTCCCTCTGTATCTCGTCCCAAATAGTTTCAGGTATGCATCTCCTGGGTGGCTTGATTAAGGCTTGAGTTTAGAAGGAATGGTTTGAGGATATAAAGAAACAATATTTTAGTGTGTTTAAAGCGGATTCTAGGGAACTCTGGGATATGATTAGAGTTAGGCTACTTATGATACCAAATGATATCAAAATTAACCCAAACAATAATATAAATGAAATTATTATTGTTGAAATTCAAACGAATACAACCAAGTCTCTTGAAAATGAGAAATAACAACAACAAACATCAATATTCAGTTAGGGCTTGATAGGACTTGTTGTGGATGGCTGCGAGAAGGGTTTGGGGATAAGTGGCGGCAGGCTGGAGGTTTTAGGATAGGGTCTCGGTGGAAGTAAGGTTTGGTAGAGGGGTTGGTGTGGCTGCAACAGCAGTTTGTTGGGGTCGAGAATACGGATAATAGGAAAAAGTGACGGCAGGGAGGCTTACAAGGGAGGTTGCGGTTGGGTTTGACGATTAAGGAGCGGAGGGTGGGGTGGGGTGGGGTGCGGTGGGGTGCGGGGGGGGGGGAGGTGGAAGTTGGCTACTACTGGGTTTGACGGGAAAGGAGCCAGTTGGTAGGAGAGTCACGACAGGCAAGGAGGGTTATGGATGGGGGAAGATGGCAGCAAGGAGGATCGAGGAAGATACACACCACCTCGGATGGAGAAAATATTGCATACAAAGTATATACTTACAAGGGTCACCGTAATTTCACTTATATGTGATGTGGCCCACTTCATCCACCTTATAAGTAAATACTAAGTATGCAATATTTTCTCGGATGAGTTACAGTTGGAGTATCTTCTCATCATAGAATACAATCCTAGAAGGGGAAAAGGGGACATCGGCAGCTGTCCAAACAAAAATTCCCACAAAACTGCACCCAAAAATCAAATAACAACATATTTGTAATAAACTAAGATAACTATGAGAGAAAGGGTGGGTGGGGAGTGGGTGAGTAGAAGGCAGCAACCCTCCCAACCCTAATTAGGGTCGGTCGGTTTGATCTCCCTGCCAGACGGCACCCCTTGCTGAATCGACGACCTGGTTCAACCTTCCTGGCCCCGCATCAACTTCAAGGGTTAGGGGAGCTTCGATGTCATTCCTAGAGCTTCTGTCTTCTCGTTGTCGGTGGAGTTGTTTTTACTTCCCGGGTTGAAGGATCTTCTTTAGCGGTCCGAAAAGCACATGGATCCTACTGACAACTGCAATGACTCCCAAAGCACTTAAGAATTTTCCTCCATTTGCGAGCATATATCCATATTGATCCGCTCTCCTGAGGGTCCACTACTGAACAGAGCTTCATTTGTGTGTCCTGCATAGACTGTTGAAATCCTCCCGAAGTAATCTACAGTTAGTTCAACCTGCTCTGGAGCGAGGGTAACCTGAGCCTCCTCGAATGGTGGTGGCCATGATGGTAAGATATCGACCATGATATCCTAAAATGCTCTCTATCGTGATTGTCTCGTGTCTGGAGCTGGTGTCTTAATCTTATCATTCTCTGTTGTCACCAAAACTGGTCCCACCGATGTTGCTCTACTGGCAAGGTCTCCTGTAATCTTGGGCTTTGCTGAAGGAAGTAGGATGATGCGCTTCCCCTCCTTGATGAATGGGTAGGTGTTCCTAAATTTGTTGCGATGAGTCTCACAGTCTCCTCAACAAAAGGTAGTAGACATCCATGGGAACCACGTTGCACCACATCTAATCTTGCAATTGGCTCCCAATCGAAAACTCCACTGAGCACCTCCGGTCAATGTTGTTTTCTTTCTTGAGTCACTTCAGATAATATGGTTGGAAGTGCTCTGAGTCATTAGGCCCAATTTATCTACCTTCTATGTTGACACTACATTCTTACTACTCCTTCAATCGATGATGAGACTGCATACATTCTCGTTCACTATGCAACGTGTGTAGAATATATTGTATTGAAGTCAATGCGAGTCCCTGGAATCAAGAGTGTCTCACCTTCATCCGGTGAGAGATGATACACCTCTCTCTATTCCTCAGCTATCTCCTTGTCGCCACCCTCCTCCACGGCGCCCTGCTAGGTAAAAGACAATTCGACTCGTTGAGCAGCTGGAGGCAATGTGCTCAAATCCGTGGCACTGAAGCATTTTCTTACGGGAGTTGTAGTAGTTGTGCTACACTTCTCAGGCTTGTTCACTAGGGGTGGCTCTCTCCTTATCTGAGCCAGTTTTCTCAACTTTCTAAGGCGTGCTTCTACTGGTGTCTCCAACTGTGAGTGACTGTTTGACTAGTGGTGGTTGATTGCTCTATTTTTGCTGTCTATCCACTTTAAATGCTAAGGTTTGGACATTTCCAGATAAGCAATAAGGTTGCAGCTATAGTTGCACCACATTAATAATAGCGGGCTTCACGCCTCCCAGATAATAGGCTATAGTGTGTTCCACTGACTCAACCAAATCACATTTTATCTACAACTTATCAAATTGGTGGGAGTAGGAGGAAGTTACGGTAGAGAATCTTGCAGGTGGGTTTGAGGTTGGGTTTGACAATAAAGGAGTTGGGTAGTAGGAGGAAGTCAGGGAGGGTTTTGGATGGGGGTTCGACAATAGCAGAAAGTGGGTTTTGCGGCTAGGAAACTGGGAGAGGGGAGAGGGTTTAGGGAAGATGGCAGCTAGGAGGATAGATGAAAATACATACCACCTCGTACGAGTTACAGTCGGGTCACGTTTTCGCCATCAAATACAATTCTAGAAGGGAAAAGGGGGGCGCTAGCAGCTGTCCGAACATAAATCTCAACAAAACTGCGCCTAAATTTGGTGATAGGAGGAAGTTAAGACAGGGAATCTTGCAGGTGGGGCTTGCAGCTGGGTTTGAAGAGAAAGGAACTGGATAGGAGGAAGTTAAAGCAAGCATGGAGGGTTCTGGATGGGGGCTCGACAATAACAGGAAGTGGGTATGCAGCTAGGAAATATGGAAAGGGGAGGGGGTGTGGGGAAGTTGGAATCAAGGAGCATAGAGGAAGATCTACACCACTTCGGATGAGTTACAGTCGGAGCACCTTCTTCTTGTTAGATACAACCCTAGAAGGAAAAATAGGGATGTTGGTTGCTGTCCAAACAGAAATCTTAACAAAACTGCACGCTAAAACCAAATAACACCATATTTGTAATAACCTATGTTAACTAGGAGAGGGGTTGGAAAAGGAGGTGGCACTCCTCTCAACCCTAATTAGGGCCGGCTAGTTGAGCTCTTTTTAACTGGCACCCCTTGCTGAACAGGCAGCCCGGGTGCCGAGTTCAGCCCTCCTGAAGCCCCGCATCATAATGGCAATACTTCTAAATAACTGAAAATAATTTTATTTTTTTGTGTTAAAGTGAGGTAGGAATTTGGCTAGGACTTGAGTATGATTCCTTTGTAGATACTTGCCTTGTTATGCGAGTGGATGTCAAAGCATCTTCCCTGTTTAAAAAAATTAAGAGCTCTCGTTGTAGCAAGTATGTTGCTATTCGCTCATTCAACCACTCCATTTTTTAGAAGCGTGTGTATAACAAGACTCATACTTTTCACTTTTATTTGGAAATGCGTGGATTGAAAATTTTTAACAAATTTTTAGCATTGGTAAATTTTACTCTTTTAATTTCAACATTGATCTGATTGTTAATCATATTGAAAAGGTAGAGAAGATGTATACACCCCTTTTGACCTTTAGTAGAAAGATCTATCTTTTAACTTAGGCTTTGTAGTAGATTAGAATATTCTATGATGGGATCATCTTCCTTAATTTGTTGCTGAGATCTTGTTTTTGATCTCATAGGTTTAAGCTGCATCATGAACTTGAGAATACATTTGATTTAACATATATCAATTTTGTTTGCTAAATGAACACATAGGTGTCACATATTTCAAGAATCGTGGTGTTCCATGACCATGAGCATTGGATGTGTGATTGCCTTGTTGATATGTAAATGGCCTTATTTTCTTCTTTTAAGAAAATGCAAATCAGATGTGACTGGTTGAGAATTCTTTTCATTCAAATGATATGCTAAATATATTTTCTTATATTTCTCCAACGAGAATAGGACTTTGGGTATTTGTTCCGTATGAAACTAAGATCAAAGGAATATGGTTATTTTTATAATCCTTTGGGGGAAAAAAAAGCATAATAGTAGTTGGTTGAAAAGAGGAAGAATAATAGAGAAAAGGCTGCACTGATGAAAGCCATAAATAAGAAAATTAGGAAGAACGAAAAGAGATTTGCAGCAATGAATGCTTGCATGTTCTAGGCAATGCAAATGCTAAGAAAAAATGCAGGCTCTAATATCATGACCAGACTTAAAAAGAAGCAATTACCTATTTCATTCATATATTTGTATGATATCATACAATCCTAGGAAAATTTTTGTTTTGAAATACGCAAAATCAGGAATTAATAATTATTAAATAATCACAATAGTACTCAAATTGATGAGGTGTCAACATAATAACTATAGAATATTATCTGCAGATTGAAAAGGCTGCACTCATAATTCCACTGATCAATTATCTAACTGAAATGGACGAGACTGATGGACTGTTGGACTCAATGGAATATTAATAGAGGCAGAATTAATGGGGGAGGATTTGATGGAGATTATTTTTTTCACAGAGATCATAGTACTTGTTTTTGGTGCTCCCTCTTAAAAAAATTGATATTTTTACTTAAAATAATATAATTAATAATGATCATGTTTGACTGTATTGCAGTGCAATCTGTTGGCAAACAATGAAATAAAGTCATTTAAGAACTGCTGACAGGATTTGAAAATTGAGTTAAACCTTGCAGTTTGATCTCTGGCACATCGATGTTATTTTAAATTGTTTATGGCTTAGATGATGCTATTTTATCAGTTTTTCTGCTTTTAAATTACTATCAGAGGATTGTGGTTCCTTCTGTGCAGCCATCAGATCTTCTGCGTTAATTATTTGTAGAGTTTCAGTTTGATTTGCCTAAATTCTGATGTATTTACTCTTATCAAAGCGTGCTTAAGATGCCTTAGTATTTTATCTGCTTTATAGTTTATTGTCTACACGAGCATTTAGTATGGGGCTACCGGGTTCCTTGAAAATTTATTTCTTTCGAACTTGTATTGAGAAAGCATATGCTCATAGTACAAGTGAAAAGTTTTAAATCAAGTGGACGATGCTATCATGTAAATTGTGAAATTATGCCATATAATTGTGAAAGGTGCAGTGCCTTTATTTTCTTGGCCCTCTGTCATATTTTGTAGATCAGTCTCTTGTTATTCTTAAGATGTTAAAAATCAAGTTATGTAGAGTTTTCACATTCATTGAAGCTATAAATATTGTTAGAAGTGATTATGGTTTCAACTTTTCTTATCACTTCTAAATCTTATGATATCATTAATGCTGAGGGCGTCCTTAACCATAGGCTTCCAAGTTGGAGATGGGAATTGTAGTCCTCCTTTTCCTCTTTATTTTAATGCAAATAAAAAAAAACCGTACTATTGATAGGGGTGAAATTATCCTTTTTTAATTTGTTAATTTTTGTTTGGTGTACTCTAGGAACTATGTCCTGATATACTGGTATATTAAAGCGAAATTTCTACTGTTTAATGATTAACCCTTTAATAGGTTTGTATTAATCATAATTTGTAAACAAAGGGAGTGTAATTTTTTTTTTTACGATTTCACCATCCAATTCAGAAGTTCAGATCCATTTCATCTTTTCCTCCAGATCTATCACTTTTCTTGCATGATTTTTTATTTCTTTAAACTTTCTTTGCAAGTTTTTATGAGGAGCCATTTAATATTTTACCTTCTGGGTTTGGTTGTAAGGTTGACATGGCAGCACTTAGGCAAATGGGAGACAATGACCTGAAAGAGTTGGGGATACCGATGGTACATCATCCTTACTATAGTTTCCTCTGTATTTACAGATTTTATTTTGTTTTCCTTGATGAAACCTTTCTTTCATTTGTTGCATGCACTATTACTATATATGAGCGAACGTTCTAATCATTTTCTTTTATCTATTTTCTCAGCTTCATTTAGCCACTTAAGTTTAATTTCTATTAACCTACTGGAAATTTATACATAGGGGTGGAGCCGGTAAATTTTTTCAGTGGTGGCCGAAATTTATAACTTTAGAAAGTCTCAATCTTTTTCTTCCAAAGTTGAGACTAATATTAATGGTTTTGCTTCTTTTTCAAGTTTTAAAATTAAATTGATAAATATGTGCTGACCAAAAAAATATTTATATGAATGTACATAAATTTGATTTTATAAATTATTGAAATAATAAATAAAAGATTATATTATTTTTTTTTCCATCATAAATAATAATAATGCAACTGATAATTTAGTTTCAAACTCAAAATTTTAACCAACTCAAAATAAAAAGTTAAATACTCGATCTAGACTTCAAAATTAATTTGATATACTAGAAAATAAATTTAATATAAAAAATTTGTTTTTTAATAAATTTGTAACATACTTTAATAAGCAATTATTAAATGCATATATATATTGATCATAATTTTAATTAATAATTAATAAACTTAAAAAGCTTAGTGTTCGAATTTATACTAGTTCAAAAATTAACTATAAATCCATCATCATCTGTTTCAGCTAGATTTAAAATTGAAGTTTCAATTCAACTGTCGCAGACGAGCTATTCTATGATTCTTCAAAAATTAATTCTTTTTTAAGTTTAAATTAAAGGAGGATTTACATAATACCACTCATTTCATATTTATTTGCATATCTAACACCTAAGCTTTAATTTTTACATATATGCCACCTTATTATGCATAAAAAAGTGTATTTTACTCTCTAAAAGTTAAAAATGTGGTATTTTTTATGTGCTATAAATATAAAAGATAAAGTTTAGATGTTAGATATGTAAATATATAGAAATTGGTTGTTATGTATGTAAATGCCTCAATAAAGGAAAACGGCCCAGCTCAGCTCTTGTCACTCCTGCATTTAGTCCCACATTCAAACGAGAATTTTAACTATTCTTAAATGAAAAAGCACCACTCAGTATTGTGAGCATTTTTCCTTGGCATGTTGGTGTAGATTTAAGGAATTTTATGGTCTTCATCTGTGTTTTGTAGGTTATTTAAATAACTAGTCTGATTTTGTTTTACTGCGTGGATAAGAATATAGTTATGGCCAGATTAATATACATATATAATTTTATTCAATTATATTTATTGGCCAGGTCAGTGGCCAGGATTTCAGTGCTCCTACGGTAGCTCCGCCCATATTTATCGGCGTACCACCCAATACTTTTTTATTTACATATCTAATACCTAAACTTTACTTTTTGCCATTTATACCACCCAAATCTATGATGTAACGTAAAAAATGCCACTATTTTAACTTTCAAAAAGTGAATATGTCTTTTCATGCATAGGTAAGGTATGTATGGGTAAAAATTGAGGTTTAGATGTTAGATATGTCAATGCATACGAATTGAATGGTATGTATGTAAATCTTCCTTAAACTAATTAAAAGGCTCTTTTTTTTAATGTCCAAAAGAAAATAATTATGGTTTACATATGTTTTCTCCTTATCATCAAGTGTTCCAGAGGCTACTAAGCATCATATATCAGCGCCTGCTGGTGAATGTTTAAATGACGGAATACGTCAAATAAGGATGGAGAGAACAAAAATGTAAGCTCGGCACAATAATTATGCCATTAAAATATTCTATTCATGAAGCTCACTTTAATTTAGGTCTTTAGAGTGATTGATAGTCATTAGTCCAACCTTCATTTCATGGAGGCTTTCGTCTTTTGTGATTAATTGTAGCCATTGCTTCACGCCTACCTGAATCTCTAGTCATAATATTGAGTTGAAAAGGTCTCAAGTGGTTAAATATGCCTATAATGCTCTTAGTTATTAGAAAATCTATAAGTTGTTGGTTTATTGGAGATGTTATAAGAGGGTCCATGACATCATGTGCCCTACAAATCCTGCAGCATAAGTTCTTATTTTGCTCATTAAATTATTTTGCTGTTTGGACTTAAATGTTTTTTTATTGCTGTTAAAGTTCAAAGTAATTCTTAATTATTCAGTGGGGTTTAGCTTGCACAATGTGACAATTTTTTGCACAAATGTCTGCTGCAGGGACCTAGGAAAAAGATCCTACTAGCCCTGTTGCAGCGCTCGAAACATCGCCTTCATTAAGAGAATATTTTGGATGAAGAACCGGTATTTCGTCTATAAATTTATCAGAAAGCAAATGTTGTAAATCTATTATCTGTTTTGTCTTTTGAAAAATGTGCATTGTTTAATCAGGCTGGAATTATAGATGCAAATGCTATTTCATCCAATTTATTTCATCTTGAGAATTTACATGAGCTAGAGCTGTATATTTTTGTTGTTCTGAATTCCTCCAATGTAAGATCGATGGGCTCTATCTGAGGGGAAATATTTCAAGCTCTGCTTGATCTGGTGAATCTTAAAAAGCAATGTAATATAATTTTTGCATGCAGAGTAATTAGGCTGTTTTGACTATTTATTAGGATTGAGATTTGCTTTACTAATTTTACTTCAAATTTAACAGAAATATAACTTTGCAAGTAAATTAAATACTTCCAAATTAATCATAATGAATTTGTAAAACGGATGCATGACTCTTTACTGATTGAATGCTGTCTTTTGATTCAATATTAGGCTGCTTTGACTGTATTAGTTTACGGTCCTTTTTTCTATTTTATAGCTCTCCTATTCATCCTTTTTTTTTTTTTTTTTTTTTTTTATGTTGAAGACCCTGAAATATTTTTGGATTGTGTTTCAAAATAATATTGGCTTTGTTCTAGAGAAACCTGTTCCATGATTTTACCTATTTGATTATTTTCTGTGCTTAGGAAAGCCTAGAAACTGCTGTATTCTCAAAATGGTACTTTAGACTAAAAAAGGAAAATTGATTAAAACATCATTTATCGTATTCTCAAAATGGTACTTTAAACTAAAAAAGGAAAATTGATTAAAACATCATTTATCCCACTATAGTCACAGTCAATCTGCAGATTGTTATTTTGAGGAAAACTTTCTGCAATTTAACGAGGGAAAATAAACTAAATTCCAAACTGACTACAATGCCAATGTTTCACAAGGAACTACTACAAGCAGATAAAACCAGAACCAATTAAGTTGTCGTTAATGATATTTAACTCGACTGGATGAAGAACCTATAGAGATTAAATAAGCTAGAGGCATTTGCATACATACCAACCAATTCATTTGTATGCCTGTTATCTAACACAAACTTTGCATTTTAACATTTATACCAGCCAAATCTTTTGCATCACATAAAAAATAGCACTATTTTAACTTTTTTAAAAGTAGAATACTCATTTTCATGCATAGGTAACGTGGTATATATATGTTAAATTTAAATTTTAGATATTAGGGATATAAATACATAAAAATTGAGTGGTGTGTATGTAAAACTTTCAATAAACAATTAAGCATATGTCATTCGGTATCACCCCATCCTGTGGGACTGAAGAGATTTTCATCAAATGCA
The DNA here is from genome assembly GCF_001263595.1 of Phalaenopsis equestris. Lineage (NCBI taxonomy): Eukaryota > Viridiplantae > Streptophyta > Magnoliopsida > Asparagales > Orchidaceae > Phalaenopsis > Phalaenopsis equestris. Next base: position 27,956 of record NW_018164550.1, on the reverse strand, counting down.
TTAAGTGAATTACTTTTGGACTCTACTGTGGAATACTCTACCAAATAATCAAATTTTCCACTTGGCTGACCCAGTGGTCCTACTGTAGGATCACCATTCTCATACCTCTGCCGAAGGACCTGCTGATAACTTTTCCTTCCAGTTCTGTTTCTTTTTTCACAAGATATTCGTCGTCCTCTTCTTCTTCTTCTTCTTCCAGTTTTGTGGGAAGACGCAGATGAAGGAGACTGTTCTTTCCTATGTTCAAAGAGACTTATTTTCTTTTTGCTTCTTGGGCTGAGAAGCTCATGCCATTTCTGAACATTGAGTGTATAAAAACATGCTATTTTGTACTTACAATCCTCACATAAGAAAATGGCTTCCTTTGGGTTCAAGTAACTGTGATTTTTATGTTTGCCAAAGAAACATATTATGCATTTATTATTTGGAAGTTCTGGTGATGATTCATGGATGGTTTCTGCTAATACTATCTCTGCAGCCTCTTTGTTTAGCTTACCAATCTCTGATTTTACTTGATCCAGACTACCCTGCTATTTCTGAAGCGAG
>NW_018164550.1:24597-26505 GCF_001263595.1 Phalaenopsis equestris | reverse complement strand
TAACATGTTTTTTTTTTTTTTTTGTAAACATAAATATGCATATTTTTTAAAATATTGAAAAAAAAATTTTGGGTGGTTTTAACATTTCCAAAAGTAACTATATCTTAATTAAATATATTAAAACATGTATGGTTTCAAATTAAAATATAAGTAAAATAAAATAAAAAAGTCCTCAAATGAGTTTTTAATTTTTTATTTTTCAGAACGATAAAAAAACTAAATATTTTGAATCTTTTTAAAAATAAATTCACTTTTTTTAAAAGCAAAAAAAAAAATTACGTGTCACAACTCATTTGTATTTGTCTTGCACTTAAACTTTCTTATTTACATACATACATACATAGCATTTTGATATTTTAAATATAAAACTATGCATTTCATATTTAAAAGTGATAGAAATGCTATTTATTATGTAATATTAAAAATATGAATGTTGTGTAGCTATGAATGCAAATATAAAAAATTGTATGCTATGCATATAAATAGGGGTGTAAACGAGCCGAACACGAACGAACAAAGCTTGTGTTCGTGTTCGGTTCAGCCTATTTTTGTAAGTAAAAAAAAAAAATACATAAATAAAAGAAAAAAAAGTGTTCCCAAATAAGCTCTAAAATAACTGAAGGCCATCTTATTTTTGGAATAAAGTATAAAATGCCAAGTAAAAAAGAGAGATTATACGAGAGAGTTGCCAATGAAATTAGTAGATATTGAAGAGTTTGTGCTCATCCGTGTATGGTCATTGTGATATATAATTTAGTAGATATTGCAGAACAAGCATCAAGCTTGGGTTCCAAGAAAGACCCTCGCTATCATTGAAAGATATATATATATATATATTTATTAGATGGATGATATAAGATTATAATGTTTTGGTCAATTCTTTTTAATAGATTTTTGACGGAGAAATAGATGGTCCTCCCTAAACTTGGACATTTTTCATTTATACATATATATCTTCCATTTTTTACAATTTAGTCAGCATTGTTGTCTCGTACAGCAAACTTTGAAGAATCGAGTCTACATGTGTTTAGAAATGGCTGCTTGTAACCCCAATCAATAAGCCAAAATTTTAACTCGGATCGAAATCCCATCAAAATAAAAGAGGTGAATCTGCTTGAATTGTATTTTATTTATAAAAATTATATATATTGTTAAATAAAATTGAATATACCAAGCTCCGAACCAACTTTGAGATGCAATGCATCCAAATAAATCAATTTGAGCCATCTTGTTTTGATTTCGAGTTTCATCGAGCCAACTTCAAGCTAGAAGGGATCTAAATTTCGAGCCTGATTGAGCTTTGAATTAATTTCGAGTGGAGCTATCTTGCAAACGAACACAGCAAGCCGCGAACCGAGTTCAATCCGATTGAGCTATTTTCAACCGATCCAAACTCGGCTCAAAATCTCTCTTAACAACACACTAAAAAAACAGCAAGATCTTTTCTTTAAATATAGGATTTTTAGAGAGTGAGGATTTGTTTGGGGAAGATGTAGCTTATTAATAAGCTGATGCGCAGCAGTTTTGGCAGGAAGCTGCCACGAAAAAACTGGCAGTTGGTTTGGTTTTTACAATCTCAAAACAGTTGTGCTGCAGTTGTTTATGAATAAGTGACATTTTGTTCCGGTACATTAGTGTTATTTATAACTGAACTGTTCATATTAGCAAGTTTTAATTAGCACGTTTTATGCCTGAAAACAATCATCCAGTTTGAACATTATAAAATAAAAACAGACAATTCACAAAACATAAACCCTTTTTTATCCCAAAACTTTTTTTTTATTTGAACTTTATGCATTATTTTTTCCCCAAAGTATTATTCAGTAGTTAACAAAATTTCATCCAGCAAGCACCATTTACATACATAACACATAATTCTAATGAATTTACATATCTCACACAATAACT
>NW_018164550.1:23797-24497 GCF_001263595.1 Phalaenopsis equestris | reverse complement strand
GCTGAACCAGTTTTTTAAATAACAATTTTAGAGATATAAATACATAAGACTTTTTTGTATTTCTGTAAATTTTAGCTCTTAAAATAATTACCGATAGCACCACATTCTCGAGCATATTTCCAAGGTTGGTTATCTCCTCATTACCATCATCCCTTGCCACTAATGCAGAGCAGACCTCGCAGCTTGCAGCATTTCTGTTCCTATGCTCCATCCTATTGGCAACAAAACGATGAGAAAAATATGAAGGTAGAGAAACATGCGTATGGAAGAATAAATTGCCATCTTTTTAGATATTTGTGCTCACAAATTTCATTTTTTGAGTCATCTACATACATACATTTAGAACATTTCATATGAGTATACATGTCTAACGTCTTATATTTATATTTATATTTATAGCACTTCAAATTTTTTTGCATGTCAAAAAGTCACCAATGCTAAATTTTAGATGCTTAAAAAGTACACTTTCATGCATGGGTAAAGATACAAGAATTTATATTTATAACATAAATTCTATATAAATTTAAATGTTAAAATTTAAGTGTTAGATATGTAAATTTGTATGAATTGTGTTACATGTAAGTAAATAATCCTTCTTAATTTTTTTTTTTGTTTTTTTTTTATATTTTTATTTAAAATAAAATATATTTGTTATGTTATAATATATTTAGCTCTTGTTTAGAATCTGTTTTATTTTTTT
>NW_018164550.1:650-23697 GCF_001263595.1 Phalaenopsis equestris | reverse complement strand
ATTTAGCTCTTGTTTAGAATCTGTTTTATTTTTTTTTTATTTTAAAAATATGTTTGTTTAATAATTTTTAACATGTTTTTATTTTTTGTTTGTAAACATAAATAGGCATATTTTTTAAAATATTGAAAAATTTTTTTGGGTGGTTTTAACATTTCCAAAAGGAACAATATCTTAATTAAATATATTAAAACATGTATGGTGTCAAATTAAAATATAAGTAAAATAAAATAAAAAAGATCTCAAATGAGTTTTTAATCTTTTATTTTTCAGAAGGATAAAAGAAATAGATATTTTGAATCTTTTTAAAAATAAATTCACTTTTTTTAAAAGCAAAAAAAAAAATTACGTGTCACAACTCATTTGTATTTGTCTTGCACTTAAACTTTCTTATTTACATACATACATACATAGCATTTTGATATTTTAAATATAAAACTATGCATTTCATATTTAAAAGTGATAGAAATGCTATTTATTATGTAATATTAAAAATATGAATGTTGTGTAGCTATGAATGCAAATATAAAAAATTGTATGCTATGCATATAAATAGGGGTGTAAACGAGCCGAACACGAACGAACAAAGCTTGTGTTCGTGTTCGGTTCGTTTAAAATTTAGTTTGTTTGAAATAAGCTCGTGTTCGTTTCTTAACGAACGAGCCGAACATGAACCGAACGCGAGTTGTTCGCGAACGACGAGCCAGTTTGACATCCCTAATATTAATATATAAAAATAATATTATATATTAATTATATAACTTATATTATATAAATATACAATATCTATATTAGTATATTACTACTATAGTATATTAATATATTATTATTATTATTTTATTATATATTATAATTTATAAAATTTAATGTTTTAAAATATAATAAATTTTTTATATATAATTATTTTATATTATTTTATATTTCAAACAATAACGATTCGAACACGAACTAACGCATTACTGTTCATGTTTGGTTCGTTTAACTAACCGAACGAAAAAAATTTGTTCGCGTTTGTTTCGTTTACTTATCGAACGAATCGAACACGAACTCATTGACGAACCGAACACGAACTGTTCGCGAACAACGAGCTTTTTTGACAGCCCTACATATAAATAATGCAAAGCAAAGAAAAAAGCATTAAGCCTATTTTTGTAAGTAAAAAAAAAAAATACATAAATAAAAGAAAAAAAAGTGATCCCAAATAAGCTCTAAAATAACTGAAGGCCATCTTATTTTTGGAATAAAGTATAAAATGCCAAGTAAAAAAGAGAGATTATACGAGAGAGTTGCCAATGAAATTAGTAGATATTGAAGAGTTTGTGCTCATCCGTGTATGGTCATTGTGATATATAATTTAGTAGATATTGCAGAACAAGCATCAAGCTTGGGTTCCAAGAAAGACCCTCGCTATCATTGAAAGATATATATATATATATATTTATTAGATGGATGATATAAGATTATAATATTTTGGTCAATTCTTTTTAATAGATTTTTGACGGAGAAATAGATGGTTCTCAGAAACTTGGACATTTTTCATTTATACATATTTATCTTCCATTTTTACAATTTAGTCAGCATTGTTGTCTCACACAACAAACTTTGAAAAATTGAGTCAGCATGTGTTTAGAAATGGCTGCTTGTAACCCCAATCAATAAGCCAAAATTTTAACTCGGATCGAAATCCCATCAAACTAGAAGAGGCGAGTTATGAGCCAAGATTTTGGATCAATTGTTTTTTCAAGCCATGCATGAATCTGCTTGAAGTGTATTTTATTTATAAAAATTATATATAATGCTAAATAAAATTGAACATACCGAGCTCCGAACCAATTTTGAGATGCAACGCATCAAAATAAATTAATTTGAGCCATCTTGTTTTGATTTGGAGTTTGATCGAGCCAACTTCAAGCTAAAATGGATCTAAATAACTCAATTTTAAATCAGCTCGTTTCTATTTCGAGACAGATTGAGCTCGAATTAATTTCGAGTGGAGCTAACTTGCAAACGACACAACAAGTTGTGTATCGAGTTCAATCCGATTGAGCTAATTTCAACCGATCCAAACTCGGCTAAAAATCATCTCTTTAACAACCCACCAAAAACCCAGAATGTAACACCTCTTCTTTAAATATAAGATTTTTAGAGAGTAAGCATCTGTTTGGGGCAAATGTAGCTTATTAAAAAACTGTTGCGCAGCAGTTTTGCAGAAAACTACCATAAAAAAACTGGCAGTCGATTTGCTTTTTGAAGTTTCAAAACAATTGTGTTGCAATTGTTTATGAATAATTGATATTTTGTTCTGGTACATTAGTGTTATTTATAACTGAACTGTTCATATTAGCACGTTTTATGCCTGAAAACAATCATCCAGTTTGAACATTATAAAATAAAAACAGACAATTCACAAAACATAAACTCTTTTTTATCCCAAAACTTTTTTTTATTATTAGAACTTTATGCATTATTTTTTTCCCAAAGTATTATTCAGTAGTTAACAAAATTTCATCCAACTAGCATGTACCAATCCCACATAATTCAATCATCCAACAAGCACCATTTACATACATAACACAATTCTAATGAATTTACATATCTCACACAATAACTTTAATATTTAGTACACAACACTCAAGTCTGTAAAACCACATCAAAATGAATACTATAACAACATAAGCAACATAGGAAAATAATGGTAAAGCACTAAAATACACACGAGTATTGCTGCCATCATTCTTCAAACTTCATATTATGCACACAACAGCCATGAATGTAACACGTAAGAATCGTGTGTTGGTTTGTAAATTTCCTTAAACATTATAGATGAATATTGCGGTAGTTATGGAAATATCACAAAATTCTAAAATCCCCACAGAAAGAGCACAAAGTAATCAAAATCTCCTCCTAAACAAAATATGCATAGCACCCGAAACAATGTTGTTAACAATTGCTAAACCACCTAGCAAGCATTTTTCAAATTCTTACTCAAAAATCTAAAGTCAGGATAATTGTCAATCCATATTCGTAAAGACAGCAAATAAAGCATTGTTGTTAACAGATGCTAAACCAGCTTTTTCATGAAGAAGACAAAAACCGCTAGGCAAATCACTTAACAAATAAAGCATTGTTGTTAACAAATAGAGCATTGTTGTTAATAGAGCTATTTCATGAAGAAGATATGAGGGGGAGAGGACAAAGAAAAAGGAAGGAAGCAACCTCGACAAAAATCCTATTCAGATGTGCTGATAAACAAAGAGAGAGTAGACAAAAACCGCTAGGCAAATCACTTGCGAGAGGAGACCGAGTAGGAGGGAGGGCACGAGAGTAAAGAATGCCAAGTAATGCCAAAGAAGCAGGGGCGAGTTCACAGTGTGGCTTATCGGGTGTATTTAATTAAACGCATCCGCGCCGCACCATCCAAATAACGGGAGCCACAGCAGCTGGCCGCGCCACAGCAAAAATGTAGTGCCAAATGGGGCTTAAATCTCGAGTTCTTTGCTTATGCAGGATAGAGTTCTGCTCCCAAAAATGAAATTTCATTTTTTTATAAAGGACGATTTACGTACATACCACTCAATTCCTATGCATGTATATGCCTGACTTTTAAACTTCAATTTTTACATATATATATAGATATATATATGTATATGCCGCAACAAAAAAAATGTATTTCAATTTTTAAAAATAAAAAATAACATTTTTGATAAGATATGAAAGGTTTCAATGATATAAATGTGCAAAAAAAATAAAGTTTTAGGTTTTAGGTATGTAAATACACAGGAATTGATTGGTATTTATGTAAATGCCCATTTTTAATTTTAACAGGGCACCATCAAAATTGGGATGATTGCTTCCTTCATACGACTTAACGGCGATATTTTCAACCTTTCTGTTTCTTACGTGTTCATTATTAATAGACAGAGTCAATGATTCAATTAATCTAATAATCAGAAGCCGGCTAATCAAAAGAACAATCTTTAGTTAAACAAACATAGAACATAAATCAAAATTGACAAATTAGACTTGAAGACCGTTCCGAGCCATTGAATTTGTCAGCTTAGCCTCTTCAAATTAAAAAATTATTACGTACAGATCATCCGTATTGCAGATTAAGTATATTTAAGATGTAATTAAATCCATAAATACACCCAATCCGCACATATATGATCCCTATATAATAAATGCTCCTTAAAATGATTGCTCATTTCTGTATGAAAAGAGAATGTTTCGTTACACTAAAAAAAATCTCCCGAGAACAGCCCTCAGAATAGTCAAACCACGTAAGAAAAAAATCTAATAATTAAATTTTAATTTATATGAAAGGTATAAACAGATGGCTCAGATATAAAAATAAATAAATAGAGTTAATTACCATTAATGTAATGCTTTAAGTCTCTTCGATTGTCATTTGGATTATCTCCCAAAAACTAGAAAACAAAGATTTGACTCTTTCTTATGGCAGCATCCTTCAACCTCTTATCCCTCCTTTCGGCTTGAGCTTTTTAATTCTGAAAGGAAGATTTACATACACACCACTCAATCCTTATGTATTTACATATCTAACTCCTAAAATTCATTTTTTACATATATGCCACCATATTCAAGCATGAAAAGGTGTATTTCACTTTTTAATAGTTAAAATAACGGTATATTTGATGTGGAATGAAAGATGTAAGTGGTAGAAACATAAAAAAGTAAAATTTAGGTTTTACATATGTAAATACATAAGAATTGGGTGGTATGTATGTAAATGCCCATTGGGAGAGTTTTGACTAATTATGAATGAGAATTGTGATAACTTTATTAAATGAAAGATTAATTTATATATAGTTGCACAACCAACACCAAGGCCTCCATCAAGGTATAGATGAAAGCAAGAACAATGAAGAAGATTTCTTCCTCTGCCTTGTTCATTCAAGCAGCTGGCTTAAATCTCTTCTTTCTACTCTCTATTCTCCTATCGTCACTAACCGTGAGAGCCCAAATTGTAATCGACCCCCCCGTTCTTGCACCTGTCAAAGCCCGTTATCTTGTGGCACGAAGTACGTGGGGTGTCCTTAGGTAAAATTCTCCTTGATTTCCTCCTGAGGTATATGTGTATCTTGTCATGGTTTTTACGAAAAATTTTACGCTGACTCTCAACTAATGCACCTCACACTTTTTCGCATCCGAGGCTTAGGACCCAACAATGACAATGTTAAAAAAATCATGTACTCAAACCCACTTAGTGGGATAAATACTTTTTGTTGTTGTTTTTGTTGTATATGTGTATCTACGAACTATTTTCAAAATTTGTGAGATGAAAAAAGTGGTCGTGTGATATTGCTACTCCTTCCAAAGAAGATAAGAAAGGTTCTCAACTTAAATATAAGATAATATAATATAATATGGATATTTTCTTCATTAAAATCGAAAGAAATAATGTGTCTTCCAAAATTAAATATGAGACATTCATTTTTCCTCTTGCGATTAATGTTATTATATTTGATTAATATTTTCAGACTTCATTTTTATTCCCTTTTTTTTTATTTCCTTTTTTTACCCTTCTGCAGCACAATCTCAGCTGATCTTGGAGGAGCTCCATTTGGGTAAGGCTATGAACTCATTCTCCTATTAAAATGCATTTCTAATTGATCATTGCATCTTATTAAGTATTACAAATATAAGTTTTGCATCTCTCCCTCTCCCTTTATTGATGGATCTTATTCTCTGGGTACGAAGAACTGTCGTTTCGTTCAGTGATGGAGAACCCAAGCATGGATTTGGGGTGCCATACTTCTATTTGGCAGAACTGGAACCCATAGGAAGAGATGAAATAAATGGAACAAGAGCAGCCTTAACTGTAAGTGAGGCTTCACGTGGAACTTGTGGAGGAGATATTCAAAGCCCTGGATGCAAAAGGACAACTCTCACTGGAAAGGTATGCATTATATTAACACAATATAAAATTTTACAGTTTAGATAGTGTGCTGCTATTAACTATTTCGCTTGCTATTCTATGTCTATTGTTTTTTTTTCTCTCCTGGCAGAAGATTTTGGAAAACATTGCTGGCCTAATATACTAGAATTTCTAAGATACCATTGAGTGTACAGTGCACTTAACCAGCTTGGAAAACAAATTTTTAAGAACAATATAACAGATTTAAAGTAGAAATTAAGCAAAGAGTGGTCATTCCATCGCTTATAATCTTGTATAATTCACACTTCTTGAGTCTAATGGGCCTAGTTGTCAAAATACAATGTAATAAAAATAGAGTTACTTCAGGGAGCATAAACATACCTGCTTAAGCTGTCATGTTAGCTGGTTACTAGTTTAAGATAATACCATCTTAAAATATATTTAGCTGAGCACATTTACATGATACTAAAAAACTAATTAAATCTGGTGATATATACATGATTTTAGTTCTTTCATATCGACTATCATATGGTATTTGACATAGAATTATGCCTAATTTGAAAAATTAAATTTGATTAAATTTGATATGCTTACAGTTAACATGGATCAGCCTGGAAGATCCTGAAGTTAAGTTTGCCCAAGTCGCCCTGTTCACAAAACACCCAGAGATGGAAAGTTAGTCATCTAACCAAAATAAATAATTAATTAATTAAAATATTCTTACCTCCACAGGTTGCAAACATTTTCTGTTTTTTAATTTACTGATTGTTGTTGCAGGTTGGCCAAGCGATCAGAACTTTAAAATATACAAACTAGACCTAGAAGATATTTTTCTTGTCGACAAGTTTGGTAAACCAACGCATCCGACTCTAAAAGACTACCTGAAAATTCCTCCAATATAAACGAGGGAAACAGTTTTCCCAATCAGTCACATTTTCCAAGATGATTAGTATAATAAAATACTAAATACTTATCCCCTTTAGCATGTATGAATCTATTTAAATATGGCTTTGATGACTACAGTAATCCATGTGATCTGATATGTTCTTTAAAATTTGTTGCATTTTGAATAGCAAATCAACAATGCGTGTCAATGATCATATCATACATATTTTTAGCTTTGAGTGCTTCCAATAAAAAAATGGGTACATATTTTTATAAGTTTCCATGCGCGTGTAAATTTATTAATGTAGCTTAAACTCTTAAGGTGGTACATCTCGGCAATGTAAGACGCGATAAAAGAAAATGAATAAGTTTTGTGTTCACAGAAGAAAATATTATATATAAATAATAGTCAAGGAAATAAAAAACTATAAATTTTATTTTATTTCATAAACTAGGGTTTAACTACTTACATATGTGCTCCATAAATATGCTATAGACTTCAATTAAAATTAAAAAAAAATCTGTAAACTAAAATAAGATGAATTCAAACTTACCTTACTTTGTGGAGCATGCAACAACTGTGAAAAGATGTAAGATTATACTTCAAAAAAATGTGTCTGCAAAACCCCTTTCAAAAGCATGCTCCAAAGCGAGTCACCAAGCCAATAAAGCAGCATTATAACCCCCACATTTCAAGTCCCATCATTGAAGTCCCAAAAGCTGGAGTTGAAAGAGCTTAATACCATATGGCAAATGTTCACACAACAAAATTCAAAAAATTGTGACCCATTTAACTTTCTTATCACACTTTAATTGAGACAATTTGATCATCATGCACCGAGAATTAGACTATCTATCACGAATCACTCAAATTATTTTTTTTATGAAGGCCTTCAATGCCTCTCTCAAAGAAAATTCATTTTCAAAAAAAAAAAAAAAAAAAAATCTCAAACTCTCAATTTCACAATATAAGTCTATTGAACAATTCTCTATATAATATAAAGGTAAAGTCGACTAAATTGTTAATGCAACAATGTATATAAAAACTCAAATCATATACAAAATATGAAGCTCACCTTATGAAAATAAAGAATGGCTACATCGATAAAAAATCTTAATCGGAGAGGATCTTTATCATTTTAATGCTACCCAAATCCTCATGAAAATCACTTTGGTGCCAAATACAAAAATATCAAGAAAATTTATAATTTTTAAAATATTCAAATAAATATTATCACTTAAAGCTTAAAGCAACAACCATCCATCATACCAGTTTGCCAAAAGTAATAGATTTAAAATAGCTTAAACTTCTAAAAAAATCAATTTCATATCAGATGTAACTCTATGATTACTCAAAAATCCCATGCCAATAAAAATGTGATGTGTCAAATATGTGGGTGATTTCGCTACCAAATCGCGCCACAAATGATAAGATTATGACTAGGAACCTCAAACCAGCTGGTTTATCACCAAACGACATTATAATTTATAAATTATAATCACAACCAAAACAAGTAAATTCTCCAACGGCCTAAATTCTTTAAGTGGTGAATAATAGTTTACAAGTGAGACGACAAAAGATCATTTGTTAACTATTGTTGACATAAAATTACCCCCTTAAACAAATAAACACTCCAAATCTATAAGGATCCTCTCGACGACATCATCCGTAATTATTGATAGTGATCATTCAATTAAATTTGGTTGAATAATTCAACTAAGTAGGTTAAGGTTCATGACAACTCGAGACATTAAAATCATGAGATTTTCATACTGTTTGTTATCATTCTCACCTCATCCGATGCAAGTTAAAGATTGTAAATATTTTCAACCTTGAATCAAATTGCTACTACTATGAACTAAACATTTAATGCATGACAAATAACCTTAATGAAAAGTTTTTCAAAAAATCTAAAAACAAATTCTAAAGTCCGTGGAAATCGAGTATAAAAATTCTAGATGGTCTTATCTAAAATAAAAGCTAATTTGCCTTTTGAAAATTTAGCTCGGTCACAACTTTTTCAGAAGAGCCGAGCACAAGTTTTTGGAGCACACATGAATGAACTTAAGCTTCTATAAGGAATTCTAGAGATTCTAAACGTAAATGCAGCAAAATCACAGTTGAGAAAGCAAAATTATAAGTAGTATCTTCCTCGACATATTATAGATTCCACATGAATTATTGGTAATAATTTCATGATTTCAAAGAAGAGTTACTGCCCCTTTTAGTGGCGTATAAAAGATAAACATAATACATAAAGGGATGGGAAGTTTATAGAATGCACATAAAATATAAAGGACAGAGGACATGAAATAAAATCAATCTAATAATCAAAATCTGACTAATTAAATGATCAACCTTGACTTCTATAAATCAACATTACCAAATTATAATGTAAAAATGTTTGGTTTTTGAATTGTCAGCATAGCCTCTTAAAATGACCGATCGTTTTTGTTTGGTTTAAAGACAATGTTTCATTGAACTGTTGACAGTATAAAAAAAAGAAAGAAGAAGAAAGTTACAAGAGAAAAATAAACAAATAAATAAATAATCTAATAAATTAAATTAAATTAATTAAACTAATTAATTACTTAATTAATTACCTCATTCCACTTGTGGGAAAGGGCCAAAATGAGATAAATGTTCCCCCACTCTCCTCTTTAGTTACAAACAAAGGTGAAGCCTCTGCCTACTCATTCGCATTTATTTTGTTTGTCTCATTCCCACGCCTTCCCTCTCACTCGCCCTCTGTCGCAACAAACCACACAAGATATTCCTCGCCGTTTCTTCTTGATCAGAAGCCGCACAATAGAAAGATATATCGAATGTCCGTCCGATCGTTTTTGTTTGGTTTAAAGACAATGTTTCGTTACAACTGCTGACAGTATAAAAAAAAGGAAGAAGAAGAAAGTTGCAAGAGAAAATAAACAAATAAATAAATAATCTAATTAATTAAATTAAATTAATTAAAATAATTAATTACTTAATTAATTACCTCATTCCACTTGTGGGAAAAAGCCAAAAAGAGATAAATGTTCCCCCACTCTCCTCTTTAGTTACAAACAGAGGTGAAGCCTCTGCCTACTCATTCGCATTTATTTTGTTTGTCTCATTCCCACGCCTTCCCTCTCACTCGCCCTCTGTCGCAACAAACCACACAAAATATTCCTCGCCGTTTCTTCTTGATCAGAAGCCGCACAACATAAAGATATATCGAATGCCCGTCACATCATTTGAGATTGCAGGTGAAATATTATGTTTTACTCCCCGGTCATAGTGTCTCACAACACTGACTAGCGAGTCTTTTGAAATAGCTAATAAGGTCGACATTTTCCCGTGCCCCCTATCAGGGGTTGACGTCGTGAGGATATTGAAATAGGGATGTTAATTTGTAACCTAACATTTTCTACAGTTATTTTGAAGGCCCGTCGCATCTTTTTGAGATCACAGATTAAATGTTGCTAGTGCTCCCCGACCGCATGACAGCGAGTCTTCTGAGATAGCTAGGAATGTTGACATTCTCCCATGCCCCCTAAAGGAGGTTGAAGCCGAGTAGCTGCCAAAAGTTTTGGTGATTTGTACTTGTAATCTGAAACTTTGAATTCATAAAATAAAATAAAACGTGATTCATTTCGAATTTTAAAATGATTGGGACGAGCTTTTAAAAGTTAGCTGTTAGGGTTTGGAATATTTGAGACATGAGCTTTTGAATATTTAGGTTCTTAAGATTTTAAAAATTTTTAAAATTCTTGGCTTTTAAAATATAAACTTTCAAAACTTAAAATATTTAAATTTGGATTTTAAACTTTAAGCCCGTAAATCTGAAAATACATTAAAATTAAGTTTTCGGACTTCGACTCATAGAAGACGAAAAATAACTGAAATATGAAAACTTTTGAAATTTTAAAATCTCGTCATCGGATTCGCAATACATATGCTAGTGAACAGAAGGTGGTAATAAGCTTAAGATGAAAACTTGTATGTAATCATTCAACCAATTTTCAAGATGTGTAAATGATTTCATCACTTTACCAACTCTTAAGATAATATTCAATTCGAGTATAAATAGCTCTATATTTAAACAAAATTTCTAAGGTGAATTCTTTTAAGCCATTTGATTTGATTCATGTTTACAATCATATAAATTGCATTAAGTCACCAAATGCTCCAGCTAAAATAGCTCAAATACATAAATCAAAAGCTCGAATGTACTCTAACCAACGCATAGAATGTTCAAATACTAGGCTAATCGGGCCGCCACATATATAGGACAGGATTGTATGTCCCACAACTAATCAGATCCTCCTCCTCATAAGTATTGGAGTTGAAGAGTTTAGTAAACCCTAATAAATGTTCAAATTCTAAAATAAGAATTTACAAGTTCAAATCACCCAGTCCGATCCTTCTACATATAAAGATAGGAGTCGACAGGGCTTGTACATTAGAAGTTTAAACTGACAAAATTAAATGCCCCCTTCAAATATAAATACTTTAAATTTTCAAACACCCCGATGATGGTCGTGTTGACTGAGGATTTCAACTGGAGGGGTCAATCTTTTAAATCAAGATTTTAAAAAAAATCAACAAAAACTTAAGTTAAAATTCAATCACTTAAGAGCTAAAAGCAAAATTTCATCCACCTTCCACAGCAGTTTGTCAAGAGTGACAAATTTCTAATTGACTTTGGTTCAAAGAGAGTTGATTTCATATTAAGTGTATTTCTATATTCACAATCAAAACAATTGTGCACTAGTAAGGATGTGGCTCGAGTTCTCTGTCTGCATGGTTTATCGTCAAATGACATCACAAAATAGCAGTTACGACTAGAGTCCTCTAATCGGGTGGTTGCCGCTAAATGACACCATTATATTATGGTAATGACAGTAATTTGTATGTTCTTTAACAACTTTCTACACTTTTAGTTGTGAATCATAAGAATACAATTGATTGGTACAAATTCTCCTGTTAACAAAGGTCGGTTTAAATTTATCCTCTTAGACAAATATCCACCCCAAATCTATAATGATTTCTTTGACAACGTAACTCATGGCTGCTGACAAGAATTTTTCTGTCAAGTTGGGTCGACTACCTTATCTGACTAAGTAGATCAGGAGCCAAGACGACCCGGGATGACGAAACCATGGAACCTTAATTGGGTTTTGTCATCATTCCCTCACCATTCGCTTTAAACTTCAAGTGATGAAGTCTAAAACTTAAATCCTAAGTCTGTTGTTATTATATGCTAAATATTCAATTATTATTGATTAGTGTTAATCGAAAGTATTCATTATATGTTATTATATGCTAAATATTCATTAGTGTTTGTTCGCCAGTATGCTAAAATGTCTTATGCACCTCCCGTGCAAGACACGCATGATGCTAAAGCTTCCTCGTCTAAAGCTAACTCGAAGGCAAAGGAGGAGAAAGAAAGATGAATTACGAGCTCAGCATATATTGCCTAAGCAACCAAATATTTCGCTGATCTTGATGTCAGGAACAAGTGTTCCCACCCATAAAAAGTTTGAAAATTTTAATTGGGTGAAGAGGAATAGTTCTACTAGTGATATATAACAAACTTTCTGGAAATAACAACGCCAATCTCTATATGAAGAAAGAAAGAAATCTGAGACCTTTTCTTCTTGAGTGCACAAGGCTCTAAAAGCAGTAAATGAGAAGGGTTTGATGAAAAAGATGTATAAAAGACCCATTCTAACTAGAACAGAACAAAAATTGACTAGAAGATTATCATCAATAGTAATCTCAAATTAGCTCAGGTATATTTCGCTCGGTGAGCATCAGAGCATGACGTCGGGACAATGTCCAGGAATCTGAACTGAAAGGTTCCGGCGAAAAGATAAACAAATATGGAGGCCAAGGCCCCATGAGTAAGAAATTTTTTCTAGAAAAAGTATGACATCTAGTGTGCACTCCTAGAGATCCGCTGCTCATCAAGAATGGACCGTGAGAAAGAAACCCAACTTGATGATCATCGTGATTGTCTAAACATTAGAGAATCCTCCAATAAGTTTTATCATCAATCAACTCCTCCCAAGGAGGAAAGTCATCTCCAACAAACCCTTAATTGAGAAAATATTTGTTCCGTTTTGAGTTCAATATTTATTGGAAGCGTCGCTCGGAGATTAAAGTGCAAGAAGAAAATGATAAAAAAGAAGATACAATGGAGGTTGAGGTAGTCTATATGGCAGACCTTGCTAACTACCAACCTGGCACGAGATAGTATCGACAACGAGGTCGTATTACTGTTCCCGAAGAACCCCATAAAAAGCAATGGGTGAATGAGCAAATTTCCTCTTCAGGCGATGAAGAAGCAAAAAATGAAGAAGAATAAAGAGAAGAAAAACTAAAACTTATTAGTATTGTTGCACTAGTTTAATAACAAAACTAAATGTGACGTCAATTAAGAGTCAAGGAGAAAGAAATATCTCACTCAACATTAAAATAAATGAAATGATGATGAAGATGATTATGATGATGGAGTTGATGCAAGGAAATATTATGGAGGTCCCTACACCTACCCTACCAAAAAACCATCAAGCGCCTAGCAGCATTGTTGCTAACCCCGCTATCAACAGAATGCCACAAAATTAGGGTATATGAGATATCCCCAGAGAGAGAAATGGAATGAACTAGATGACTCGTCAGCTTATGCCTCAAAATATTGTCAGTCTGTCCGTGCACGTGACAACGACGCAGCTTGAAACATTAATCAATAAAAAGATCAAGGCTAATATAGCCTCAGAACAAGCTGAGAACTTGATGGGTAAAGGCCGCCCTTATCCAGTTGAGTATGACGAAGTCCTTATCCAAAGGGATATTCAATGCCAAAATTCAATATCATTAATGGCAGTGACATTCTCAAATAACATCTAGCCCAATTCAAGGCATCATGTGGCATTCCCACGGACACGGATGCATTGATAGTCCGCCAATTCATTAGTAGTTTGACAGAAACTGCTTTTGAATGGTATGTAGAATTGTCAAATGATTTTGTGAAAACATTCGCAGAGCTTGAAACAATGTTTATCAAGAGATTTGTCAGCGCAACAGAAAAAATAAATATTACTAATCTCGCTCTGGAGAAAGGAAGAAGAGTGAGTCGATGATGAAATATATCATTTGTTAGTGTAATATGAGTATGACATGCAAACAAAAATTAGAAAAAGAGCATGCAATTCAATTATTGATGGGTAATATCGATGATAAGATAGTACCACATTTATGCATAGCTTCTATTACTATTTTCCAATGATTGTTAAATTGGGTTGTTAACTTGAAAAGTTTAATTTCATAAAGTTTAAGGGTCATTTCAACAAGGGTGAAAGAAATAGATGTGCAGACTCCAGAAGAAGCGAAACACATATCACCTCTTTAGACTCTGACAAAGAAAAACAGTCTGCTTATGAGAAAGCAAAAAGCAGCCAGCCAACTCTAGTCCTCAACAAAATTTAATTTTGGGAGGACATGATATGCCAAAGACCTTTGATTGGGGAAAGCGTCCGAACCAAAGGAAAAATGGTGAAGAGCGAGCATATCCTTCTCTGGAAAAAATAATAATAATAAAGAATATGTATTCCAAAGATAAAGTGTGGCAAAGTTATTTCTTCAAGCTCTCAAAGCTGGTTTTGAATTGCCAACCGGAAGAAACAGATCAAACGAGCGATATGAATTACTACAGATATCACCGGGTAGTTAGTCAAATCAAATAAAGATAAGGAAAAAGATAAAAATGGAGAAAATATTGTAGTCAGTCAATGGGGAAATTGTTGGTGTGAAATTGCAGTTAGTCAGAACATTGTCAGATAATAGAGAAAACATTGTAGTTAGTCAGACAATGTAAACTTATATTTTCTCAGTCAATGTAGTTAGTCAAGAGGCAATTGTTGGCGTGAAATTGTTTGGTTTTCAATCTTCGGTCAATTCTTAAATTTGGTGTGAAATTGTTTGGTTTTCAGTCGGAAGTTGCAACTGATCTATCTCTGAATTGGAACTTTTTTTCTGGTGCTTTAAACTCAACTACAGCTGAAACAGTGGTAGATGGCAGAGATGACATTTTATTGCTTCTACAACATACTACAAAAGGAGGGCTCAACAGTTAAAAATTATGATGTAAATCCACCTTCTTTATCAAAATAACTTACCGTTCATGCATCGAAGTATAACAAATAAAACGACTAATTTGACCTTTGGCTTTATATTTATTTTAGTAGTTATATTAAAAAGCGTTCTATGTAGATTGATTATGCCACATATGGCGAATTCAAGGAGAGGGAAGAGAGTGGGGTGTTGGAATGGGGCCGCACATAACCTATAAAATTTTAATATATTTTTACATATTATGTGAGTCTCCAGCTTATGCCTCAAAATATTGTCAGTCTGTCCGTGCACGTGACAACGACGCAGCTTGAAACATTAATCAATAAAAAGATCAAGGCTAATATAGCCTCAGAACAAGCTGAGAACTTGATGGGTAAAGGCCGCCCTTATCCAGTTGAGTATGACGAAGTCCTTATCCAAAGGGATATTCAATGCCAAAATTCAATATCATTAATGGCAGTGACATTCTCAAATAACATCTAGCCCAATTCAAGGCATCATGTGGCAATACCACGGACACGGATGCATTGATAGTCCGCCAATTCATTAGTAGTTTGACAGAAACTGCTTTTGAATGGTATGTAGAATTGTCAAATGATTTTGTGAAAACATTCGCAGAGCTTGAAACAATGTTTATCAAGAGATTTGTCAGCGCAACAGAAAAAATAAATATTACTAATCTCGCTCTGGAGAAAGGAAGAAGAGTGAGTCGATGATGAAATATATCATTTGTTAGTGTAATATGAGAATGACATGCAAACAAAAATTAGAAAAAGAGCATGCAATTCAATTATTGATGGGTAATATCGATGATAAGATAGTACCACATTTATGCATAGCTTCTATTACTATTTTCCAATGATTGTTAAATTGGGTTGTTAACTTGAAAAGTTTAATTTCATAAAGTTTAAGGGTCATTTCAACAAGGGTGAAAGAAATAGATGTGCAGACTCCAGAAGAAGCGAAACACATATCACCTCTTTAGACTCTGACAAAGAAAAACAGTCTGCTTATGAGAAAGCAAAAAGCAGCCAGCCAACTCTAGTCCTCAACAAAATTTAATTTTGGGAGGACATGATATGCCAAAGACCTTTGATTGGGGAAAGCGTCCGAACCAAAGGAAAAATGGTGAAGAGCGAGCATATCCTTCTCTGGAAAAAATAATAATAATAAAGAATATGTATTCCAAAGATAAAGTGTGGCAAAGTTATTTCTTCAAGCTCTCAAAGCTGGTTTTGAATTGCCAACCGGAAGAAACAGATCAAACGAGCGATATGAATTACTACAGATATCACCGGGTAGTTAGTCAAATCAAATAAAGATAAGGAAAAAGATAAAAATGGAGAAAATATTGTAGTCAGTCAATGGGGAAATTGTTGGTGTGAAATTGCAGTTAGTCAGAACATTGTCAGATAATAGAGAAAACATTGTAGTTAGTCAGACAATGTAAACTTATATTTTCTCAGTCAATGTAGTTAGTCAAGAGGCAATTGTTGGCGTGAAATTGTTTGGTTTTCAATCTTCGGTCAATTCTTAAATTTGGTGTGAAATTGTTTGGTTTTCAGTCGGAAGTTGCAACTGATCTATCTCTGAAATGGAACTTTTTTTCTGGTGCTTTAAACTTAGCTACAGCTGAAACAGTGGTAGATGGCAGAGATGACATTTTATTGCTTCTACAACATACTACAAAAGGAGGGCTCAACAGTTAAAAATTATGATGTAAATCCACCTTCTTTATCAAAATAACTTACCGTTCATGCATCGAAGTATAACAAATAAAACGACTAATTTGACCTTTGGCTTTATATTTATTTTAGTAGTTATATTAAAAAGCGTTCTATGTAGATTGATTATGCCACATATGGCGAATTCAAGGAGAGGGAAGAGAGTGGGGTGTTGGAATGGGGCCGCACATAACCTATAAAATTTTAATATATTTTTACATATTATGTGAGTCTCTGCATCTTTAAGGAGACTTTGAATTGTCAATGTTTTGAATTTAAGATAGAACATGAATAAAGATTAACTCAATTAAACTCCAAAAGCCCACAAATCAACACATCGAAAATAATCAAGATCTTAAACGTCAAAATTCAATTAAAGAAAATAATAATAATCAAAATTTGAACACTTAAGATCGACACTAGGTCAGAAACTTAAATTGAGATCAAAACTGAAAGCTATTGAAATTTTCTAATGAAACATAAGTCGGAAAAATAAAATAAAATAAAAAAATAAATAAACTAAAAAAATTGAAAACGTTTCAGTCTTTAGGACATCGATCTAAGAGTGATCTGGTTGCTATTTGGGCAAACTATAATTTATCTTGGGGTGTTCCATACCCAATACAACTAAAAAATACACAAACTCAACCTCCTTTGAGTGTGTAACTCTAGTTTTAAAACGGTCAACTTTCAAAACACAAAAAAAACTTCCAAAACAATCAAGTTTCAAAAAAAAAAATTAAAAATTCCAAACAAAAAACTTTCAAAAAAAAATAATTGCATTTCCAAACAAACCTTCAAACCAAAGATTTCCTAATAAAACATCAATCAAATCAACCTCCTTTGAGTCTTGGCATAAAGTCCCCTCATGTTGTTTTTTTCCCTTTATTAACTCTCAAGTTAGATGTGAATCCCTGAGAATCGACCAATTTTTACATTGTCTGATAATATTCTAATTCGCCCAAGAAGAGAGTCAACAAAGATGGTTACGTTCTCTTCCGTGCCATCAATTGAAGAAAATATAAAAGATGAGTCAAATTAGGATGAGGGATGGAGACTAAAGTTTCAAAAAAAAATTGTAAAAATGCTAAAGCAATTAAATGGAGACCCTGGTGCGACGTGGAAATCTCCTCTAGAATCGGAGCTCGACTTAAGAAGAAGACCTATGGTGGGCACGTCATCCTCTTCGTCAACCCAAAAGCAGCCTAACCACACTAGCTTATATCGACATAAGATGAGGTCTACAAGAGGTTCATCAAAAAATCCAAGAAAACAACCAAAGAGAATAAAACCATAAAGAAGACTATGTCGGAGAAGATTAATAAAAATTTAGAGGAATATCATCAAATCGCAAGAAAGCCTGTCAGGCTTGCGGAGTTCATGCAGGGACTCCAAATTATTGATTCAAAGAAAGAATAAAATCTTCCTGTGGAAACTTGTCGAGACATATCAGTGACATCAAACATTTCAATACTGCTTCTTAAACCTCTATGATGTTTGATATAGCTCAGAAAATTTGTGTTTTCCCGAAGAAAATGAGCCTAAGTCACAAATTGGGGAAAGAAGCTACAAGAAGACTGCTCATATGAGTGTTTAAAGCTCGCTTCAGAAATATTAGGGTACTATCATTGTCACCAAAAAGAGGTCAATCAAATAATGATAAAGAAAAAAATATTTTGGTTAATGAAGATATTCTTCTTAAAGACTCAAAGAAGAAATCACCTTCGAGTAGGGCCATCAACCACAATATTTAGTCGCATCTGACAAAGATCCCTGCACGACTTAGTGTGTATGAGGCTCTCATGATGTCAAAAGAGATCCGAGAAACGTTGATTCAAGCCCTCAAAGAGCTAGAAAAATATGAATCAAATTATGATCAGAAGTGAATGACTGAGGTCATGCAAGCTCAAGACATTCCAATGATCACATTTTAAGAGGAGGACATTTTGCTGGGAACATCAGAGCACAATCGTCTGTTGTATATTACAGCAGAGTGTGATCGTATTAAATTGAACAGGATCCTAATTGATCCAGGCTCTACTATAAATTTGATGAGTTTAAAAGTACTAAGGTGGTTATACTTTGACATCAACCATTTTGGTTATGAAAAATTAATGATTCATGGTTTCAATGAAAAATGTCAGAGGACCTTGAGTGCCTTAGTTATGCCACTCAAATTGGGGCAACTATATACGGAGGCTAAGTTTCATATAATTGATTGTAAATTTTCATTTAAAGTTATCCTTGGCTGGTCGTGGATTCATGAACACGCGATCGTCCCATCTATTAGACATCAATGTATGAAACATCTAAAATGGAGAAGAAATCATGGTAGTTGGTAACATTTGACTATTTTCCATTCATGAAGTTACAATATATAATGATGCAGAGTATTTCATGTAAAATAAGTCAAAATCTTCAGTTTCCTAAAACTACAGAGACAACCTCCAAGGCTACAAAGCAACTTAAAGGAAAAAAAAGAAAAGTAAAGTAAAAAAATATAAGGCAACGTCGGCTTCTTCCAAAATGAAGAATTTTTCCCATAAGTTTAACAGGGTCATTCCCCATTTAGGGAATGATACAGAAGAGAAAGATGATACTCTTATTCAGTCTGATGAAGTATGTGTGCCTTCAACAAAATTGAAGAACCATTTTGATTATCTCAATGAAGTTTATGAGAATGAGTTAATTTATGAGAGCAAAGCTCAGTGGGTTTCTTCAACAAGAATGACTAAATTGTCAATAACAGAGACTCACTTACACTGATGTCAGTCCCTCATTATTTCAAGGAAGTCACTCCTCATGAAGTGCATTTCACTGAAGAATTAAAGGCATTTTATGTACCCCCGTTGTTTGGAAGTAATGAACCAGGGGTTTTATTTTATCAGTCTGACCAGTATTAATGTCAAGGATTCGATTGGCCCGTACAATGCCCTAAGCCTGACGAAATGATCCCTACCATAAAGCATTATCCTCCCAAAATTTGAAGAATGATGCAAAAGCTAGGTGTTCAACTTAGGGTCGCTAAACAACGAGCTACATACTTCGAGAAGATTTGGAATCCAAGAAGCCCACGAGCATCAAGTCATGATAATAGATGCATAACTAAAGGTCTTGGATTTATTCAACGAAAAAAATACTTAAAAGATAAATTGTTATGCAATAACAAAAATGAGATCGATAACGAAGATGAAGATGAAGAAAATTCATGTGGAGTTAACTCTACAAATGATCAAGATATAATTGTTAAGCCTTCTCCAGAAGAAATGGAAGATGTTGGGCAAAAAATTACTATGGATGAATTAAAGAAAATTAACTTGGGAACTGAGGATGAGCTCTGCCCAAACTTCGTCGGTGCACTTCTGCCTGAAGATAAAATTGAAGAGATAAAAACATTGCTCCATGAATTTAAAGGTTGTTTTGCCTAGTCATATGCTGAAATGTCTGGCTTATCCCCTGATATAACAATTCAAAAGCTAGTCATCACTCCAGATGCAAAACTAGTCAAGCAAACCCCACAGAGGATGAGACTTGAAATTGGAGAATATGTGATTGTTGAAACCAAGAAGCTCATTAAAACAAGATTCATATGAGAAGAGAAAAATATTGATTTGAAAGCCAATATTGTGCCTGTGAAAAAGAAGTACGGTCAAATTGTGCTAATATTAATTTTTGAGATCTCTATAAAGCGTATCTAAAAGATGATTTTCTGCTCCCTGAGACAGAATTGCTCATGGATAACACTTCAAATTATGATATGTTCTCCTTTATGAATGGGTCATTTGGATATAATCAGATCAAAATAACACCTGATGATGAAAAACATACATCATTCAGAATGCTGGTCGGAATCTATTGTTACACGGTCATGTCATTTGATTTTAAAAATACAGGAGGAGCATACTAAAGAGCTACAACTCATATATTTGATGACTTAATTCATCAGAAAGTGGAGTCTTATGTAGATGATTTTGTCATCAAAAGTAAAGATCGTAGAGATCATTTGGAGGATTTGAGGACCATCTTTGAAAGGATCAAAAAATGTGATCTCAAAATAAATTTTCTTAAATGTGCTTCTGGTGTATCCTCAAGAAAATTTCTTGGGTATGTTGTACGCCATAGAGGAATTGAGATTGATCCTAATAAAATCAAGGCAATTGTTGAGATGTCTCCTCTGAAAAATCTTCGTCAACTTCATTCTCTACGATGATAGCTCGCGTTCATTTGACATTTTATATCCAACTTATCCAGCCAACTTATCCAGTCGATGTCAGTCAAGAAGAATGCTCCATTTAAATGAGATGTTGAATGTCAAGAAGTTTTTGATAGTTTTACGAAATAACTCTTAAGCACGTGCACTCTCTCAGCACCGATTCTAGGGAAGCCTCTTATTTTGTACACAGCAGCATTAGAAGAGTCCCTTGGAGCTCTGCTGGCTCAACACAATGAAGAAAACAAAGAGAATACTCTTTATTATATTAAAAGAAGGCTCATAGGAGCAGAAATAAGATATTCTCCCGTTGAGAAACATTGTTTGGAGTTGATTTTCGTTGCTCAAAAGCTTTGTCATTACATGTTATCTCACAAAATCACTCTCATCTCAAGTATCGATCAGTCGAAGTTCTTGATGACAAGACCAACGTCGATGCGTTGGTTGGCTCAATGGGCAGTCTTGGTCTTGCAATTTAATATGCATATGTTACTCAAAAAAGTAGTGAAAGGACAAGCTTTGACAGATTTTTTTTGTTTCTCATCTCATTCATGTTGATTCTCCATTCAATTATGATTTGTCCGATAAGCAACTTCTAATCATTCAAGATATGAGAAGTTTTAAATTTGAGAATTATATTTTGATGGAGCCTCTTTCATTAACCCTGCCAACCTCCAGATCTTCCAAAAGCATGAGTCGGCATTAGTCTAATCTTTTAGATACTGAAAAAAAGCATAATGAAGTATTCGTATAGATTAACTGAGCCACATAATAATAATAAAGCTGAGTATGAAGCTCTAATAGTTGGTCTCGAGATGGTTATCAGATTGAACGTGAAAAATCTTCACATTTTGGCAATTCACGTCTTGTCATAAATCAAGTGTTGGGCATTTATAAGATAAATAAGCTTAAATTGGTTATTTATCATAAAAGAACTACTCAGCTTATGAAACAAATCCCGCACGTCACATTAACCAGGGTGTCTCGAGCTCGAAAGAGTAAAGCAGACTGTTTAGCTAAGCTAAACTATCTAAAGAGATGGTAAACATGAATTTTGAGCCATTATTGATTGACATGAAAGAGATGGTAGAAGAGATATACCATTCAAAAAGACATCAAGAAAGTGCAGTGTTCAAAAAAAAGATCGTGATAACAATATATAACCTTGATAATCCTGTTAGAGACAATGAGGGAGAAAAAGAGTTTAGCTAAGAGGCAGAAGGTCGAGCAACAACCACTAATCTCGGTTCCACTACAGATGGATGATTGGGATACATTCCTTCATGAGGTTGAGGTGCCCATGGACAGCTTAGACTAAGGGTTGAGATGGACATGAGGGGTTTGATAATAGAAAGAAAAGTGATGAAATAATTTGTAAAGTTTAGTAATATTTGAGTGGGAAGTAATGAAGATGTAAGGAAAAAAATAAGGATACCAGCCTTCACTAAAAGAATAGAATGGGAGTACATCACCAGCCCACCAAGCAAAAAAACCACACAATCAAAACACAAACAATCAAACAAAAAGATAATTTCAACTTTTATTTTTATAAGAAAAAAACCATCTAGCCTAGGCTTTCAATATGTTGATAATTATTAAAATTTTGCATGATCATGTTGTATCAGTCAACGTGGATGAAGTAAAAACCGGGTAACAAGTGAAAGGAGCCCCCTCATGGCCTTCTAGGCCATAAAATGAAGGATCAAACTTTCAAGTGCAACATCAAGGAAGGTCCTCAGGTGGAGATGACTACATGAGGAATCATCTCAAAGTAAACTACTACGTGAAGTTTTTATCAAATAGAAACAGGCAAGCACATAGAGAAATGACATGCAAAAACAAAAATAAATATGGATTCAATATGTTGCCTAAGTCTGCAAGTTAGTAAAGGGGGGTGTTTGCATTATGGAAAATGAAAAATGTACAAGATTGATTCATCATGGTTGGGAGATGTTAGGAGAAGTAAATGCATGAGATTTGCTGGCAAGTGATGTTGGCAGTCCATTGTCCACTTGAGAGAAGTGCTCATGGAGGGAGATGTTGGAGACGTGAAGGATCACAGCATTGAGGGACACATGTTGTTATTAAAGTAGCTAGATATGTGCCAGCGAGGCATGACCTCCATGTCCAATGAGACGATTTAAAAGATCTAAAAAAAAATTGCAAGGATTTATGGGAATCTATCTATGGCATCTCTGGCCAAACAGTCTAAAAGA
>NW_018164550.1:0-550 GCF_001263595.1 Phalaenopsis equestris | reverse complement strand
ACCCCTTAATGATGCAACCTATAGAATATTGATGCTATTTGAATGGGGCTGCTGTTCAAAGATTTGATTTCAGTCAGACCTATTTTTTATTTCCATTGAATTTCTACATATGTGCAGGATGGTTTTTTAGAAAAGGTTATCTGTCTTCTTTACACAACTGTTAAATGTTAATGTGATAAGGTCTCGGATATTGATCATCATATTGACAATTTATTGTTTTAAAATTTTAAGCTAGGGTTGCAGTATCACTTATCTTTAGCAATATGTCCCACTCTCATACTTTGATAACAACATTTGGAAGGCTGATACGGTCGAGAGAACTACTTCAAATGAGCTCCACAGAGATGATTAGGATTGAATAGGCTAGTTAAAGAGACCTATTTAAGGGACATTGTAATGCATAGTTGACTATCTTGATAGATTACAACAATCAATGTTGAGAAGAGGTCATGTTATTGTGTGGAACACGATTGAATGCTTCAATTGTTCACTTAGAGCCTTCAATTTCGTTGATCAAACTCAATAGTGAGTTTGCAGTCGGTTGGAGGAG
>NW_018164549.1:6706195-6713649 GCF_001263595.1 Phalaenopsis equestris | reverse complement strand
CTGTAGCGAAACTGATTGCAAAAGAGGGTAAATCAACCACATTAAGATTACCATCTTGGGAGGTCTGTTTGATATCCAAAAACTGCTTAGCAATAGTCGGATAAGTGGGTAATGTTTGAGCCAAAAAGCTTGGTTAGAGCCGGATCTAAGTGTTGGCTAGGTAAGCGTTCTGTAGTAAGAGAAGTAGTTATGAAGTAGTTATGAACCCTGTAGACTAGACCATCCCCATGAGTGTGGTGAAGGGTGAGCCCCAATTGGTAGAAAAAAACCCACAACCCCTTGGGGTTATCTTGCACTTGGAAGATGCAGGAAAAGGAAAAAATATAGTGATAGTTTTATTCTTCATACTTATTTTATTTTTCTGTCTTATTATTGTGGAACCCCCCAACAAAGGGGGTAATCTTTCTTCTTGTATTTGTATTATATCTTTCTTTTTTTCATTAAAGAAAGCCGTTATTTCTCTATCTATACATTTTTCTTATTCCTTATTTTTTTCACTCAAAGTTTTATTCTTTATGTTGTGCTAATCCAACACAAATTTCCATAGAATTTCTTGAATTTTTTTTTCTAAAAAGTCCATCCATATTGACAATGGTGTATCAAACAAATATAATTTGATCGTATATAAATAGATTTTTTTTATCCACATTCCCTAGTGGCTCTTTCCTTCATTTTAGTAAAATGGATGAGTTTGCTAAATTTTTTTTATTTCGATCATATCTACACTTCATATTTATCCGGGTTGCTAACTCAGTGATAGAGTACTCGACTTTTAATTGTGACTATGATCTCTTACACATTTGGATTATAAAATTTGTCTAGACTATTGGTATAGTTTATAAGATCACGACTGATCCTGAAAGGTAATGAATGAAGAAAAAATGTCGTCAAAAGAATATAAAAATAGAAAAAAAGAATATCAATAGAATAATAGAAAATTTCTAGTACTCATAATATAAATAGAACAAGATTTTTTTAGAACATTTTTAAAGTTCAGGAAAGTATTTTAGGTCTAGTGAATAAATAGATAGAGCCTTATGGCTCCAATTCAAATAAGACAAAAAAACAACAAGCTTCCCTTCTTAATTTGAATGATTACCCGATCAAATTACTAATTATACGTTAAAATATATTAGTGCCTGATGTGGTAAAAGGGTCTCTTGTGAGACCATTTATTCTTTTTTTTATTAATCCTAATTATTCCAAATTGATGTTCCAATACCGTCTTCCCATTTTCCCACACTCTCTTTTTCTTTTTTTTTTCAAAAAGATTCAGTACCTTATGAAATAAAGAATTGTTTCGACGAAACCTTCTACCATGATTGACCATTGATCTACGTCCCCAACCATGAATTTCATTCTTTCTTTTTTATTTTACTGATTATGAAATCCATAATCGAACCAGAGAGTTTAAGTAAAAAAAATAAACCTCTTGTTAGGATATATTACGTAAAAGATTGGTCTGACGTCTCATGAAAAGTTTTTGGGCACAAGAACAAAATAATTCTCTATGGTGTAGCAAAATATCGCTCACTTCCAACTCGAATAGATTCTTCTTTTTGATTTTCAAATGAATGTTTTTGTCTTTCTTTGAACGATGTACTAATTTATTGAATCCGGTCCCCCCCATAACAACGTTTTCTTTCGGGCCTTTCAACCAATCAATACGACCTTGTAGAGCAGCTTTTGCTAAAACTCAAGCAGTTTCTTGAAAACTTGCTTCGGATATGAAACTTTGAGTATTCAAATATGACTTTGTTATTCCCAATAAGATTTCCCGATAACATATTTATTCGTCCAAAATGCGCCCTGCTCGTTCTGCTCGCAACAATCCAATAAATTTCCTAGGTAAAAAAAACATTAGACATTCCATCTTCGGAAACCAAAACTCTTGATGTTACTTGACGTACAATAATCTCTAGATGTTAATTATGGATCTGTACCCCCTGGGATCGATAATATTATCAACATGAATTAATATTTATGTCGCCACTCGGACTTGAACTGAGATGCTCTAGCATCGCTTCCTAAGAGCAGCGTGTCTATCAATTTCACCATGGCGACAATTTACTTTAAATAATAATAGGAAATTCATGTTGAATTGTCTATATTCAATAAAGTTTAGCAAACAATGAAAAAAGATGTATTTCCAATCATATATTCATATAGACATGTTCAATATCAATACTATTTCATTAGTATCTTCATCTTCATAAGTTCATTTTTAATAATCAATTTTATCCGTACTAAAAATCTAGCTTTTATTTATCCAGAAAACTCAGAACTCAAAAGTTTCGTTCTCAGTCGGAGTCTAAAATTCATAATCTTTTTTCTAATGATTTTGAGACCCAAGGTCATATTATAAAGTAGAATGAAATATTAAGATTCTTACTTCTCTATCATAGTTGTGCTTTTCTATTTTGAAAAACACAATTCATAGGAAATAAAAAAAAATCTTACGAATTCAATTAAATATCAATAAATCTAAATTTCAATAGATATATAGATATAAAAAAAATAAAATATGCAATACTGAGTATTTTGAATCAAGTGAATAGAAACATTCTTATTTTTCTATTACCCAGCTCTAACTAATAAAAACTAATAAGGAAAAGTGAAATTAAATACAATACACAATACTTTGGAAGTTCTTTGAAACATATCAATTAAGATTTTTTCAAGACCTTTTTTTGTGCCACAAGAACTTTTTGACTATCCCGTGGAAATGGATTGAGCTAAAGAAAAAGCTTTGACTGCTTCTTAAGAACTTTTTTTTCCAAAGATTTCTACGAATATGAAATGTCATTCAAAAGGTAATTGACTACTCCTCTTACTACAAATTGAGCTAAATAAACAAGAGTATTCTAATTTATTTATTTATTTATTTATTTATTTATTTATTGATATGAACAAGTTTGACAGAATATTAATTAGGACAGAAAATTAATTGAGCCAAATGTAAATAATTGGTTGAGTGCATTGCTTCATTTAAAGCCCTACCTATTGTCATAAAAATTCCTAAAAGAAAAACATCTTTCTAAGAAAAATGCGCAAATAGACAGTAGTAACGACTTTTTTTTTTTTTTTCTTTTTTTTTTTTTAATTAACTAATGAGCTAAGCATCAATTTCTTAATGTCAGGACATTCATTTCAATATTGGCATCTATAAGTAGCTAATAACTTTTGATAAATACTTAGGGTCTGTTTGGGGCAACTTCCGCCGTACCGTTTGGTTCGCACGTTTCATCAGCTTATTTGAAACTGCGTTTGAATTTTTACACTAAATGCAGGTCGCGTGTCGATTCCCGGGGCCGGCCCGGGGGCCGCGTTTCACGAGCTGCCCCAAACGGACCCTTAATCACCATGTGACCCTTAATCACCATGTGAAGCTTATGGAATTGTAGTGCAAATTCCCGGCATTGTCTGAAGAGCAAATAGCTGCAACCTCGCGACGCAATGAACTGGGACCACTCGCCATCACCCCAATGCTGCTTGAGTTTTCACCAAACTCCAATAGTAACTCTGCAATCACAAAACGCACCGGTTTTCAACTTCTTGGCATAATAAAAGGAAGATTTACATTCATAACACTCAAGTTTTGCTTTTTTGGGAAAGATGAGCCCAAAAATATTATATAGAATTTGAATCTGCAATCTCAAAGTGGGAAACTATACCCTAAGCTTACAAGGTAAATGCATAGTACTCAATTATTATGTTTTTATATATCTAACATCTAAAATTTTTATGTACATGCAATCTTACCTAGAGCATGAAAATATGCATTACATTTTTAGAAGTTAAAATGATATTATTTTTGATGTGATATTATAATTTTAGTTAGTTGTTAGATACATAAATACTTAAAAAATGGCTTATATGTCTCCTAATGATAAAATCAAGAACAAAGTTGTAGCTAACTAAAAACTAAGAGGCCCATAAATATATATAACCAAGTTTTTTATCTATTTATATTTCTAAAACTTAACTTTTATTCTTTTTTACATTTATCTCATCCAAATCATACATATCACAACAAAAATACAATCATTTTAATTTTTAAAATATGAAATAAACCTTTTTGTTGTGACATGTATGTAAAAATTAAAATTTAGTTGTTAGATATGTAAATACCTAAGAATTGGTTGGTATATATGTAAATCTTCCAAAAAATAAATATCATAGTTTTATCATAGTTTTAAGTGTAAGAGAAAAGGCAACTTACTCTTGAGATTAGGTCTTTCACCATACTGAATCTTAAAGGCTCCAAACAATGCCTCACGAGGCTCGCTTTCAATCTCACCGCCAACCGCCCACAAGCTCGACTTCATCATCGCCGGCGCAGGCACTTCAGTCATTCGAACTGGCATTAACTCCTCTTCCTTGCAATTCATATTCTTGTTCCACAGAACAGCATATCCAGCCATGGCGGCAATGCACCAGCACATGATCAGCAAGTAGAGCAATGCCATCTTCGTATAAGAAAAGACCTCGTAAGTATTGTGATCAATAGGATATATGTAGTACCGCGTGAGTATGCCGATGAGGAGGAGAAAGGCCAGGAATGAGGATGAGATGATGGCGGCAAGCCAGAGCCAGCTGTTGGGGCCGAGGACGGGAGCCACGGTGCCGTCAGAGGGATTGGGATTTAGGTATATGGATCGGATGCCAAGCTTCATGGTTTCGGCGTCGTTGTTTGCACTCAGCAGAGGAGCTTGTTGCTCGCTTGTAACGAAGGCCAGTACTTGGAGCTGTAGCTGGGAGAAGGTGGTGGTGGTGGTGGTGTTTGGTATTGGTAGGAGAAGGTTGAGCATGGTTAGATCTGCTCCAGTTTTGAAGATGGAGATCAAGAGGACGGTTGGTGGTTTGTTGGAGAGGGTGGCGCTGTGGTGGACTAATTCTCGGATTATGGAGATGAAGGGGGTGATTCCACTGCCGCCGCTTACGAGTATCAGTGAATCATAGCTGCAGAACAAAGTCATCAAGAGGTGAGTTAATATAAGAAATGCAGTCGACGTTGTTTGATTTTTAAAATAGTTTACTTTTGGCGATCAATGAAACGGAAACGAAACATTCTACATTTTAATATTAAAAAAATAATCTTTTGAAGAAGCATTCACATTTTGAACTTTTTTTTTTTTTTTTTTTTGGCGCAGTATGTACAAAATGAGCTTTTTCTGTATTGAAAGGTTCATTAATTGAATCGGGAAATTAGAGGCGAAATGGAACCTGAGAAAATCGATGGATCCCGGGCTATATGGCCCTTCTACCGCAACCTCGAGGCGTTGTAGCGATGGCTGGGAGAGCAGCTCAAAGAGCTTCTGAGTCCACCTCCCATCCTTCTTTATGACGACGCTGAGATTCTCTAGCTCCAGGCTGCTGCTCGAGGTCACTGTGAAGGGATGCCATTGAAGCGATGAGATACTTGGCACCTTTATGAAAACCATGCTTGTCGGATTGTAGCTGAAACCTGAAACAGGTGGCGAGGATTCAATTTGATGAGATTTTATGTGCATAGTTTTTTTTAATGAAAGTTCTATATGGTTTAAACTGAACTTCGCCCTGTATAATAGTGAATTACAGTCTTCAGTATGTCATTTCTCACCAGGAGCCTTTGCGAAGTTAAGTTCCATGGCCTCAGATTGCAGAAGCCGTGCAGAGAGCAATCGAACTCTACGCCGCGATTGCAGGAGGCGGAGGAAGCGGTCGACGATAAAAAGGTAGACGCCGGGAAGGATGAAGCAGAAGGGAGCGAAGCTAACGTGTAGAAGATAGAAGAGCAGAAAGGGAATGTACAAATAATGAGCGTAAAAGAAAAGCTCGAACATACTGCGACGAATGCGAGGGAAGGTAACCGCCCACATAGCCAAACCACAGAGCAGAGTTGCTTCTCCCGCCACGTTTGAGATGTCAACACTCGCCCATTTCAGCATCTGCAATTAGAGTAAATTTAACAAAAAAACTTTTCCTACGTTTGGTCATATATAATCCGAAAGGGATGTGCTTGTGAATAAATAATTACCTCGTTGATGCTGCCATTAAAAGCCCAGACGATGACATAACAGAGGCCGTGTGCAGTGAAGAGAACCATGACTAAATGGCCAAGCCATACATGATACCTGATGCTGCTTTCCGATGTCAATCCAACCAGCGGCAGAAGAGAGGAGCTGCGAGCCACCGGGAAGAAGAGGAAGGCTGCACACATATTTCCGGCCAGACCCAACTGTAAGCCCACATCATATAACTTCGCCTCCCACCTGCCAACAAGAAAATATTTTTCTTAATTCATGATGTATGAAAGAATAATAGTAATTAGTTGATCTCTTTTGATCATTCTCACAGTTTCTCTCCGTTCTCTGCAGCAACCATAGAGCTGACGTGGGAAAGGCCGCCACTTATGTACGCGTACAAGGCCCAGCTGACGAGGATCATGAACATGATGCAGAAGGCAAGTTCAACTGCGGTGATCACCCCAAGCGGGCCGCTCACCATCGCCGGCCTCCGCCACGCTCTCAGTCGCCGGATTAACTCCCCACTTCCATTAAACCGTTCCCTGTAATAAAAGAGCAAACTTTGGAGCTCTAAGTTGCTTTTTAAGGAATTCGAAGAAAGGGG
Source organism: Phalaenopsis equestris (assembly GCF_001263595.1). Classification (NCBI taxonomy): domain Eukaryota; kingdom Viridiplantae; phylum Streptophyta; class Magnoliopsida; order Asparagales; family Orchidaceae; genus Phalaenopsis; species Phalaenopsis equestris. Next base: position 6,707,037 of record NW_018164549.1, on the reverse strand, counting down.
TTCTAATTTGCTTTTCCTCATTAATTTGATGATAGATAGTGCAAAGTTCAGATATTCGTTTCATTTACGTTAAAATTTAGCAATAAACCCGATGAAAATCGATTTACCTTGAACGGTTTTTCTCCACTAAATGGAGATAAAGGCACCCCACTACAGCAATGAATAAGATGGGGAATGTAATGATTAGAATCCAAGTCCCTGCATGCAGCCATTAGTTCTTGTTAACTATAACAATCTGGATTCCATTAATTATGATATTACACATAAAATTAGATGCAGACAACTATAATATTAAAGATATTGAATCATGAACTACATTGTTTATCTTATAATTTATTCCTGCAAAAGAAAAGATTTTCTAATTACCTTGCATTCCGAGGAAGGTGGAGATGGTGGCAGATACGAGCTTAGAGCTCCACTTTTCTCTGTAAGTTTTGGTAGGCATTACCGCCCAGATCATTAACCAACCCAGGAACAGCAGACCAAGGAGAGCTCTCACGGCTGACAAGTACAAATGTGGATTTCTCATATAACCCATTTGCTTCATCTTCAGCCTCTCCAGTTATCTGCGGTTTCTCCTTCCTTTAATATTCGTTGATGCCTGGTTTAAGCCGCAGTGAGCATTTGCTATGTATATATAGGCCTTCTTGCCTGGACAGCGAAGATTAATTAGGCTTCTGATTCACTAGTTTTTGGATATGTGATTAAAAAAATTACACAACGTGGCTAAGATTACGGTTCACATGTGCAATCTTTATTTTTTATTTGCAAACAGTCAAATCAGGGATTACAAAACTTATTTTTCACATAATTTATCATGTCTCGGAATATATATATATATA
>NW_018164549.1:6704462-6705753 GCF_001263595.1 Phalaenopsis equestris | reverse complement strand
CAGGTTTGGGGGCAGGGAAGAAAACTGCGGCGGCGCAGGAAGCAAGAAGAACGATTTGGGGGGATTCTGGAAAGAGAAGTTTCGGGATCTGCGTGGCTTCGGTTCGAAATCGAGGTATTCGGCCCACGACGCAGATTTGCAGGCGGATCGGCTCTTGGGTTCCGATTTTCGTCGGCGCTCCAAAGGAAAATTTCGGTGAGGGTTCCAAAGTTCGGCGGAGGCTTGGGACAGGTAGAAGCAGCGAAAAGCGGAGGCGTCTGCGACAGGGCGGAGGATCGATCGCGAAGGAGGCTTGCCTGAAAGCTGTGCGCAGAAAAGCTGTTCGGCGGCAGGAGGCGCAAGAGGGAAGGTCTGATTTGCTGCTGTAAAGGAAGGTTGGTTCGCAGACCAGGAAAGGAGCGGACCAAGGAACAAATTAGGGAAGGAATCTTTGATTTCTCCGCTGAGAACCGCAGGCTGGCGCAGGAAGTAATTGGAAAGGAATCAGGAGGGAATATTAGAGGAATATTCCCTCAGATTGAAGGAAGTTGGGTCCGATTTCAGGAAAGCTGGAAAGAAATTGGAAGGCTCTGTTTGAATTCATTCCTTTTTTGCGGAGAGGAAATAAATGAAATACTATGAACGAGGAAAGCTTTTTCTTTTTTTTTTTAAGCTAATTTAAAATTAAATTAAGCAAATTTAATTACAAATTTTCTTTGCTGAATAAAGAGAGGAAATAAAGGAAATATTTATTTCTTTTCTTGGAGGCGGAGAGGAAATTTTTTGCTTTGCTCGAAGATTTCAAATTTTTTTTTCTTTTCTTATAAAAAAAAAAAAAAAAAGATGTTCCAAGCAAGGATTTTTTGCGCAGGTGATTTTTTTTTGCAGAAAAGTTTTTGTTGCAGGATCAAAATTGTTCGCAAGGCGGACGGGCTCCCGGGAACGAACAGATGCGAAGTAGTTCGGATAAAGGGCTACAGCAGTTCGGCGAGTTATGCTTCGGGGAGTTCGCGGTAAAGGTGGCGTCGCGATTTTGAGGCGCGACAGTTCATGAACCTTCGCGGCATTAGGCGAGGTGGAGTTCGCGAACAGGAGTTCGTGTGCAGTTACTGCGAACAGGAGTGTTTGCAAACAGAGGAGTTTGGTGGTGTTCGACCAGCAGAGTTCGCAGGTTTGTCGCAGGAGTTGCGGCATGTGCAGTTGCAGCGGAGTTCGCAGGTTTGTCGCAGGAGTTGCGGCATGTGCAGTTGCAGCGGAGTTCGCAGGTTTTTCGCAGGAGTTGCGGCATGTGCAGTTGCAGCGGAGTTCGCAG
>NW_018164549.1:6679177-6703208 GCF_001263595.1 Phalaenopsis equestris | reverse complement strand
TATATATATATATATTGTTGTGTAGTGTATTCTGATCTATTGGTTGGCATCCATGGTATAAGATCTATAAGGTCGGTGGTTCGAATTTCTTCTAGCACAGTTGCCCTTAAGGAGGTGGTACTCAAATTGTTAGACACATTAAGGGTGGTTGGAGGCTTGCATAATAGTCTCTGACCATTCATTTTCAATATATATATATATATATTGTTGAATCCTAAAATGTCCTTCGGGTCACGTCCAAGGAATAGAAAGTTGGTCAGATAAAAGAAACGAGTGAAGGGAAAGGGGGTAGATAACAAATAATACTAATTCTCTAGGAATGGACTCAGTAATCCTTAGTGTGGAAATGACCTACCTATTATAGATCATAGGGGGAGTCTAGTAAATTACATGATTGTCCCTCACTTAACGAAAACTTTACAATGAATTTATGAGTCATTACACATTTACATATTACTAACCGGCTTTGACATCTTTTGATTACTAGAGGGCAATGTTTCATATTTATGACTGTTTGACTTGGTCATTTTATCTTCTCTCAGTTAGCTAAAGTCGTTCAATCGTTGACAGATCTTCGATCGGCTTCTCTAAGGGAGCACCTCGTGAAGACTTGTTATCCATAGGATTCCATCAGGCGGATGGTGCATCATCGTAATCTCATAGGCAAACCTCCTTTGGTGGAGAGATCTTGATCATAAAAAGTCAGGTGGTAATTCTACTAAGCAATCGTTGATCTTTTAAGTGTCTGTGCTTTGGTTAAACTGTTGTCGGTCTAGGTTCTTGGCATTCTTTGGTTCGAACAAATCCTCTTTTGGTGGGCCCTTAATTTGACCTACTGAAATGATGGTTGGTTGCTCGATCCTATCTGATCTATTGAATTCCCTCGAGATTCAAGCAGTCATATTCTTGATGTATATATTTAATTCCCTGCTGTACATATTTAATTCCCTTGAGATTCGAGCAGTCAGATTCTCGATGATAAAACTGTTTATGTTTGAATAATAAGTACTTTCAATAACTTTACACTCTGGATTTCTGTGTCGCAAATTCCTATAAATAAGGTACCATCTGCGTTCCCCACTCTTCATTTCTGAGGTTTCTAGCAATTAGTCGTCTTTGGGAAGGCATAAGAATGTTGAGCGGCAAGAAACTTATAAATGAGGAAACTTTGATAAGACCTTCACGCTTCCAACCTTAAAGTTTTGTCCTTCATGGGGCGAGAAGAAGAAATCAGAGAGTTTTAGGCCGCCTCAAAAGAAAAAACCTATAGAGGGATGACCAACTGAAAAGATTCCATAGGTCAACGATCGTCGGGTTGGTGTGATAAGGCAGACTAGAGAAAAGAAGTTGGATGGGGCTGAGCAGTACAGAAGAAACAGAGGGTAGAGAATATTGCAAAATCTTCTGATTCACTGCCACTCTTAGTGGTAGGAAGGAAGCCTGGAGTGCATGTCACTTATGTGCTTGTGCTCCAGATCCACTCCACCAGTGATCAGCTCAGCTGCCGCCTCAGGAGTTAATGTAGGTGGCTACGCTGGCTCTGCCGCCGGAAGGCGACGTGTCTCAGCCTCTGGCCTGTGAAGCCATCGAGGACAGTCCTTGCCACCATTTGGGGTGAGCCTTCGTATGTCGGAGATGGAGAGGCTAATAAATGTGTTAGAATTTGCTTATTTGGCCGTTATTGTTTATTTTAATGACACTTGACTTGATGTTGTAGATGAAACCATATAAATCATCTATCCTTGCCTACAGCAGTCAAGCAACCTTCAGCATCTAAGGCACCTGCTGAACTTTCCTCCCATGCTGGGCCTGAACCTTCTGCTTCTGCTGGACCTTCAACCTTTGCCCATATGCAGCCATCTGTGGAAGTTGAGAGGGATACAAACAGTTGATTGGCTCCTACAAGTCGTCGGCCCAAAGGATGGAAGAGTCAGTGAACGCTTTTGTCGGAATAGCTATCTTTCTGAGAGAGACTACCCTTTCGGGGAAAAATATTACATCAGTACTACGCACGTAAAGTAACGTGCGTAGTCAATAAAATCACGCCACGACACCCCACACGACAGAAAAAAAAACGGCGCGGTAACACAGGGAATATTCCCCCCTTGTTATTCATGTGTTATTGTGTATAATTCATGTGTTATTATGTCCTGGGAATATTCCTGGTGTTATAATAACACAATAATACATCAATAACACATGAATAACACACAATAACACATGAATAACATGGGGGAAATATTTCATATTCCCCCGTGTTACAACGCCATTTTTTTCTCTGTCGGGAATATTCCCCCGTGTTATTATGGTGTTATTGTGTGTTATTCATGTGTTATTGTGTCCTGAGAATACTCTTGGTGTTATAATAACATAATAACACATCAGTAACACATGAATAACACACAATAACACATGAATAACGCGGGAGGGGGGGAGGAATATTCCTCGTGTTACTGCGTCATTTTTTTTTCCTGTCGCGTAGGGTGTCGTGGCGTGATTTCATTAGCTACACACGTTACTCTATGTGCGTAGTACTGATGTAATATTTTTTCCCCTTTCGGACATAAAGAAAGAACTGACAGTTCCTCACATACAGATAGCGACCTTTCAAGCTGACGTGGTGACTCTTCAAAGCAAACTAAAGGAAGTTTGGGCAGTCGGCCCAATCGCTCGCATCCGGACGGAAGAACTGAAGATAGAAAAGTATATATTTGGGGGATGTATGTTGTACTCAAGTTTGTTGGATCGAGGTCTAGTATTGTCGGAGGCAGCCGATGATCAAGTTGTCAAATAATTTTTATCAAGCATAAAACTTTAGTTCTTGTCGAATTTGAAATAAAATTTTAATTATTGCGTATTCTAGATTTTCATGTTGATTTTAAGTGTAATTTTGAAGATCGATGTATGGATGTGAGACATTTCGAATCTCTCGTGTACCCTATATATAGGTGAAGTAGAAACTCATTGAATACATTCATTTTTTTTTCTCTTTTTCTTCCTTTGGGTTGGTTTCCCTCAAAGCTTTATGGCACCCAAATATTCACTTCAAATGTTAGTTTCGACAAGGAAGACCAAGAGGTAAACCCTAACAGTGTTCAACGTGGAAATACTAGATGAACTTGTGTGTATGACACAAGTATTGTTCTCGAGTAGGTGGATGTCGAGACTCATGTAACCGACTTCTTAGGTAATGATCTAACCATCTATCAAGACCAATTTCGATGAGGACTTCAGCTTCTTCTCTATATAGAGATCTGATTAATTTTCAACAATTACAGTGTTATCCTAGCTTAAGTCAAGCTGAACTTCATGGCGGTCATCATGACTTATGTTATTTATCTAAATCAAATGGAGATTTTTTGGTCATGAGAGGAGCTCTTGCACATTTTCTCCATCAGAGTACAGAATGATGGGTGCGTGGTCTTTGGCTCGACATAAGAATTTCATTTTATTGACTTACAAAATAAAATATTTGATTGGAAATTGCTTTTCTTGAGGGGTTCTTGTGATGATAGGGCATCGTGACCAGGTCGACTGGCAGCCCATACAAGGAAAAGAAGGTGCTTCTTCCTTGACATAAGGGGCTTGAATTGGTCATTTTGGGCTAGCATCTGTTAGTGGTCCAATTCGCCAACCCGATAACTTTCAAGGAAGTAGTCGAGAAGAAGAAAGTGTGCAAGTGGCTCTCCTCAAAGGGAGATGGATGAGGAAACTGAAGGAGGCGTCCCGATAGGAGGCAAAGTTTTAGGTTTGTATTTAATACACTCCTCAAAAACTTCGGTCATAATTCATAATAAAATTACTAGAGAGTTTTTATTAACAAACAAAAACCTACTATGGTGGAGTTAGGCGATACAAGAAGCTAACACCAAGAGAAGACAACCCCTTCATCTCTCAGATTTGGGGCTAGGGAATCTTCGAATCATCCATCCATGTAAGAAGTTTCTAAGCCATCAAGTTCAGGGCACATTTCTCTAAGAGAGGCGAGGCTAGTTGGTTGTTACTGTAATCCCCTTTTGCACCAACAGAATCAATTGTCAGGGGTTTAGATAAAGGATTAGAAGAGGAACCTAAGTCAGTCAGAGAAGCAGAGCGCAGAAGAAATGGCAAGGTTGTTGCTTTTTATTCAGACACTCTTCTTCCTTCACCTCCAAATAATAAAAATGGAGGTCTGAACCACTGGATTCCATTGTCAAAGAAGTAACCGAAGTTCTATATGAATTCAGATTCTAGCAAAGGTCTGATAGATGTTGAGATGGATTAGTTTCCATTGAACTTTGAGTAAGCTGAATATGCTACACCCATTGTGGACTTCATGTGATCGAATGACCTAGAGAAACATCTAGATATCTTTGGTCGAATTATGTCACCTATTCGACCGCTTTCGACTACTCGACTACACCTCCACACATCATATGACCTCATTACACTTGGACATAAGGGAGAAAGCTAGGAAGGCCTTAGCTAAAGTGAGGGAATACCAAGAGCTAGCGAAAGTGGCGACGATGACGGAAACTGAAGCAAAGGTTGAATTGAAGGAGGTCAAAACAAAGCTAGAGATAGCATCTGAGTTGGTGTGTATCATCCAAAAGGAGAATGATGAAGTATCCCTCCAAGAAGATGAATAAGGAGCTTCTCAACACTCCTTGAGTATTCAGAGGATGACAGAAAGAATGCGATCGACCATTTTGTCAGTGGGAATGGTCAAGCCAAATATTCTGAAAAAGAGGAATTCAAGAAGCTCTTCGACTCCTTCCAAGTTCGAACACTAAGGTGAGTCAGAAGGTGACAATGTGGTGGATGGAGTATTTTTCAACACTCGACACGACGATCCCTTTGCTTCTTTCTTTTTTTACGTCCAATCAAAATGACACCCATGACAATTTTGTAAAAAACTATATGAATGAAATTTGATGTTCTGTCATTTTTACCTATAACCATTTATCTGAATGAATTGATTGTTTGTCATACTTTAATTTATACAAGGCTTTTATTTGGTGAATGTTGATGGTTAGATTAGTATCTGCTGGCTAGTCAAACATCGTGTTGTTGCCATCGACCGTTCAGGATTTTTGCAGGTCGTTTGGGTGTTATACATTGTGTGGTATTGCTTTGGATGCCAATACTTAGGCGAACCTAGGTTTTGCATGACTGGACCCAAAAGAATTTTGTTTGATCGATCTACACCTCGTAGTAGGGTAGTCGATCATACTTTTTTATATACTTTCCTCGGTTCCCTTCATGGAGCTTTATCTCTATGGTCAAATAACCACATCTAAAAATTGGCTCAAGACAACAAATTTTCAAGCTCGAGGCTTATGCGACCGAGTGTCAAAATGCTTCTTTTGGTCATCTTTCATTGTAACCGAAGTCATAACACTTCTTTTAGTCATCTTTCATTACGACCGAGCATCGAAACACTTCTTTTGATCTTATTTCTTGGGCACTTTAGTTCCCCGAGCCTCACTTCGATGTGTGGTCCGTTGAATTTTTAGTTCCTCGAGTGTTCTTTTAAATCTAGGGTTGCAACAACACAGTTAGATTTTTTGCAAGTGTACAACAAATAAAAAAAATCTTAAATGAAGTAAATTTACAAGTATGAGAGTCGTGAAAGTACTTTCTCAAACATGGTTACAATATATATCATTTCAGGAGAAAATTTTTTTTAAGATCCTCTCCACTCTTGTTTGGTGGATCTTTTTTTCAATGTATGATTTTAACTTGTAAGCTCCTGGGATCACCTTTTGATCGAGGATGAACGGAATAGTCCACATCTGAGCAAGCTTGCCGGCTTATTGTCCCCTTATGGTTAGATCCTCTTTCTTTAGACCAAGATCACCGGGTGAAAATATTTTTTCTTGAACTTTCTTGTTGTAATATCGAGCAGTTCATCTATTTATCTCTTCTTGCTGGAGTGCATGCTAGTTCAAACTTCTTCTAGTAGATCCATGGTAAGCGTCAATCTTTTGTTGTTTGCATTTTGTCAGTCGATGATATTCTCCTCATTGAAGGATGTTGCGGTGACGACTCTCGGTCTATGTTGATTGTACTTGACCGACAACTTTGCGTTCATTCCATGAGAAAAAAATGCAATGGATTTTCCTAGTCACGGATGATGGCAAGATCTGAATGGCCCATATGACAGACGGGAGCAAGTTTGGTACCTTTGACTTTCTTCCTTAAGAGATTCATAATGATTTTGTTTGTAAGCCTTCGCTGCCCTTTCCTTGAGTGTGGCACTTAGACGCAAATTTTATATTGATTTCTTGACATTAGTAGAAATCACTTGCACCCTAATCAGTGAGTTGGGTTTTATTATCGGTTATGAGTATATTAGTAAGTCATACCAACAGATGATGCCAATCCAAATAAAATTTCAAACGACTTCTATGGTTTGGGCTAGAGCTTTTGTATAAATCCATTTAGATAAATAATCCATGTCAATTAAGAGAAATTTTTGTTTCCCTCCTGAGGGGGGAAACAAACCAAGGATTTTGAGCCCCTAGATAGAGAAAGGTTAGCAGTTGACTATTGGTTGTAACTTTTGAGTAGGTTGATGTTGTAATGGAGCATATTTTTGGCATTTTCCGCATATCCTGAAAAACTCTTTGAAATATTGTAGTACAGTTGACCAGAAGTAGCCTTATATAGTCGACCAGAAGTAGCCTTACTTTTGAATTCGGTGCATGAAAATATTGCCTCCGAAATGGCCGCATTCATTAGAATGCACATTGATATGCATCAAATCTCCATATTTTTCATGTTTTAATTCCCACATTTTCCTCTTCAAATACATGATTGTACACTTTTGAAAGGTTGGAATTGCATTTTGCAAGTTAATGGAGGACTACACGAAAATCAAAGTGAAAATGAGGGACTTTGGAACATAAGCGTTGGAGTAACCGCACTTGAATCAACTGTGGCCACCCACTTGAGTAGTGTTGTCACGCCGAAATTGGGCATGGTCATGTCCAAATGTAGAAGGAGATGTGCTTTGGATACCCCGGCATAGTCATGCCAAAACCTGGTGTGTTCCCGCGACCCAACCTAAGCAGGTGGTGTAATTGCGCCACAAGATGGGTGGGGTCACGTCGGAGCATATTTTCTATTTTGAAAATTTTTTAATGCGGGATTCTGATGAATTTGGGAATATTTTTTAATTCATTCTACAAAATTATTGCAATTAGAAGATTTAGCGACCTTTTTGAGAAGGAAATGCAGAAGAGGCTAGAGTTTAGAGGGAGAATTCTTCTCTTCTTCCAGATTTTCTTTTGTCTGTATTTTCTGAGAGTTGTGAGAGAATTGGAGGCTATTCTTATAAGAAAGGAGATAAAAAAACTGTAAGTACTTTTATTGCAACAAAAATTTTTCTTACATGTTTCTTTATTTTCTCCCCACGTAGTGAGATTAAAGCTTTGTTGTTGTATGAGTAGCTAAACAATTTTTTGTGCCTCTATGATTCTTTAGAAGATTTTCTTGGTTTGATTTTTATTCTATATTTTTCATATCATTTTATGAGCTTTGAATTGTTAAGAGCTGATGGTTAATCTTCTCACCTTAGTTTACTCCTAGCCTAGAAAGTTTGGACGCTAAAATCCATACAGAACGATTAGAATGATCACGAGATCCAAATAAAATAGTAATACTTTAAACCATATCTTATAACCAATTATAGGGGATCAGAATTTATTCAGGATGCCATAAAGAAATGCTAAAGCTATATTTGTGGAATTCCAAATCTTCTTGGGACCTAAGAATAAGCATAAAAAGAAATCAATGTCCTCGAACAACAACCCCAAAAGAGAAATTTGTATGAAAATCAAGTCAAGTGCCACATGTAAATCACAAAGTCATAATTCTCATTACTACTGGGAAAAACACCAACAAAACTTGATCCACATTTTGTTTTATTTTGCTTTCTTTAAAATCTACTAGACTCAGGATTTTACTTCCCTGCTTTCTGAATCCGCCAAGCTAGGTTGGAATAGGAGTAAACTAGAGCTTTTGTATTTTCAAAATGATTTCTTAAAAAATTTTCATGTGGGATCGATATGTGATACTTTTACCAATGTAATTGCATTATTACTTAGCATGTATTTTTGTGTTGTGTGGCGAAATTACTTCGCATGGTGCATCAATTTTTTTGTGCCGCTTTCGGGGAAGCTACACTAAGGAAAAGTTTTGTAACATAGGAGAATTGTAGTTGAACAACTAGAAATCTAAGTTTGGTATTTGTTTTCGTTTCTTCTCTAGTGTCTGTTGTTTTTCTTTCCTGTTCTTTTCATATTTCCTATTGCACTTGAATCGTTTTGTGTTCTTTGCAGATGCTGAAAAATAGAAACAAAAAAGCAAAAAGGTAAAAAATGCCAAAAAACTAAATGTTACTATTAATTATTTTATTTTCCTGCATTTGTTTGATTCATTGCAAGTTGCTTGTGATTGTGTGTTGAACCGCCTCTTGTGTATGTGTTGTTTGGAGTCAGTTGCTTTTATTTTTGAGTCTTTTTCTTTGAGTCTAAGATCACTAGTGTGTGAGTTCACCTTCACTTGTCCACTATTGTATGCGTAGGGGTGCACTCACTGGTTTAGCACCATTTGACTTTGAAATTGAGTGGATTTTTAGACGTCATAGGAAAGCACTCACTAAACCTGAAAAATATGTAGGAATGGCTCACCTTTTAGACCAAATCTTGAGACCTTTTAGAGACTCTGCCAACCTCACTGCTAAGGAAATTCCCATGAGCTTCCAGTACTTAGATATAGAAGCCAATACTTTTGAACTGAGACCTGTCATGATTCAAACGATTCAACAGGACAAGTTTGGCACTTAGACAACTTCATAGAACTGTTTGCCACATTCAAGTATAACAGTGTCCCCAACGATGTTGTTAGACATAGGCATTTTCCATTTTCCCTTAAAGACAGAGCCAAGGTGTGGTTGAACTCCTTGTGTATGCATAGAATTTTGATGGAAGAGGCACATATGCCTAGAGCTGGCCCACAGAGGAGACCAAACCCCATCCTTAAAGGAGTTAGTAAAGAAGGAAATTTTGAGGTGGCTTGATGCAGGCATTACCTACCCCATCTCCAATAGTGTCTGGGTCAGTCGAATTCATTATATACCAAAGAAAGGGGGAGTCACAGTTGTGGAGAATGATATGAATGAGTTGATTCCCACAAGGATTGTTACGAGATGGAGGATCTGTATAAATTATAGGTAGTTGGATGCCACCACTAGGAAAGACCATTTTGCCTTTCCTTTTCTGGACCAGATGTTGGATAGGTTAGTAGGGCATCCTTTCTATTGCTTTCTAGATGGATATTCAGGATACAAGCAGATCCCCATAGCCCCTAACAATACCACCTTCACTAGCCTCTATGTAAATTTTGCTTTTAAGAGGATGTCATTCAAGCTATGACATGTGCTAGCCACTTTCCAGCGCTGCATGATGTCCATATTTTCTGACATAATTAAGACTAGCATAGAGGTCTTTATAGTTGACTTTTCTGTATTTGGTATTTCATTTGAGTCCTACTTAATTAAGCTTGCAAATGTTTTATAAAGGTGTGAGGAAACAAAATTGGTGTTGAATTGGAAAAAGTGTTGATTTATGGTGAATAAGGGGATAGTCGTGAGACATGAGATTCCAGAGAAATGTATGGAAGTTGACCCTGCCAAAATTGAAGTGATAGAAAAACTTACATCCCCCACCAATGTGAAAGGAGTTAGGAGTATTTTAGGGCACGCTGGATTCTACAGACGATACATTAAGGACTTCTCTAAGATCACAAAATCTCTTTGTCATTTATTAGACAAGGATGTGTCCTTTGACTTTGATGATTCTTGCCTAAATGTCTTTGATACTCTTAAGGCCAAATTAGTCACTGCACCTTAGATGATTTCACCTGATTTGGATTTTCCATTTGAGCTGATGTGTAATGCTAGTAATTTTGTTGTAGGAGTATTTTTAGGCCAAAAGCGAGACAAAAACTTTCATGCCATTTACTATGCCATTGGAACCATCAACGAAGCCCAATTCAACTACACCACTACTAAGAAGGAACTCCTAGCCATAGTATTTGCACTTGACAAGTTTAGAGCCTACCTGATAAGAAGTCGTGTCACTATTCACACCGACAATATAGTGATCATATATCTTGTAGCCAAAAAGGATTCCAAACCCCTCTTGATCCTTTTGATGCAAGAGCTTGATTTACAAATTATTGATAGGAAAAGTATGGAGAATCAAGTAGTTGACCATCTGTCCAGGCTCGAAGAAGAGAAATCTGATGAGTGTCTTCTAGACATAAATGAAAATTTTCCTTACAAGAAACTCCTTGCCATCTTTGAGGAGATAACTCTGTGGTATGCTTACATTGCTAATTATATTGTTAGTGGGATCAATCCCTGTGACCTCACTTACCACCAAAAGAAGAAATTCTTCTCTGCAGCCAAATTCCACTATTGGGATGAGCACTATCTGTTTAAGAAGTGCAAAGACCAAATCCTTAGGAGATGTGTGCCCCTTGGAAAAGTTCAACGATATTATTAGGGTCTATTATAATTCAAAATCTTGGAGGCATTTTGGTAGATACAAAACTGCTTCTAAAATTTTTGTAATCTTGAATTTAATGGCTTGCCCTTTTTAAGGATTTTAATTAGTATGAGAAAATTTGTGATATATGTCAGAGGGTAGGGAATATTTTTAAAAAAGATCAGATGCCCCTCAATGCAACTTGGAAGTTGAGATATTTGATGTTTGGGGGATAGACTTTATGGGACATTTTCATTTTTTTCAAGAAATCTTATATATTGGTAACAGTAGACGTTGTCTCCAAGTGGATTGGGGCAATGTCACTACCCAATTTTCATGCTGAGAGTATTCTTAATTTTCTCAAGAAATTCGTTTTTAGTAGATTTGGAACACATATGATGATTATAAGTGACGGGGGAAGAGGGTGGCACTAGTTTCAAAATTTGGAATAACTCATAAGATTGCTACTGCATACCATCCCCAAACAAGTATCTTAGCTAAGGTTTCCAATAGGGAGATTTAAAGGATCCTTGAAGAAACACTTAACCCAAACTGAAAAGTTTGGTCCCTTAGGCTCAATGATGATTATGGGATTATAGGAAAGGTTTCAAAGCTCCCATAGGAATGTCACCCTACATATTGATTTTTGAAAAACCTGTCACTTGTTAGTAGAATTGAAACATAAAGCCTAATTAATAATTAAAGAATTTAATTATAATTGAAAAGATGTGGCAAAGTAGTTAAATGAATTGGAAGAGCTAGATTAGAATCATATAAGAGTGCCAAGGTTTTAGAAGGAAAAAATGAAAAAGTTGCATGATGAGAAGCTCCTTAGGAAGGAATTTCATCTTGGACAGAAGGTTTTATTGTATAATGTAAGATTGAATTAGGAAAATTGCAGTCTAGGTGGTCATGACCGTTCATTGTAGTAATGGTGTATCCATTTGTATATGTTGACATTCAAGATAGCAAAATTGGGAATATCTTTAAATTCAAGGCGCGGAGATTGAAACCTTACTAAGGGGGAGAGTAAAGGTCTGATTGTAGTCCTAAGGTTGGAACCATATTAAATAGTGGAACTGGCACGTTCGAGTTGACGACTTTAAACCAAGTGCTACCTTGGGAGGCAACCCAAGAGTTATATATTGTTTTGAAATTTATTTTCGCTCATTTGCTTTAAAAATTTGCTTTGAACTTCATTTTTTTTAGGTTTGTGTGCTATTTGATGGTTATTTTTGTGTGTTTTCATGAGATTCTCGGCGAAGGAATACATTACAAAAGTTTGGTTAAAAGATTCACCCTTCCAAATATTTCTTTGTCCTTTTCACGTGAAATCGATACGCGATAATCTTTAATCACATTATTACTTGACATGAATGCTTCCGTGATTAACCAACTTCTCGGTAAGTTTTTGGCCATAAAAATCATGAGAGGTCATTTAGGAAAAGTTTGATTTGCCATCAACCGGAGTTGAGTTCGTATTTGTATGTGTACATTTACATTTTCTTGTACATATGACGTGTAAAGCGTAGCATGTGACATCTTGAAATATTGCATAAAATATAAATTTTGTGATATGCCCATGACTAAATGTCTAATGCTTGAAAAATATGTTTTGCCTCATGACTTAATGTCTAAGGCATGAAAAATCTTTTTTATTCATGACTTAATGTTTAAATGAATGGAAAATTGTATCTTACCATATGCTCATGATTTAATATACAATGAATAGAAAATTGTATTTTATCATGTCCTTATGATTTATAATCTAATGCATGAAAATTTAGGTTTCGCCTTTTGCATGTGACTTAATGTCAAACATATTTAAAATTTTTTTTTTGTGCATATCTTAAATTTAGGTGTGTGTGAAAATTGCATTTGGAGATGCTTTGTGACTTAGTTCTATGTTAGCAAAGTGGTGTGTTGTTTCATATAAGTAAATGGGTGACTTACTTTTAAATGCAATTGAATACTTTGTACCTTAGTATTAAATGCAATTGAATACTTCTTTTTGCATTAAAGTTTCAGTGTTAGATATTTAATTATATAGGATTTGGGTGGTATATAAGTAAATGGCCATTAATTTTTACATTTCCTACAGCCCAACGTGATCAGCAGGGATCAAAGGCTCGTGGGCTGTCTGTTTTAATATAAATTACAAAGTCTACATGCCAATCAACGTTTCCTCAAGTCAAGTGTGAGTATAATCCAAAATCAAATTTCATCAATCCAAATAAAGATTCAACAGATAGGCTGTTCTAATGTTGGGCACAACAATGCTTTAAAACTACATTCGAATTCATTTTGGTTGATTATATATAAACAGTATACATCCAAAAAAGGATATTTACAAACATATCACATAATTCTTATGATTTCACATAGCTAGAAACACCTAAATATTCATATTTACATGCATCCCACTCAAACCATTAACATTGCATTAAAAATGCTACAATCAATACTTTTTTAAAAGAGAAATTCACCTTCTAATACATAGGTTTATGAGACCAAGGTGTTAAAAGTGTAAATATAAAACTATGGGTTTTAGATTTGAAAATACAAAAGAGTTGCGGGTTATTTATGTAAATTCCTCTTATTATGCATACTCAAAATCAGAAGTTGTTGGAAATTCTAACAAAAATGTTAGAAAGTGAGGTTTGATCATTTGAAGCTCTCCACAATCATTATTGCTAGGATAACTAGTTGATGATTTTCGCTATTATGGGTGAGGCTCAAAGTACCTAGTAAAGTTGTAACAAAAAATTTTACAAAAAGAAACAAAATGGACAATGCCTTCAAATTCTACCTTCTCCCAATAACTACAATCAGTAGAACCAATACAAATCTCACTTTACAAAGGATGGTGACATCCATTTCTACAAAATCCTAACCACAAATGACCTGGAAAGCATAGTTATCACGACATCCACTTGATTGAAATGGTTTTCCAAATGTTGGTCCAAGAGAAAACATGAAGAATTGGTTGACTTAATGAATATGAAGCAGAGAAAAAAGCGACCCAAGTTGGAGTAATAAGCGTTTCTCAGTAAAATCAAAATACGGAGACCGCATAAGCATCCTCGTTTAAAAACCATCCAAGACATGATTTGAATAAAAATAGATTAATCAAGACAAGAAGATAATGGAAATAAAGATGAATCTTTGAGCAAATTGGAGATTGGGAAAACCATTAGAAAACTTCAAAAAATAATGAAATAAAAGATAGATGCAAATTCAGATATCTCAATAATAAAATATTAATAAGAACAAGTTTGATAGAAACATATAGAGAAAAAACATAAGGAAGCAGCTTTGTGAAATAATGAGGAACATACATATAAGGAGAATCCACAACAGCCGATGTCCTAAATTCCTACAAGAGTAGAAGGAGCAGACGTAAGGGATACAACACAATGTAGGACCACCAGAGGTGCATGAAGCAAATGAGCAATAAAATCCAAACCAACAGTTCAATCTGACATCAGCAATTGAGAGTTGGCAGAAGAACATGAGAAATTGATGGTTTCAAAGAGGGATTTCAATTTCAGGATGAGCGTTACCTTCACTGTTTTCGGGTGACCAGCAGGACTTAGAGAGGCAATAAAGCAATGAAGGATAGGAGGTCTTCGTACGTGTCGGAAACGTTCCCTTCCTAGGAAGGCTTGCAGACCTGCGGCCCTTCCCGATCGAGCTAACGAAGGTGGCAACGAACTCGGCATGGAGAGGGAGGAAGCCGGGCGAAGGCGTAGTGGGGACTACCAGACAGGGAAGCGATGTGAGAAGGTTATGAAGACAAACGAAGTGCTCCGTTAACACGGAAAATCGCACATTATCCCCCTAATAACTGATTTGATCCCGCAAAGGTTATTGAAAATTTATTGATATTAAAATTAATACCTCAATAATTTCTCAATAATCCTTTAATAATTACAAAATAGAGATTATTGAAGGATTATTACGCACACAACTCTGCCTGTGTACTCTGTATGAAAATATTTCTCCATATGTGGAGTCCATCAGAGTTTTAAGAGGCAGTTTCCTTCTGGATTGATGATGATGAGCAATGATGATGAGCATTTAAATTAGTGTTGAAAAGGTGTATAAATATCAATCTCAAACATTGGAGGAATAAAATTTTAAAAAAAGAGTAACAAAATATGGGTGAGAGAAACTTATTCTAGATGTAGTATATGATGCTCTATTATCTCTAGAGATGATGAAGCAACCTATGAAAGAACCTATTGCTCAAGGAAAAGGCCTTTTTGTTTTAGGTAGAACTGAAGAGAGGAGTTCTAGTGCTGATAAAAAGTGTAGATCGAAATCTAGAAATAAGGATAAGATATGTAATTACTGTAAGAATAAATAAGCACATCAAATTTGATTGTTATAAGTTATAGAATAAAAAAAAAACTTCAAATCAGAAAAAAAATTACATTCATATCATTTTGTTGAAGCCAATGATGTTGAAGAAGCTTTTAATGATTGTGAACTATTAGTTTTCTCCAACGAAGAACCTTATGATGTTTGGATTCTTGATTCAGCTTGCACATTTCAAGTGTATCCAAATAGGGATTGGTTTTTAACATATAAAATGGTATCGTGTTAATGGGTAATAATGCACCTTATAAAATAATTAGTTTTGAAACTATTAGAATCAATTTTTTTTATGGAATCGTCAAAAAACTTGGAGATATGTAATATGTCTCAGATCTAAAAAGGAATCTAATTTTTTTAAGTACACTTGATGCTAGAGGGTACAAGTACATTGGTCAAGTTATATTTTTGAAATTCAATAAAGGATTTCTTATTATGATAAAGGGATAGAAGATGGCAGCAGAACTACCTGTCTTACAAGGCTCTACTATAGTAGGTGATGTAGCAGTTACTACTTCAATGTCAAAATATGAAGCAACCAGATCTTAGCATTTGCGCATTGAGCATATGATTGAGAATGAAATGGATAAACTAAGTGGAAGAGAACTTCTAAAGGGTCAAAGTATTATTAAATTGATTTTTTTAATACCATGTATTTAGAAAATAGAAGTGTTAAGTTCAATGTTGATATTCACAATATTAATGGAATTTTAGACAACAAACATTTTGTCCTTTGGAGACCATCTATTGTACCATATGAAGGAGGAACTAGATATATGTTGGCGTTCATTGATGATTTTTGCCAGAAATGCTTGGTTTGTTCTTTGAGTAGATTTAAAGAATTGAATATCATGATCGAGAAGTAGACAAGAAAGCAGATCAAATATCTTCACATTAATAATGGGATGAAGTTATGTTAAGGAGAATTTAATGCCTTCTACAAATCTGAAAAAAATTTAAGAGACTTCATAGTCTGACACACACCTCAAAAAAATTTTGAGCACATGAGTAGAACAAAAATGGAGAGGGTTTGTTGCAAACAATACAATGACAGAATACTTAAAATCATTTTGGGATGAAGCTGATTCTACAATTTAAGACTTTGTGAATCGCTCTCCTTCCATTGCTATTGATGAGAAAACTCTATAAGAGATTTGTTCAGGTAAACCTATAAATTGGTTTAATTTAAGAATTTTTTGTTACTCCACATATGCTCATATTAATAATGGTAAATTAGAGTCTAAATCTATAAAGTGTGTATTTTTGGATTATAAAATTTGAGTTAAAGGTTTTAAGTTATGGTTCTTAGAAATCAAGAAAGCGATAATTCAAAGAGATGTTGTGCTTAATGAGTTTTGTAATGTTACACACAAAATTTACTATATAATCTAAAGATAATCAATAAAAAATGTCTAACATATAAGTGGAGCTTTGGCTTGATACAGTTACATCCTCGAGCATAAACTTTAAGTCAATTTGTGATAATGATGAAGATATTAATTTCCTACCGAGATCAACCGTCACAATATTATATTAACTAGAATAGGACAAAAAGATGCATTATGCTACCTCAAAAGTATGGTGAGGTTTATTTTCTTTCTTATGCTCCAAATATAGTTGAAGGTATCAAGTATTATGAAGAACCTTTTAGCTATAATGAAGCTCTGAATTTAATTAACTCCAATAAGTTGATGATCACTATTCAAAAGAAGATCGAATCCCTACATAGAAATATAGCTTGGGATTTGGTTAAATTACATTAAGATAAGAAAAATGTTTGTTAAAAATGAGTGTTTAAGATGAAGGAATGTACACTAAGAGTTGAAGACGGCTGGTATAAGACTAGGCTTATTTCAAAGGTAATCAGTAAAATTGTAGGTGTACACTTTATATATTGTTCTCCACTATAGTCAAACATAGCTCGATTTGAGCTTTACTTAGTATCAGGTATAAGCATGACCTTAATCTTGAGAAGTTAAATGTAAAAACTGTATATTTGCATGGATAACTTGAATAGGGCATCTATTTGCAGTAGCCTAAAGTTTTCATTATTACAGAAAAAATACCTAGTTTGTTTGTTGAAGAAATCTCTTTAAGATTTGAAATGGTCACATAGGTGGTGGTATAAGAAATTTGACCTATTCATGATTGCTCCTGAGTTCAAGAGAAGTAGTTTGATAGTTCTATGTACTTCCGAGAAAAATAATAAAAGATTAATTATCTACTTGCTCTTATATGTTGATAGCTGTTAAGGATAAATAAAATATCAAGACACAAAGAAAAAAATTGGCATGAAGATTTAGAGAGATAAAAATGCAATTAAAATATTTCTAAGTCAAAAAATGTAAATTGAAAGTGTTTTGTATAAATTTAATATGCAGAATGCCAAGTCTATTAGTACTCCAGTAACTACATATTTTAGACTTTCATTAGCTTTTTGTTTATAATCTGATAATGAGATCAAATATATATCTCGAGTTTCATATTCCAGTGTAGCAGAACCTTTCATCTATGTATGTTATGTTATTGTTTAGATTTAGCATGTATAGTCAATGCCATTAGTATATAGTAATTTGGCTAAATAACATTGGAAAATAGATCAGTGAATTCTCAAGTATCTATATGAAAAAAAAGATGTGTTTGTAGTTTGGGATAACTGCAAATAGAGTCATTAGCTATTTCAATTCAGATTTTGCAAGAGAAATTAACAGGAGATCACTTACAGTATACATGTTTACTATTAATGGATGTGTGATTAGCTAGAATTTTATTTTACATTGACACAATCTACAACTAAAACTGAGTACATGACAATTATTGAAGCTTACAAAAATGCTCTCTCATTAGAATGTCTAATTAAATAGCTTAATGACGATTTAAGGGTAGACACGATGATGTGTGATAGTCAGAGTGTTATTTATCTCAACAAAGATCAAATGTTTCATTAGAGATCTATGCATATTGATAGTTATTATTAGGTCGTTCGTGAAGTTATCACACATGATGGTATTGTTGTGAGCAATATCATAGATAATACTCTGAATATGATGACCAAAGCACTTTTAATTTGTGCATTGCTTAGACTTTGTTGGTATACATTTCGGATCGTTAAAGCTTTATAGAAGAGTTCGAGAATATTTTATTCTACACTCTTTGAAAATTTGTGTTAAGGTCGGGATTGCTAAATTTGAGACCTGAATTTTGTAGGTTCTACATATCATCTCATAAAGAAATTCTGATCACGTGGATTTTGAATTTAATTAGAAATAAATTGTGAGCGCACATATTGAACTTTTAGTCAATTAGATCAAGCTTATAATAGTCTATCATTTGCAATCTGTGTGTTCTTGCTTTCCTGGCTCTCTTTTAATTATTTCCTTTAAAAGGTCATGCTAAAACTATAAGCAAAATACTTTCCACTTATAATGTCTTATTTAATATAGCAAATCTCCTTCTCTACCCTGGTTTTTCCTATCTTGTGTTTTTTATATAAAATTTGTGTTCTTTTTTTATTTATTTTATTATTTTTTGCAATGATTAAATATCAAGCTATAACATTAAGATTGTTGAAATAAGATTACTAATTAATAAATGTTATTAAAATTAGATTATTATTAATATTTAAGCTTAGAAAAAGCAAATTTTTTTGTGGACTATATAATATAAAAAAGTTTAGTAAAAATTTATTAATAAAATATGGAGTTCTAAGGACACTAATTGTGGTGCTTATTATGCAGAATTTAGGAGACAAAATTAATCTAAACATATATCTAAGCCTGGTAAGAATATCCATGATAGGACCAATCAAGGCTCTAAAGCGGGCTATTGCCCAATGTAAATTAAATTTCTTTTTTAATAAGCAGGGCTCCTTTCATAAATAAAACTAAAGAGAAAAAATATGACATAATTTTTATTTTTTGTTCTCAAGGTTAATTTATTTACATTCAGCACCTGAGGCCTGGCAGAATCCTCAGGACTTCGTTAGTTTCTCTTTCATTAGGTCATTTTCAGTTCATTAATGCCTGATTTTCTAAGGCAGAGCTTACTTCATTGCTATTGATAACTCAGTGGCTCGAGTTTACTGAACTTTCTTGTAGAATATGTTGTAGTACTTTGTCAAAAAACTAGGCATTATTATGCATGGCATTTTCATTTCTGATTACACTAACTATGAAGATGAGTGATAAGTAGGTTTATGCAGTTTTTTTCAATATGAAAATTTCAAATTACTTGTCCGGAAAAATGGCTAAATATGTACCTTGAAAGAACGTTGTGCGATCTATCTATTCTTCTCCTTGGAGAAGTTTCCACACCATCACCGAATTAGACCAGAGATTCAAAGCGAAGATTCTGCAAGCAAGGATAAGGAAGAAACAGGGATCAACACTTCTGAAATTAAAAGAAAAACTGCAAAAAATAAAAAGCCTTCAGAGACTTACATTGCTTTGCAGATTTTTTTTTTTTTAATTTTTTATTTGCAATTTTCATGAGCAAGTAAGAGGAGCTTATTCCCATCTAGAAAATCATTGAAGATATATGTACTAGAAAGCAAAATGGAACCAGGATCTTATCTGAAACTTGGACCAGAAACAGCTAGCTGATGATGTTTTATGGCCCACTACCCTTTGAAATGTTTTTATTGCAAGTAAAAGTGAAAACTAGAGGGATGATTCTTCACTGTGGGGTGGATGGAAATAGGGGTGTAAGCGAGCCGAACACGAGCGAGCCCAGACCCAGCTCGTCAAGCTCGTGTTCAGCTCGTTTATATTTCGGGCTCAAAAAGTGTGTTCTTGTTCGGCTCGTTTGCTTAGTGAGCCGAACACGAGTCGTTCACGAATAAAAAGTCATTTTGACAACTCTAATCACGTAGTCATAAGATATTAAGGATTGAGACAAGATTTAAAACGTCATTTGAATCTAATTTAATACTTTTTATTATATTTTCTTTATCAATACTCTTAATTAATTATAAATCTTTGTAGCCTAGTAGTCAATTATTTGTTTGTGTTGTTCGTGTTCGGCTCGTTAACTTAGCGAACGGGACCAACAACAGCTGTTAACGAGCCGTTTTGACAGCCCTAGATTGAAATTGTTTATTAACAATTTTTTTGAAATTTTATGTTTACAACCAAGTATAAGTTTTGTTCTGTTCTTTTTTTTTTAAGATTTTTTATTTTATCAACGTATGGACGCTAAATAGGTTGATTTTTGTCATGATCTCATAGAAAATTATTTTAATCTGAAGCATTCATGAGAAAGTTTAAGAAAATTAATGGACTCAGACTCTTAAATAATTTGAAATTGGAGTGAATTAGTGTTGTCATTAAGAAAAAACTAGATATAAAAGTGTACATCTAAAATATATCTACATGAATCCTAAGGAGATCTGATGGCCAACAAAAATGATGGTGTGACTAATTGAGACCCTCTAGAAGCAGCTGAAGGGCCTCTATCTATCCGACAGGTATCTACAGGCCAAGAAGCCAGCGCGAGAAGAAAAGAATACAAAAATGAGCATGATTTGACGACCTCTCATAAATTCTACTGGCGCAAAGCTCACGCGAATGAATCTGCTGACATTCTTCAACCAAGCTGGGTGACCGATCAAAATCGCTCGGATTTAAAGCGGTCATCTGGCTCTTCCGGTCTACCCTTAAATTATAGCCGTTCGGAAAATGGTCCGGCTGGTCAAAGGCTCAAGCCCCTGGCACATGGTCGTCCAACCCAAAATTTGGTCGGATGCCTTCTTGGACTCCCGACCCCATGCGACTAGATGCAATTTTAAGCATCCGACCCTATAATAATTTACCGATCAAAATGCCCCCACCGTATTATATAATTTGCACTATCCCATTCTTATAAATAGAGACTCATTTCATGAATAATTGTTTCACGATTTTATTGTTCATTGTCAAGCCCTATGCTCTATTCCTCTATCTCACGCTCTATTCCTTAGGCGTTTCTCCCAGAAAGTTTTGGATTCAACCTCATGAAAGGTACGATGAGCATGGAGTCATGTCGTCAATAAGAAAATGAACGCAACTATCACAAAGAGAAGTGAGTCGTCCGAGCGAAATAACTAACGCAGAACACGCCATAAAAGACATGGAATAACACATATAATGGGGAATGCAGAGGTTAAGGAACCATATAATTGATTGGGCACTGACACACAATAGTAAAAGGTTGAACAAGTTCCCTGAGAGGACCAAAGAATCACAATACCAAGATAACACTTGCTCGGTGCAAGTGGAGAGGCAACTATTCGGGAGCACTGAAGTGCCTTATCAGCAAGAGAATCCCTTCTCCCCCCACATCTCGAGAGATGAACCCTCGGAGAACTTCAAGATCCCGACATTGGAAGCGTGTCGTGGATGCTTGGATCCCGATGAACACATTGCCTCTTTTGAATCTAAGTCGATCCTGATACTCGAATAACCCTTGGACGATGGAGCCATAGATATCTTGATCGGGTTGTCTTAAAATTAAAAATTCAACAAATTAAATAAACAAATCAAAACATAATTTTGTCCTAACTTTGCTTTACGGGGACACTAAAGACAAAAAGTGAAGGCCATCCCGGATTTACTTTATATGTTATTAGAATGTGCTTACTCTATTTTACAGGGACGAAACTTGAGAGGTTGAAATGGTGAATCTTAAGCTCAACTTTTGATGGAATAACAAAACAAAACAACAAAACATTAACACACACTCAAAATAAACAACATGCAAAACGACATGACAAAACAAAAATAAACAATACTTTTGTAGGATAATATTGAATCCTTAGAATTCTGCTACCCTTAGGATAGAACTTTGACATTTATTTCCTTGATCATAATACTTAAAATTTTTCGAGAACAAATTGTTAACCATAATCGGGAGTTTTCTTAATCAATTATAACTGCTTAAGATATAATTAACTATAAGAGCTTGCTTTTAGGATAATGAGAACTCCATAATAGGTATCTTACCTAAATCTCTATTTGGGGAGTTTCCATATAATTTCTCTCGTATGAGCATCTCTAGAACCAAAACACTCTAGAGTTCACTCTACAATGATTATCATAAGAAAGTATTCCCCCACATTTTTCTTTTGTCTGTTTCTATTATTGTTTGCCCTTCCTTTCCTCTTTGAGTTTCCTGGATTTATTTTAAAGATCACCTATATGGTCTGAGAGAAAATGTTATTCAGAGAATAGTACAATGTAATAAGCAATAGAATGATGACTCCTTGACAATAACGCACTGACAACCGACACAACCATGGAGAATTGGTGTGGCGACGGTCCGACGGTACACATATAAAAGAGTCTAAAGAAACATACTCTAAGAAAATATAATATGAAACAATGTGAACATTTGGAATCTCAAACAACAAATTCCTAGTTATCTTGTCAACCCTAAAGGCATAAAAGCAAACCCAAAAAAATCTAAGCATTGATCAACATGTCGACGCCAAGAAATACCCAAAAATCTTAGAAGATAACCGTCTAGATCATAACTCTCACTAGGTTCATCTCAAGGTCAATGATAAATACACAGTGTTGTTTAAAACACTTAGAAAGACTGAAAGCCTATAGTGGATGACTGAGTGTCTGTCAGCCTTTTAGAACCTGAAGGATTCCCTAGCATAACTGCCACTCCTCTAATGTTTGAAGCTAAAAGAAGAACTCTCATTATACTTGGGGGTGGGAGCCAAAGCAATCGACTCGGTGCAGGTCAGAGAGGAGCCGAGCAAAGAATTCTCAAGTTAGTACACCAAATGCATTCTCCGGAGAGCAAAAATCAGGTATCAAATTAGGGAAAATCTAAAATTTGTTTTAATTGTGTTGGCTCGTAGGTTGCAACCCTATTTCCAAACACATCATGTGAATTGCCTGACGTTCAAATCTGGATGATTTCAGATCACCCGCTGAAGTTGATTCCTACCCGCCTAAAACATTCTGACAACTCCTCAAATGGAAGGTTGACCTAAGAGATTTTGACATAACATATGTTCCCTGAAAGGCTATTAAGGAACAAGAGGTCGTGGACTTCTTGATGGATTTCTCAGAACAAGTAAATCTAGGTTAAGATGATCTGTCTGACTGGGTGGAGTCGCTCTTATACGTTAACAGTGCTTGAAACCAAACTGAAGCGGGATTAGGTCTTTCTTTGAGCAGCCCCTAAGGAGAACACATGTATCATTATGTGGCAGTAGAGTTTGAGGTAACAAATAATCAAGCAGTGTAAGAAGCATTAATCGCTAGAATGCATCTATTCTACGAAATGGGCGCTCGATTCCAAGTTATGAAGTTGGACTCACAATTGGTAGTAAATCAAACAAATAGAGAATTCAAGCCAGAGAGAAAGTGATG
This sequence comes from Phalaenopsis equestris, assembly GCF_001263595.1. Taxonomy (NCBI): domain Eukaryota; kingdom Viridiplantae; phylum Streptophyta; class Magnoliopsida; order Asparagales; family Orchidaceae; genus Phalaenopsis; species Phalaenopsis equestris. The sequence goes on along the minus strand of NW_018164549.1, from coordinate 6,679,933 downwards.
ATCAAGTACCTTAACAAGGCTAAAGTTGAGATTTGGAAGTTCAACCAAATCATAATCAAACATGTCGACAAAGAAGAAAATAAGTTGGCTGGCCTATTATTGAAGTGTGTTTACTTAGGGAATGGATTACCACTAAGACTCAGCCAACAGATCATCGAGGAGCCATAAGCGATGAAAGTGGTGTCCCTAGAGAACAAACCCTAAGTCAAGTACTTGGAGATGGAAGAAATGGTAGAAGAAGTCATGAATCCTAGGAGATTTTAATTCAAGGATGCTCAATACTTGCTAAAGGGATATTTCTAACAGACATTATTGAAATCAACAACATCGCCATACCTGCGATGCATAAAGGAAAATAAGGAGGAAGAAATTCTTTGAGAAATTCATTTTGAGGAATGCAGTAGTCACTCAAGAAGAAAGATATTAACACACTGAGTCAAATGACAAAAATATTTCTAGCTGACACTATTGAAATACACTAAAGTATTTACCAAGAGATGTGAAATATACCAGAAGTGTTAGCATCAATTTTTTTTATGTTACATGTGCTGGATGTCCACTCGTGCACATCAGAGTCTAACTTTATGCAAATGTGTTACCCCTATAACGCAAGATATTTCAACGCATTTTGAGAGGCACTGTCGACACTATTTTTGGTTAAGGAGTTGCTCGTTGGAAGATGCTGGCCTCCGGAATCGAAATCTCGCCGCCCACTTCGGAAAGATGATTAATTTATATATATAGGACTTCGTTAGT